>NW_024582504.1:343741-405804 GCF_018398535.1 Haplochromis burtoni
TATATTTATTTTTTTATTTTTTTTTTTATGTAGTATATACACCAACATATAAAATATATGACATGTAGGAATGTGTCCAAAATGCTTTACTTGCTACAGTCTGAGGGGGAAAAAAGAGTGGACATAGATTGAATTGGAGTTCATAGCAGGATACTGACAGGAGATGCTGATGGAATTATCTGCAGAGAGATGAGTCAGGGATTCAGGGAAGGTTTGGGAACAGTGTCTAAACGGTAAACACTCTAAGCTTAGAGTGCTACATCCTGCATCCTCACAAGTATACACTGATTTTGCCCCAACTCCCCCCTTAGCACCACCCTCTGTGGTGCCGCAGTGATCTAAAATAGACCACCTCTCAGTTCTGCAGTACCTACATCTACTCCCCAGGGGTCTCTCTACCCACACCTGCCTCTGTAGAAATGGCTCACATAAGCAAGAGGAGATGCGTTTCCACGTGTGCATACTGTATATGAAGGGAAACAGTTGTTTTTGTGTGGGGCAGAGGGCCGAAAGATAATGAAATCTGAACAGAGAAAATGCACGGAGAAGGAAGAAGCCTGGGATAAGTGATAGCTGGCACACTGATGACGAAAATAGGAATTTTGTCTGGAATTTTGATCTTTTTAGTGACTTGAGACCCTCAAGTCATGAACCTGATCTTTTTAAGCAGGTTAACATTTGGACCATCTGTGTTTTCTTTCTGAAACTGAAATTAGTCTAAATTGAAAGGAAACGCTCATGCAGCAATTACACGCATGTGTTCACATTGCACTTAAGATTATCCAGGCACAGCTCTGACTTCTGGAAAACCAGTACGGCAGTTAGAGTGCACATACAACCCTGGTTTTAGAAATGACACGGCCACTCTGTTGCAATCACCGAATTAGAGAAGGAGAGACAGATGCCGCTGGCAGCAGACAGGGACGAGGGGAAGATGGGACAAATGAGAGGGGTGTGGTGGTGACGGTGGGGGTTGCAGAAAAACGGCAAAATCAAAATAATAACAGAGCGAAAGCAAAATTGTGGGAGGCAGAAGTCCTTAGTGAGATGAATCAATTGTGTGCATGCGTGTTCTCCTCCTACTGCCACATCTGCCATCTCATCCACAAACCCTGACTAAATCTCCTCCCTCCTCTAACTTTCACTTCTGAATCAGCCACTTCCAGCAACACAATCCAATACAAGATCCCTTTTACCAGCCAAATAATTTGTGGATAATGATCATCCACCGGTACTTCTCCCTCTAGTGGCAGGCTTCTTCAAAAATGGGTTCATCCTCCTCATCCTCTGTGTCCTCTCCATGAAAATGTTCCTTTCCTTTCTTGTTTCCATCATTCTTTCTCTAATCCCTTTCCTTTGTCTCACTTATCCATTTCCTCGTGCTTGCTCCTTTCCATCTAACTGCTCTTCTTCTCTGCTTGTCCTTCCCTTATTCTCAAACAATCCTTCAGCCACACTTGGCGCTGTCCTTTTTCTCACCTCCCCTTGCCAAAACTAATTTTGATGTCTTTGTTTGCTAATAACTTCCATGCCCTATTCTTCCCTTGCACGTATATCCCTTCTTTTCATCTCCCGTTTCCCTCGTTCTTTATAAATTCTTCCTCAGCTACTATTTTTCTCCTTCTATTCGCTATGCACTGCTGTCTTTTCTTGTCCATCCAAACTCACCGTTACTTCTCCCCTTTCCTCACATATCTCTCACTTGCCCCGTTAATCCCCCTGCCTTTGTTTTGTTTTATTTACCTTCACTCAATTTTACCTCTGTATTCTTCATCTCCCCACGACGCAGCAAGTTTATTACTAGGATATTAGATGTAGTACACAGGCACTTCCACACAGTCTAAGTGTGTGGCAGGCAAAGTAATAAATGCTCAGAGTGTAGAGTGTGTACTGTATGTAAATGTGTGTATTCCTTCCCTGGTGATCAGCAGTGAGTGACAACATCCTCATCAACAACCAAAGACAGCAGAGAAATCAACAAGGAGGCTTCTTACCTAACTACTTGAAACAAAAACAAAAAAAGAGGGACAAGAGGAAGAAAACAGGATCTGATGGAAACCACAACAAAGAAAATTTGACTATAAATTTAATTTTAGCAAAACATATGTGCAGTGGCAAGGGAAAAAGTGGCACAACGTCCTGTTGGACAGGTTTTTTAATGTCCTCTACACTGCAATTTCTAAAACCCAAATTCCTCTGTGTCCTGCTTGTGTGTTTGCATCTGTTTGTATTCGGATCCTTAGAGAAATAAGTCATTCTGTGTGAAACAGTGACGCTTCTCCCTTCTCGCTCCTCTCTCCTACCAGCTGAAGCCTGCTCTGCATAAGAATGGGGAGGGGGGGATAAATTAAACAGCTGGGCCCTTCTCCTCTCCTTCTCCACTATTATCGCGCTCACTCCATTCCCAGGACTGTTCTCTTCGCTTGATATGAAAGATGGAGGAACAATGCTCTCGTACCTGGTGCTCAAGTAAAATCTGATATACAAGAGAGGGAGAGAGTGATAAACTAGTAAACCAATCAGTGGTTCTATTACTTTGAGGGATGTATTTTTTTCCTTTTATAGCCAATGTTCACCAATGGAAAGCAGTGCATCAGATATAAGGAAATATTCCCTTAAAGGGTCCACACACTTATGCAAGGAATACAGTTTAACAATATATTAGCCCTGATGCATCATGAAAGTCTTTGATGCACTCAAAGACTTTCATGATGCATCATGATCTTTGTTCATACTAGGACCAGAAGTGAGGCTCTATGAATGGATTTGTTATTGTTGACTTCTATGTTAAATAATAATGTTTAGCAGACACAGCTCTGCGCTTTATGCAATCATGGGTGCAATCACATCCCAGGGTGAGCGGCACAGCCTAGCAGACTGTGCATGTCAACATTAGCGGCTGGACCACAACGCTTATGTTTGTATGTCTGCAGAGCTGAGCTGAAGGTGTCACCCGAGTCTCAAGTCTCATACCGTCCTCCCTGAAACACCGCTGCTGAGGACAGACACGTGTCTGTCCTCAGCCACCTGGAGCATTGGCGGGATTAAAAGCTATGATCAGACTGGTTTTGGGTAGGTATCACAGCTGTGTTGCTAGGGGCAAGGCAAGGGCACGCTGATTAACTGGCACCCTGGGGAGACACAAAGCAAGGTAGGGGAGGCAGGGGACCTGCGCAGCATGCCAGGAGTGCAGAGTGTGTCTGAGAGTGTCGGAGATTTGGATGTTTTGATAATCCAGCATATGAATCACACACTGTGTCTTTGCGTATCAGTACAAACGTCCATGTCTGTGTGATTACATGCGATTGTGTTTGTAGCAACTCTCCAAGGAGCCAACTGCATATCATGTAGCTCTGCAGGCAGCCAGATGCCCTTGTACAGGACACCCACATTGGAAATCCATCCATAAGAATGGAGATTACATTGGAGACGATTGGCCAGCAGCCATCCCGCTCTTCCTCCTCTCACAGAAACCTCTCTCCATCAAACTCGCCTCATTCTGCTTTTCATTTGGTAACTTTAGATGGATTGCTCTCTTATCCACTGGGTGTTTTCGAGAGCAGATTGGCATAAGAAACCACAGCCTTATGTACTGTAACCTCGTGCTACTAGATGCATCTCTTGTGTTGTTCTTAAATGCTTGCTCCTGTTTTTTTTTTCTTTTGTTCGGTTCTTTTATTAACAAATGTGATCAAATTGTGATTTTATAGCAATTCCAACAGGTGTTTGGGAAAGATGGCAAGTGATGCCAGTGCAGAGTCAAATTTCAGTCTATTTTTCTGGGAGATGATGTTAAAGAGTCAAAAATTGACAAAATTGAGATGATAAGATGGCAGTTTTGGATCTGTTTTTTTCTCCTCCATCTTTTTTTTTAAACCAGAGACTGCAGACGAGTTTTGTCTCTTCATGTGAAACGCGAGGGAAAAGAAAGCGATTTACCTACCCACCATGCTCTTTTGTTCAATGTAAATACATCAGCCACCATTCACGTCTGCGTGCATCTCAAACAGACAGCTCGCTGTTTTAACAGCTAGCTCATCTGTCTTTCATCTTTGCAGCAGTTATCAATGCAGCAGCTCGTTTTCATTTCTTCCCCTCTTTCGTCTTGCTTCGACAGGATCCTCACCACCTTTCATCTCGGCCACGGTGGATTTGTGCGAGGGTGGCTGCCAAAGTGAGCCAAAGAAAGCCCCCCTCCCCCCACCTTCCCAACCCCAACTCGTGTGGAAATCAAAGTTGTCACTTCTCTAATTACCCAAAGCAATCTTTTCCCTCTCCTGATCTGCACTACTTAGCTGCGTCTCTCCTCTTTCCCTTCTCTACTCATCATTATTCCTTGACTGTTTTAGTGTTCTCGCTCTCTCCATCATCACATAGCCACAGGCCAATAATTGGAAATACCTTCCAACGGTGCAAGATCCAATCACAAGAAGTCACAGAGCACCAGAGGCCCAATAAGAACCAGCAGAATGAGGGAGGGAACTATCATTAGAGACAAGTGACTAAGCTGGCTGACTTCAATTAACTATTACTGGCTTTTCTGCTGTACCTGTACCTTGAATGTAATAATGTAAGAGCCCAAAATATGACAAATGTTTGTCACGCATCGAATCCCAGTAAAGCTTTAAGAATACTTTTTTAAAAATTATTATCATAAAGAGCTGTTTTCAGGGTAAAGTGAACTTAAAAACTCCACCTGCTTATAGTAATAACATAAAAAACACGAATGAACAACAGAAATTTGTGTTAGCGACTGCAGATTACAGAAACACAGAGCTTCTGTGGCGCAACTCTATAAACTAGTCCTAACCAAGGACTAGTTTATAGAGTTTCTGTGAGAAAAGCATATTTTAAGAATTTTGAGAAAATGGAAACATTTTGTGCTCAATTCCAGGAGCTCCGTACTGTGTTGGCGTTAATGCTGAATAAGTTACATTTATACCTTAATGTCATGCAGGGGCTGTTACAACAGTGCAGACTAATTAGGGCTGGATGAGGTGACCCTGGATCTTCCTTTAGTTACGCTGCAAATGCCATAGGTTTTGCATTCTTTGTGTGTTTATACACCCCTCTGCATTTAATCATTAGTTATTATTCATTCCTGTCTCTCTTCTACAGTGTGTCTTTTTGGGGGTCGACTGACTGATTTTCTACCTTTTTCTCAAGGTAGTTTATATTGTATTACCTTACAATATAAACTACCTTGAGGTGACCGTTATTGTGATTCAGCACTGTATAAATGGAACTGAATTATTAACGTTATGGAAAATGAATGAATGAGCCTAGTTTCCAGTATATAAAGCTGCTGGTGCCATACCATATGACAGTTGAAATGGTTTACTGCCAATCCCACCATGTGGTTCACTCCACACCGTCATCTGTCATCTAGTGCTTGGAGGAACATTAAAGCGATGCAGGTCTACTTCAGTACTGTTTGTTTAGAGGCCAAAGCTGCTGAAGTAAAATCTAGTCCATGTTCAACTGAAGTCTCTATGCCTACAGCCATTTGTCTCACTCTGTATAAAGTGCACCCTTCTTTCCTAATCAAGTTGCTCACCCCTATTTTTAGAGTGCTCTCATATAGCTTTTGCTAAAGGGAAAAGGGAAGCAGATTTTCTGGGCTGCCACAGTCCCCCCCTCCTCACATTGACAATTTTTCTTCAAGTTGTTTCTTTTTGTCTCCCTGACTGCAGAGGTAGCAGAGACAAAGATGGTTACCGACGCACCGTGGCAACATGAAGGTAAAGATAAAAAGGGGAAGTAGGAAGGAGAGAGCATAGCCAAGAGCTTTGTTGACCCCTTTACTCAGACCATTTATCTGAGTAGTAAGAACATCTTAACAACTCAGTCGGAAGAGCTGAAGCTGACCTTGCTGGTACAAAGAGTCTCTCTTCTTCTGTGAATCCATGTCTTTCCTCTTTACTCCCCCCCCCCCCGACTATAAATGCCAGCCTTCACGCTGCACAGATCCTCTAAGTGCCTTACAGAGTGAAAACAGGCAATAACAACAGCCCTGTCTTTGTACTTTATCTTTCCTCTTTTCTTTTCTGCCCTTGTCTTATGATCTGTATTAAGACCTGGGCTGGACTCCTCAAAGTCAACATTATCTGGAGCAGCAAGTAATTTATGTTTTACAAACTTATTCTAAGTTCATGCACGACTCTACATTGCACGTGAATGGTGTGTTTATGCTCTATCACATTGGACAGGCTATATGTAAAGAATTTCCCAAATCTGGGACAAATTAAGTTTATCTTATCTTAATCTTGCCCGCTGTGTTGCAATCCAATTTGTGAAGCTCTTATTAGTCAGTAACATTCTTTATCCATCAGTAAGAAGCCTTATCCATCTCAGCACCAACAGCAGCTTGCTTCCAGCATGCATACTGGATTTCGCCTCCCCCCACCAAACCACTCCTTCTCTTTCTTCCTCTCTCTTCCTTCTTCTCCATTAGACATTTTCAGCAATGCATCCCCTTTGCTACACTTTGCCGCACTTCCTCTTTTCTACCCCCCCTGCCGTCAGACCCTCCATCCATGCATCCATTGCCATCCCCTAACCGCCACTTCTTCTTTCCAGTTCTGCTCAACTGCAGTCAGAAACTAAAGCGAAGTGACAGCTCCATAGTAAATCTGCTGCTTGTAAATACAGCTCTCAATGACTAGGAAACAGTAGGATTGCACACTGTGAGCTCTCATTGGTCATAATGACACAGTTATGAGGCAGCAAAATATGGTAATCGCAGCCAATATGCTGTGATGGTGTTGATATAACTGTGGTTGTAAAATTCAGAATGATTATTCAAAGCTCAGGGGACACCTTAGTGAATCCCAAATGCCAAGTGTGGTATAAACTCACATAAAATGAATGGATTCTTCCTGAAGCTGAATTCTTACTGTAATGTCACAACTCACTGTGTCCTGTGACTATAGCCACCATCCATTCATCCATCCATTTTCCTCTGTCTATCTAATCCAATGGGGCTCAGCCCAGCTGTCACTGGGCAGACAGACACCTAGATTCACAGAAAGAGTTAATGTGATGGAGTAGTATGACACAAATCACACAGATTCACGTATTACAATTTACTACAAAAACTATACTATATCTCTATATAAACAACAACACGTCTCCCTTCACAGCTTAGAAACAGCTAAGATGGAAAATTTGTTTCAGTGGTTGAAAGGGCAACTGGCTCCTTGTAAGAGAGGGATTACTGCTATAGCGGCCTCCACTCACTAAATCTGACCTCTCCTTGGGGGTGTTTCAGCAGCTTGATTGGCAAGAAAGTAAAGAACAGGAAGAGAATAACTCAAGAAAAGAGTAAAAAAAAAAAGACATTTGTGGAATTTGATCTATGAGCAGGATTTTAAAATCTAAACTACAATTTAGAATTAAATCTGCTTTTTGATGAAAATGATATACACCCATGATGCATTCAAAATGTTGGACTGTCCCTGCTGCCTGTAGTCCTGTTCTGTGTTTCTAGAGCTGCGCCCATAACCAGGTTCCTTATGCCTGCCTTTCTGCAAATGAGAACTCATCATTTGCAAGACAGAGGAAGCTGGGTGAGGTCTTACGTGGGGATAATATTGTGAACACCATTTACAGTGTGGAAATCAAATGTGACAAGGAATGTGAGCTGGTGTGCGACAAGAGAAGGCTCAGCAGAGAAGAGTGTAAGGCAGGAGGACCAGTACATCCTCCTTACTCCAGTGAAGCAAAGAAAATATTTAATCTCCTGCTGAACTTGTGATTTTGCTCAATTACAAAGAAATGAAGACTCTCTAGTGAGAGTTTCATTTTACTGGAGACTATCAACCAGAAGTAAATGATATATAAAAACTTATATAAAAATGATTTGAATTTCATTGAAAGAAATAAGCACTTGATCCTCTACAACCCAGGAGAATCAATCAATCCATTACAGATACTCCTGATCTTACTCCTGTGTATAAAGCACACCTGTTCACAAAATGAGTTTCTTCCATTCCAACCTCTCCACCATCAGGCTGCCACGGGCAAGACCAAAAGAGCGCTCAAAAGATGCTAGGGACATAACTGTAGACTTGCACAAGGTTAAAAGACCATCAGTAAGGAGCTCATGGGATTTTCTTCCAATTCCAATTATTTCCAATTATTACCAATTATTTGAAAATAGATGAAATCTAAAATGATCATTATCACCCTCCATTTGCAAGATCTTGCCTCATGAATTGAGGATGATCATGAAAAAAGTGTTGAATCAGCCCAAAACTACATGGAAGGAGTTTGTTAAAGATCTGAAGGTCAGAAGAGATTCCAGATGAAAATAACCTCTAATTCTTACTGCACATTCTGCTCGACTGCTACTATCCCAAAGAGAATGCATTAAGGTTTAATGCATTCTCTTAATGCATGACTGTCCTGATGTGTTCTTCTTCTGGGGCAAGGTAATAAAGTTATTGACATCACTGACAAATATCAGTCTTCCTGTTGACCCACTGCTACATCTTCTGCTTGATGACTCTAGGCTTCCAATGACAATGAAAGCATGCAAATTGTGGCTGGCAGGCATAACTAGCCAAAAAACTAGTGGTTCAGAGGTGGCTACCACCACACGATCTCTCGGTGAAACACTGGTTACATGCCTTCTTAGATATCTTGTACTTAGAACTATCCTCAGCTAGGGTCAACCATGCAAACCCCTCAACAGTCCAAAACTGGCTGAAGGGAATTAGAGAGACCAAAAGGTTGCTCAGAAATGTGCAATAGGGAGTTAATGCATGTTATTCTCTTTTTGTTTTAAATCACTGATCTATTGTACCGTTCTCCTTGTTCATTATGTTAACCTGTTGTGTCATTGGAATGTCATGGTTATGCTGCAAATGTGATGTGTGTTGGTAGCGAGGATGGGGGTGGAGAGGGGGAGAATGTTCTCGGGAAAGCCAATATATTGTATGTTTGTGGTGTGCTGTATAAGACAGATTCCCTTTGTTCTAAAAGCAAATAAATATTGCATTACAAAAGATCTGAAGGCAGTTGGGACCACAGTCACCAAGAAGACCGCTTGTACCACACTACACGACAATGCACTGAAACGTTGCACTGCCTGCAAGGTCCTCCTGCTTAGGAAGGTACACATACATCCCCATCTCAAGTTTGCTAGAGAACATCTAAATAATTCAGAGAAGGCTTGGGATGAAGTGTTGTGGTCAAATGAAGCCAAAATAAAGCTAGTTGGCATTAACCTGATCTACCCAAAGAACACCATCCCCACAGTCAAACAGGCCATAGTTATGAATGACTGTCTATCTCTCTGTGCTAGCCCAACAGTGGATTGGCGGCCTGTCTGGGACCTACTTGTGTTTGAGGGGTCAAAGGGCCAATATTGCATAAAATCTTGGATGAGAAGATGAGAGATGGGTCGTGGATGGGTCTTCCAGCATGACAATGATCCTAAATATATCGACAAGGCAAGTCAGTTTTTTTCCAGGGCTTTGGTTGATATTTGGTCTCTCACTATAAAATTAAACTACCACAAAAACTGAAGACTTCTGAATCACCAATGAGCAAAAGTGCATATTCTCCTGACATTCTAAATAGGCTGTTGTTATAAATGGCTGCCTGTGTCTCTGTGCTAGCCCTACAGTGGATTGGTGAGCTGTTTGTGGTGTACCTCCAGGCAGAACTACAAGCCTGAATTGGATATACAGGAGAAAATTAATGGATAGATGGATGATATACACTGTGCAAGACTCCAGAGACACGAGCTTTAAGAGAAAATCAATGGTAAAAAGTGTGGCAGTCCTGTCCCCACTGCATAATTAACAAGTTCATTCTGAAATAAAATCACCGCAGCCATAAAAACTAACAACAGCAAATGACAAAAAAGTTTCAATTACCATTTTGTGCCATCATTATACACTATAAATTGCCTTCAGATCACTTCAGTAAGACAACTTTCTGTAACTTTAGAGAAAAACATTATATGTGTCATTCATTCTCTCAGAAAAAAGATAAAAGCACCATTATTCACTTCAGAAAACTCTGCTCTATGGACATAATGGACATTACTCAGTTCCTAGACCAAGGAAGTTTCAGCATTTAACAAAGTTACATATACTTGAGGAATATGGCATGCCAGTACAAAAATAAAGAAAAGCTATGAAGAAGTGAGCAAACATGACTCTTTCTCATTAGTCATGCTGTAATTTATAAGTCTGCTAGCATCTGCATGCCTAATTATCAGACCATGTAAGCCTATATATAAATGTAACTTTGCATTGGCCAGAGAAACAATGTGTTTCTTCTTTTAAAAGCTGCAGTTTAGCTTTAATTAATGTTCAGTGAAGCTCTGTAAAAACACTGTATGATACATAAGCTAACAAACACTGATGCAGAGCAACAGTCATTCTTAAGTCTTTATTTTTCTGTATTGCCTCAAACCAGAAAATAATACTTTGGTCACTCAGAAATGAATATTCCTAAAGGGCAATGCCATAAAATCACAAACAAACCTTTTAAGATAAAAAATAATTAACCACATGAGACCACTTCCTTTCTCACAGCAGATGACCAGTAAATAAAGGGACTAGAGTGTGAAATGGTACAATTACAGCCCGTATGGCACCGGTGCTAACATCTGCCTGTTTTTCTGAGGCAAGGTTGAGGTGCTCAGTGTGACACGGGGATGTTTTTATTGAGCCACTATGCCATTTTGGGAAAATGGGAGGTGGGGCGGGCTAATAACTGTTGCTGCAGGAGCCACCGGGGACACCTGACATGCTGGATTAGTTGGCCGAGCGTTCCTCTGACACTTTTTGTCTGCTCTCTGTCCATCAAATACGATGTGCACATGCACACAGACACACACAAACATGCTGTACTATGTGATGCACCCAGACAGATGCATGCACTGTCACACGTAGAATCAGACATGGACCACAACACCCACAGACACACAGACTCCCCGAGGACTACTAACATCACTTCGTGGGACGTCAGGAGACGTGTTGCTTAGCCGCTGAATGTGCCTGACCCGTGACGGCCACATTCGCTGTCAACATCTTGTCTCTCCAAATCATCACCTCGAAATGGCCTTCTGTTTAAAAGCTTGCTGCTGGCCAGCCTGGGTTTTAATAAAGGCTTTGTGAGTAAAGCGATGCAAAATCTTCAGTAATCTCCAGATATTTTGGGCTGAGGCCACTTATAGTGCACACAAACGTGTTTTTTGTCAGAATAAGACACAGAGAGAAAATCTGCCACCTTTTTCACGAGGAATGACGGCTCTACATTCTCCGTTTTACTTCCACCTTCCTTGTGGCCTCATCCTCTGGGAGCTTTTACCAGAGACCCCAGGCATCCCACATGTAACTCTCAATATGCACAGAATGTCAGACACGGTTCAGAACTGCAAAAGTATACCAAGGAGACTGCTTGATGTGGGTCACAACAGTCCCTCTGGGGAAGGGGATTTCACAGGAAAGTGCACTTCCTTGTTTTGTTAGAGGGACCAGACAAATATGGTACCTGTACCATCCAACAGACGCACCATTGCAGGCATTTTTCATGACAACTTGTTCTATTTTTCTTGAAATCTGGTTTACAACGACAGCATAAGATGACATAAGTTTTCTGCTGGGACGGCATACCAATGACACTGCATAATGTAAGCATCAAGAAAATGAAGTAGGTTTGAATACAGTCCCAAACCGTGAGCGCAAACTATTTTGTCCTATTTAGAGAATCAGAAGATGTCTAAATCTCCAATCTGGGTCATGGGAACTTGTTTCAACAGGGGACCTCCTTTTTCTTTCTCTACAAAAATATAACATCACTTTCTCTCTCCCTTTATGCACCTCATGTGTCAGTTAGGAAGTTGCAATCCCATCTCTCTCTCTCTCTACATACTCCTCCACCCATCTGCACCTAAGCCTCATCCTAAGTTTTGCTTTCCTAATGTGTAACATGTCTATGTCCCTAAGACAAGCCCCACCCACTCCCCAAGGAATATGATGATGAGCACAACCTTCAAAGTGGGTATGGGTGCAATCAGAGCTGGCACCCAAAAAAAGTTAGAGTGTAATCAGCTCACATGAATGAAACAAACCTATTCTACAGCCATTTAGCCGCCCTGCTACCACCCACACGACCCCACTCATCTTCGTGACCTCCTAAAAGTTCCAGCCCGAGCACAAAACTCATCAAATAAACTAACAAACAAAAACAAAATCACACTCTTCAATTGTTGATAAGCACAGGAAAAGGAAAGAAGTGTTTGATGAGGACAACAACCGCGGCGAGGAGGGCGGAAGGGAAGAGGAATAAAAAGAATACGATATGGGATGTGCATTAATGTTTCTTGATGAAACGAAACATAGATTCGGATGATGACACTCACTTGCCAATGTTAACAGGCTGCTCAGCTGTTATTTTCCGAGCGGTTTGCGCTATTGTTAGATGAAGGCTCCTTTTTGGAGCGTGCGCTGTTGTGAAAAGGGCTGCATTTCCATCATAATAACAACTGAAAAGAGTGAACTGTCACACGGCACTTCCTTTTCTGGCTGTGATGCATTCCCCTCAGTCTGGCCTTGCTGTGTTGATGGATGAGCGAGAGAATATGCTTCTCTCAATGCCAAAACAAAGCTTCGAAATATGGGATCACTGCTGTGACAGAGAATGTCACAGTCCCACTGCTCTATATGTCAACAAGAGTAAATATCATGACCACATTAGCGGCGCTCTCCCTGCAGTTTGAAACAATGATGATACATAGACAGTGCTTTTAGACAACGGGACGAGAATGCATCGACTTCGGGTGGAGGTTTGCACATTGGACAGCATCGGTGCGGAATAAAAAACACTGCTTATTCGTTTGTAACATGAGACAGTCCTGCGTGGTGTTGCGTAGTCGTTGTGGGAACACAAAATGTCTTCCTTTGAACAACCATGAACAAAAGGGAAACACAGTGGAGAGAGAAATTACGTGGGGAGCTTCAGCATAACCAAAAATAACTTCATATTTCAGACTGAAATAGAATACTATGATTATGGTTAAACAAAGAGTGGGGGAATTAACACACTCCCAGCCGTGACTCATCGGGAGTTTGCCCTCGTTTAAACGATGTTGCACCCGTGTTTATCTCGAAGCGAAGGCTTGAGTTAAAAACACCTCCACGCTTTCCCAGCTTGAGGTTTCCTCCCTGTTTATCCTGCCTAAAAACCTTGCTCACCAACCATACGTGGCTGGCATACTCACGTTCGGCTGGCCTCCATTCAGTGCTGGCTTCACAGTGCCAGGAGCTATAATGGCAGACTAACCACAGAGAGCCGGTTGCACTTAGATGAGGACGGCTTGCCTCGGGAAGGCTACTTTGCTCTTCCTGCCTTTTAGACCAGAACTGGACTTAATCACCAGGAATAATGCAAGCAGCCTCTAAATATGAATGCTGTGATAAATAAAACAGAATGTGTGTCTTTAAGAGAGAAAAAGATCATTTTTAGTTGCACATAGGTTGGGGGGGCTAAAATAATGAATATTTCATTTGCAAAGCTCCTTCTTTCTCTCTCCACTTTGTTGCCCAGCTTATCGGAAAACTCAGACCTGTGAAGGATCTAATCCAATACTGCCTCCCTCCCTCAGTCCCTAGATCAAGCCCACTGTTCCTACCTGAGGGGAAACGTTCAATGACGGGCTGGTTGTCCACCTGTAGCGTGGCGTTTCCACCACTGCGTGTGAATCGCACCACGTGGTATTTGCCGTCGCTCACCATCACCGCACTCTCCTCGATGGTTATATCGTCTGTTCCCACGTTGAAGATCACGCCGACCTTTCCCCGTTCCTGTAAACAGAGGTTGATGCAATACACAGTCAACAAAAATGCACCAGCATGCACTAATACGTTAAGTTCAAACATATACCCATAAAATATAACATGAAGGGTTAGGGTTAGTGGAAAAGCTTGACCGCGGTCTCTTCTAAGATTAAGCCCTCATTGTCCACTGCTCCATCCCAACATCTGGTTTCAAACAGAATCTGGTACAATTCATGTATTCATGGATATGGTGAATTGAGAGCCACGATTAAAGGATCTAAATGTTTTAAATATTCAGCTTTAAATAGGGTAGCTGTGGCTCAGAAAGTAGAGCAGGCCATCTCCTAATCATAAGGTTGATGGTTCAATCCTGCCTGTTCCAGTCTTTATGCCAAAGCATCCTTGGGCAATATACTAAACACTAAGTTGCTCCCGATGTGTGATTTAAATGGCTAAATGACCTCCTCAACATGTCTTGAAGTCCTCCAGAGGCCTGGTAATGAACTAATCATTTGATTCAGGCGTGTTGACCCAGGGTGAGATCTAAAACCTGCAGGACACCGGCCCTTGAGGCCTGGAGTTGGACACCCCTGACTTAGACAAAGAGAAGTGCTTTATCTAAATGACTGAAAAAAACACAGTTTATAAAGTGCTTTGAGCACTCAGGTAGAGTACTGTATTTTTTTGGATTATAAGGCGCATTTAAAACCCTTAAATTTTCTCAAAAATTGACAGTGTGCCTTAAAATCCGGTGTGCTTTATGTATTAATTCTAGTTGTGCTTACTGACCTCGAACCAATTTTATGTGGTAGACGGCCATCAAAAATCAGTCAAAATGTTTTAGTATGACTTTGGTAAGCTACAAAGCTGGATTGTCGGAGCGTTACGGCTACCGTAGTCTGGAGCCTTGCGGAGAAATACGTACTGTGTGTACAGGGACCCCAAAATGGCACCTGTTAAGAGACATGCTTACGAAGTGGATTTCAAACTTTAGGCTATCAGTCATGCAGTTGAACATACGAATAAAGCAGCTGTGAGATAATCCAACATCACAATTTGATGGACTTGTGGAAGAGGAATGAACTGAAAAAGTGAGTGTACTTTTCTGTATTTTATGTGTTAAAACTTAACGATGTTGAGAGTTATTGTGATAGAGTTGAATAAAGTTTCACTTTATTTTGTTTCGCTTAATGTGCCTTATAATCCGGTGTGCCTTATAGTCCGAAAAATACGGTAGAAAAAAGCGATCTATAAGAACCGGTCTATTTACCTTTTTTATAAAAACGCTATTAAAGTGGTCACTTAGGTTTAGGTTTGTGCCATTTAAGCTGTCTTTAGAGATGATTTATAGATTCCCTGGAAAAAATATCTCAACAGCTACTCAGCTCGCTGCAAAAACATCAGTGTTCCCAATAGTATCAACTGTTTATCCACCATCATGAACCAACAACTAATGTTGTAATTTGACCAGTGCTTTCCGTCGTTCTATTCTTTCTGGTGTTCAAGATAATTGTTATTTACAACACTGTTGTCTTTGTTACTTATGTTACCCAAAGATACCCCATGGAGCGTAGCTAGATTCCAACTGGCAATGCATAATGAGAAAAATAAAATCATGTCTTTTGTGTTTGAGAATGAATTACACTGACTGAAGCAATTGAGTTGTCAACTAAGCAGCAGTTACCCTGCACAGTTAAACTGCAGTCATCCAGCCGTGTAACAATCCATGCTAATAGGCTAATACTGTTGTTCCTTTGTTGTCCTTTGGCAAAAATCAAAAGATATTTTTCTTCAGTCAACACAAAAAGCCCCGACTGCCTGTAGTCTGATGACACTCAGAGCGTCAGATCCCACACATACAAGCCTGGTAAGGGAACAGAGTACTTGCTGAGGACTCAGGCACCTTTAGTATTCATCAACCGGGTGACCCCCCCTCCCCTCTCCCATCTATTAGTGTTGACAGCCGCCCACTGCTTCGAGTTTATTACAGTCAGCCGCCTACTCCACTCTCTTCTCCCGCCATCTCTCTCCTCTCCCTCTGTGGTTCCTGTCCTCAGTCCCAGGAAAGGTCAAAGTCATTTACAGAGTTACAGTCTGCCAGAGAGCCATAGAACAAGGGTGAGAGAGAGAAAGGGAGAAACAGAGGACATATCAGACAGCACCACTGCATACAAGTTGTCCGTCTGACTGCAAAACCTCTGTTGCACTTTTGCCCAGCTGTAAGACCCTGCTCTGGTAGCTGTTGCCCAACCTACAGACAGCAACACTTCCTGACTGTCACAGCAGGTCAAGCTCATTTGCCGGTGGGGTCACATTTGCACACTGCTATCTCCTCACTGCAGCTACAACTTCATTGATTCCGTTACCTCATTAGGTATGTGCATTTATTTTGCCACTTTCCATATGCCAAGATATTCAGGGGTGAACCTGTGGCTTTTGCTTGCAGCAGTTTTCCATTATTCATGGCTGATTAAGTATTTTAAAAAAGAAAATAAGACACCCCTAATGTTAACAGATCTCAAAATAGCCAGTTAATTGAGTAAATAAGTGCAAAGGTTGTACAGTAAGTTAATGATCAGTATAATCAGCCACATTTATGTGCATCTTAACTGCTCTTTTGCTGCTGTGTAAAGTTGTTATAGTTTTTAGCCAAGGCCACGTTACGGCCATGCACCGATGTCAGCCGTGATTAGGGTATTAATTGAGCATGCTCAAATGGTGGCGCAACATGTTGGTTGTGATTAATGCTTCGCGGGGATCAGCAGAACATAAGACACAGTTGAACAGCCAGAATAAGCAAAAGGAATCAGTGTGGAACACAACAGGAAGCAGAGCTCAGCTGTCCTACGAGATGCTCCTAATGAAGCTAGATCTGTATGAAATTGATGGACTACTCTGTAGATGGACTCATTCTGCAAGGAGGCTCGTTGGATGTCTCGAATGGCAAAGTGCTTCCAGCTTCTCAGCCACTTAATCAGCGGCTTCATGTTATAGACTGACCCTCACAGTCTTTCTGCCTGCTATCGTTGCGAACGCCAAAATCCACTATGCTGCAGATTTGACGACACCAACATGAATACAGTCTTAGAGTAATTATGAGGTGCACAAGAATAACGATTTAATCAAAGCTTTCAGTACTGACACCCTTTAGATATTGCAACGGGGAAAAACAAAATGGAGAGGGTGAGTGAAATGCTTTTGGATCGAGCGGAAATGCCAGGATCATCTCCATTACAGCCCACGCACTAGGAAGCTTAGAATAATCATAACACCTTGCTTGGAGAATTAATTCAATTTGCCAGGGTGAAGCAGAATGAATCCATGCTATTACAACTGAAAAGCAGAAGGGAGTGAATTTGAGTGATATTTACAGAGAGATTAGCATTTGTGTTCCGCAACATTAGAGTTCTTCCCGGTGCTGAGGGAATGTATCGAGCCCATTACGGTGGGAAGCCGCTGGGAACCAGTGCTTTTTTAAAAATGATTTTAGTGTAGCAGTAATGACATTTTAATGGCCGTTTCCCTTAAGCGAACATATCTCTGGAAACAGAAGGAAAAGAAAAACTCTTTGAATGACTGGGAGCAGTCAAGCCTGCAACATTGAAATGAAGGGACTAGTAGGTAACTTACAATAAACCCTGGCTGCTCTTTAAACACCACAGCTTCTCAATGACTGCTTAGCAGCCCTTAATCTGCTGTAGCTGTCAGCTAATGTCAGGAGCAAGAATGCTACGTTTTCCACTTTTATCTAGAGGGTAGCTCATCTTACTTTTCTTTCTACGGGTAAATCGGTAGCAAAGGGAGCAGGTCCGCGGTAGACTGGGGGGCAGGAGCTCTACTTTATGATCAGATGTATTTTCAATTACATCTGATCTGCCTGAAGAAGCCAGGATCTGAGTTACTGAGATTCAATTAAATATTCAAAGATCTACAATAGTGGAGGGGGTTGGACGAAATACCTATAGACAGAATTAAGTTTCAACTTTAACCAAAATCGGTTTTGGTTCTGAGGCTCTGAGTTTTACAGAGAAAGGTTTCATCTGGGGACAAGAGAAAAATCAAAGATTTCCTCTTGAATATTATATTACTTTAAGTACAAAGTTGCTGTTCTTGCCAAATATCTGATTTGTTTACCACTGCACAAACTGCTCATCAGTTTCCCACACAGTAAATCGAGTTTAGCTACCAAAAAAAAACTCGAGAAAAAAGAAAGTTTCTGTAATCTTCTCATTAGAGTCTCTCCTTCCTTGTTCTCAAAGACAAAAGAAAATTGACTTTGGAATTCTGCACGGCAGCCAGAGAAAGAGCAGTACGGAGTGCATTTCCGTCTGAAATATTTCAACATGACCTTGCGGCGTGCGAGAGCGCGTCGAGGTAAACGCTGCTGTCGGGAGTGGAATGAGAATGAGGCAGAGGCTGCAGTCGGCGTGTATGTGTGTATCAGGGTTATCGGGCTGCCTCAGCGAGCTCTCGCTGATCACGCCAAGCAGAAAAGGAAGAGCGAGAGGAGGAGGAGGAGGAGCAAGGGGCAGAGAGAAACACTGTGCGATAAAAGGACAGTGGGAACCTTGATGATCCTCTGGGGCCTCAAGGTGCTTTGAGATCAAAGCTCCTTTTGAAGGTGTCAAAATCTGGTTCTTTCTTTTGCTCACATGCTGGTAGTCAATTAAGAAAAGGAAAAATAGACAAAGGGGGAATGAGAAAGCATTTTTGAAGGATTTGGTTCGTTGTTTCATTTCCTCCTCGCCTGCTCAATCTTCTCCCTTTCTAACACACCCTACAGCTTCATCTTTACACACATCTGCTACTTGACGTATTTGCATTTCCTCAAAGTCTTTCTGAATCTCCCCCTTAGATCTGATACATAAATGCTAAACAGGCAAGTTAGAAAGAGGAAACAACAGAGACGCAACTGCTGGAAAGTGGATTCAGCACGACTAGGGCAGAGACAGTTGCAGTTGTTTAAATCACTCAAGGTATTTTGCATTTTGCTGTATCAACTTGCCTGGAGAAATTGTTTCTGAAACACGGCTGACCAGTTCAGGGATTTGCTGGTTTGATAGATTTCATATTAATACTCCTCTGGCTGTTGGAAATGCAAACGATTCATCAGCTTCTCTCTCATTTGGATCTATCATAGGCTGTATCTGCTTGAGACTAACTTGACATGCCACTAAAAGTGTGCAGAACTGCAGTATTTATTAGCTTATGAATCAGCCAGCAGAGCAGCATGGACAAAAAAAAGAATGATAAATTGATTTTTACTGGGCGCCCACAGAAAAAGCAATCAATTCTTATATATGTATGTACACAAATATTTGACACATCCATGCGGTGTAGGAAAGCCTAATATTTCATACAGC
Organism: Haplochromis burtoni; assembly: GCF_018398535.1. Classification (NCBI taxonomy): domain Eukaryota; kingdom Metazoa; phylum Chordata; class Actinopteri; order Cichliformes; family Cichlidae; genus Haplochromis; species Haplochromis burtoni. The sequence goes on from NW_024582504.1 coordinate 362,901, forward strand.
TTGAGCTAAGCATTTTAACGTATTTGCAGATTCTGTGCATTAATGTAAAATTCCATATGCTGTTTACAGTTACCGACTCATACTGGTGATTTTTTTCCCTAAAATATCCCACAGACTTCTGCAAGCTGATACCCCATCACTTGGTATCGCTGCATCTTCCTCATGAGTTTAATTCCTGGCTAATCAGCTTGTCAACATGTATGCATAATGCCTGCGAGTGCAGATCCGCTGTGGCATCTGCTACAAGGAGAACAGTATAGTGGGGCTAAGCTTCCACTTAGAAACTGCAGCGTTACGTAAGGAGAAATACGTGGTTGCATAACATGTAGACTTCTTGCCGGCTAAATCATCCACTGTCCGTTCACTGAACGTCTTCAGAGTATCGGCGACAGAAAGAGGGAATTGTTGAGGGCCAGCAGCCATTTTGAATCAGTAAACTGCTCTGTAGCGCGCAGATTTCACGTCTTCCCTTCTTATCAGTCACCTCAAATGACACAGTGCTGTTCCAGACGGAGCTGCATGTGTCATTTTGATTTGGTTTATTTAGGAAAAAGAGGAGGGCTGTGGCAAAACAGTCGCTTTTGCACAGAAGACATGGTGTCCGTTGCCACACCTTCTCTCGGTTTCTGCTCAGCTAACATCTGTATGTGCTTGCTGTGGTCTCTTGCAGTCACCTTGAGCACCTCATCTTAAAGGCACTTCATATTCTCTTCGATCTCTTTTCTTTCCTAGTTATTTCCAGCAGTGGTCATGGCTATGAGAGCACATTTGCACTGCAAATGATGAGTGGCCACTCTAACAGTGAATCAGATCTCATTGAAAAATCAATGACTTAGACAGATGTGATGTGAGTGCATGTATATATATACATATATGTGTGTGTGTGTGTGTGTGTGTGTGTGTGAGAGAGAGAGAGAGAGAGAGAGAGAGAGAGTATACACTGATGTGTCTGAATCTCTTGTCAGAGCATGACTCACACTGGGCTTGCCTATTTGTCCCCAAGTACACACACACACACACACATACCAGCATTGAGCCAAAATACTACAGAGGGAAGAAACAGTGAACATACTAAGAAGGAGAGAAACACAAATCAACCAAAATACCGTCCACTATAACCCTGATTGTTGCCACTGTCAGCAAAACCATCGCTGACTCGCATATAGTAAGTACTGATATGACTGCTCATGTACCGTACCACTGAGACTGTTGATGGATGGCATCCTTCAGCACAATAGAATAGAATAGAATAATCCTTTAATTGTCCCACAAGGGGAAATTTGGTTGTAACAGCAGCCAAAAAGACAAATATACAAACAAACAGTACACAGGACACAGAACAGAAACATACACAATTTTTCTTACATATTTACATTAAGGACAATGGCTACTATAAACAGAGAGTACTGTACAGTTATTAAATTAAATAAAAACAATTACAGGTAAGAGGCAAACCAGGTCGTAGCGCGAATTGGTTAATTAACTAACTTATTGCAGTTACAGCATTGATGTAAACATCTATGTTTGTTGGGAGCAGTTCAGATTGTACAGTCTGACAGCTGCAGGGAGGAAGGACCTGCGGAAACGCTCCTTCATGCATCTAGGATGCAGCAGTCTGTCACTGCAGCAGCTCTGCAGTTCAGCAACATTTATGTGCATGGGGTGGGAGACTCTGTCCATCAGAGATGTTATTTTGGCCAGAGTCCTTCTGTCTCCCACCACCTGTACTGGGTCCAGGGTGCATCCCAGAACAGAGCTGATCTTCCTGATGAGTTTATCCAACCGCTTCCTCTCAGCTGCTGATAAACTGCCGATAAAAATAACTATAATACTTGGAGGTCTGACTAGGGATGGGTACCGGTATCCGGTGTCATTATGGCACCGGTTCTGACATAAACGGTAGTAACCAGACCGAAAAGCAGCGCACATTTCGGTGCTTTATTTTCCTGAGATGTCATACACTTTGGATTCTAGCCAATAATTTTACCTTTGCAAGGATAGTAGGCGGGCCCAGGTACGTACGCTCTTTTAGAACAGAGCTACAGATTAAAAATGCCCAAGGCGGAGCGGTCAAAAGTCTGGCTGCACTTCACAGCAAAAGATGCAAACTCAGCAGCCTGCAACAAGTGCTTTAAGGTGATACTGTGCAAAGGAGGTAACTCCTCGAATCTGATGAAACACCTGGCGACGCATAGCGTTTTTTTAAAAGCCGAGAAATGCACCGCATTTGATAGCTTGCTGTGAGACCTCACACCGAAGCACATCTACTGCGGGTGTGGTGCCTGTTATTGGACCCGGTGTTAGCAACATCCCCCAAAAACCTGAAGAGGAGAGTCCTGGCCCCTAGCCCTGCCAGTGTAGCAGAAATGATGACGGATGATGATGCAGCAGCAGCCGTTCTTCTCTGCGTGAGTAGCTTAATGTTGTTTGTGTGTAATTTATGTTGAGTAGGCTAACCACGTTATTACATTAATGCATGTAAGGTGAACTAGCAAACATCATCGTAGTTACATGCGGCTGTCTTCTTGTTTGATGGCAGATACTCCCTTCACCTTGGCCAAAAAAATGACCAAAGAAAAAGTGGAAAACAGTTAAACATGAGAGGTTTTTGGACAAAGTTTGAGTTTTTTCCATTGTTTAAGCACTGCTTCCAGCTAAGAGTGATACCATATATGCCCTCTAGCTGCAGAAAAGGCTAACATTGTTATCTTTTTACAAAAAAAACAGCTAAAAAGAGAGGTTTTTGGACAAAGTTTGTGTTTTCCAGTCTTTAAGCACCGGTTCGAGCACCGTTTAAGCACCGGTACTGTTTCAAAAGTACCGGTTTGGTACTGGTATCGGATAAAACCTAAACGATACCCATCCCTAGGTCTGACAGCTGACCTGCCTTAAAAAAAAACCTCAAACCACACACACACTTGTATGCAAACGTGGGAATGTCCTTGAGTGAGATTGCTTGGTACCTCAACACACTGCGGCCTTGTTTACAGAGCTGCCAAGAGCTCATGGATACACGTGCACACTGTCATGGGGACTTTTTTTGCATTATCCTTGTGATCGGGATGTGAATGACGATACAAAGCATCTGAAAAGTAACTGTACCCATGCTCTGTTACAACTGGCATCTGTGTTTTTACTTTTCCTACTAATATCTATTTTTTTGAAAACCAAAAAATCCCACCATGTCAATCAGGTGAGTCCATATTACTGATATTACTGTAAATAGGATCTGTAATCAAGAGTTTCTGAGTACTGCCCCATAAAAACCACGATGCCGACCTGGTGTAAATTTGGGAATCAAGGTTGTTTTCTCAATATTTTCAGATCACTTCAGTGGGAGTTTAATTCCATTCCCTTGCACCTGTGCCTCTGTGATTCAGGCTGGAATTACCTTCCAAACCATGACCCTTAAACCTGAATTTCATTTTGGGGAAGAGGAAGGACTCACAGGGAGGCAAATCTGGCGAATGGGGCAGGTGGGAATCTGAAATGTGTGACGAAAAAACTCATGTATTTCAAAGCTGTCCAGAATTGCATGAGAGAGTGATTGCAAAGGGGAACATGACCAAATTTAAACCAGCTTTTCACATTTTTAAAAATTTTATTGCATTTTCAGATGTGTTTCTAAAGTTAAGGGTGGGCGACAAGTTAAAACAAACACCTTAACCACTGACCCCCAGAGAAGGGGAGGCTCTGTTTTGTTGTGAGGGACAGATTCAGGGGTGATTGTAGCTCAGAAGCACTTTATCTACTAATCAAAGGTTGGTGGTTGGGTTCTGCATATGCATGTCATCATTTGGTAAGATACTGAACCCTGATGTTAGATATAAAGCACTTAGACAATGAAAATGTTTTGTGTGAATGAAACCTGTGTATCCAAGGGCTCTTGGTTTGTGCGGATAGGTTAACTGATTAATCCAAATTGCCCATAGGCGTGAATGCACGAGTGAATGTGAGTGCGAATGGTTGTCTGACTGGCGACCTGTCCAGGTTGTACCCCGCCTCTCGCCCTATGACAGCTGGGATAGGCTCCAGCACCCCCCGCGACCCTGAAAAGGATAAGCGGAAGCGAATAGATGGATGGATGGACACCTGTTGTATAAAGTGCTTTGAATGCTCAAGCACCACTATAGAAGAACCAGCCTATGTATTTGATTGGGTAACACTAATTTATTTATAACCAGGTCAACAATATATCTGAGCTCATCTCAATGATGAAAAAATGTATTACAGAAACAATCCGCTCCACATTGCTAGCAGTTTTGTTTGCTTGTAATCCTGCTGCCTCTGGTTGCCACATCACGTTTTGAGGCAGCTTAAAGTAAGCACATCTAAACCGTAGTCCAACAGGCTACTGAGGCACTCAAGGAAGAAAAATGCAAAACTGGGTTTCTCACTATAACAGAGTCCTTTCAGCTTAGATCGAATTGGCATCTAAATATCGATTCCGGCAGCTCCAGCAAGTCAGATGCAATTTGTAATTTTCAGACTGCACCAGGATCCGCCTCCTCCACGAGTACACTTGCCTAAGGGCATCAAACTCATCTGAACTTTTTGTTATACTAAAGCATTACCCTTTTTTGGGTTTTTGCAGGTCCGATCACCACATGTAAATAAAATGATCGTCTTAAACAATCCATCACGAGTGACCGTTCTGTCTTTCACGACTTAATCAAATAAAAAATGAATAAATCAAAGAGACGGTGCAGAGGTAATATGCCACCTTAGTGCTAAAATAGAGTCATCATTTACCACTCAGTCTCTCTAGCTGCCAAGAGATGTGTAAAGGTAGATTCAATTTATCAAGACGCCAAAGTGAAACCGGAACACCTGAAACAGCAATGTCAAGGGCCTTTTCCAGTCACTAACCAGAGATGGATGGAGGATGGAGAAGATAAAGCAGAGAGAGGAAGAAGGTATAGGAAGACAAAGAACATCATTGTAACAAAAAGACAATGAAAAGAAATGGAAGTGGAATCTGGAGAAAAGGAAAGAATGAAGCATTTGGAGTGACAGCAGTGAAGCTAGGGTGATGATGTGGTGGTGGGGATCCCCCTGAGGCAAAGCCAGAAAAGAATCTCTGTTACTCTGACAGTAGAAATCAATGTCCATACACCCATGATTCATCACTGTTACCACAAGCACCGCTAGGCCCAGACACAGATATGTTTCAGTTTAGACGACTTAATTTGGAACCAGGAAGCGGGGGTCTTTCAAGACCAATAAAGTTTCCTATCCACACTGATTGCTCCATTCTTGTCTCTTTTTTGTATTCAATTTGCTTTCACCAGCTCCCTACAGTCCTTCATCAGTTCATTTAACTCTAAGATACGGCAGTAATCCCTGCCACAAAACCTCATTGTACTGAACACCTTTCATGGGAAAAACCAAAGCAATAAGTGATGGCTGAAATGACTTCTTTTTTTGGCTTTGTAAACATATTAGAAACTTGACAAACTAAAGAAGCAGGTGTTTCTGAATTCTATATTCAATTCTATATTAAATCATGATAAAATTTCTATTGATTGTATCTTTGTAATCCCAGCTCCAAAGCTTGCAATACAGATGTGAAATAGTGGCAATTCAGCCATTAGAACAATAAAACCTTATTTTCTATATATAACTTTCTACAAGAACCAATGACTGTTGCCTCACCTTACGGTATCGCCAATTATCATTTCTCTCGCTTTAGCTTTTAACCTTCCTTTTTCTTTTTTCCCTCAATTTTCTAATCTGTCTGCCCTCATCAAAAGCTCTTTTACTCCTCAGAGGCTCATTACTGAGTTGACTGGAGTTACTAACGTGGGTCTGGTAGAATCCAATTGATCCATGCGCTCTCATGAATGATCTTAGAGAAAGAACTGACGCTGAGAGTACTTTGCGTCTGACAGAGAAAGGTGCATCAACTCCAAATAAAATGGGTTTGGAGCTCATTCCTGTCTGGGAGCCTAAACCTAGTCAGCAAACTGTGAAATGAGATAGCTGAGTCCTTGAATAGTATGCATAATCTGTCTTTTGTTTAGTAGCTTTGTACTATAATAATCCTTTCTGACATTGTATGGGTACATTTTGTGGGACTGTATTAATTATCTCTCTTACTTGATGCTCTGACGAGGTCAAAAATGTACAAAGATATGAAATAATGATTAGAATTGTGCTGTTAATTTAAAAAAATGTATAAATCTTAAACTTATTCCATCAAATATTTATGAAAGTACTATTTTCAAAATCCTTAAATGCTGACAAGCAGTCAACCTCGAAATAAGTTAAACATTATAGACCAAAAATAAATCAAGAAAATGCTTTTGCACTTTAAAACCTGCCTGAAATCAATGTGAGTAAATCAATTATCAAACAGCAAAAGTGGCTGATCTCAAAGCTGGTGACATAATTAGGTGAACACACTGCAAGTACAATAAAGATGCTGTAAGCTGAGACCTAAGAAGCTACCCTTGCTCCTGGATCATATTTCAAGCCTTCATAGAATGCAAATGGGTGAGCTGAAAATGAGATCAAAAGAGTAAAAAGTCACAAGACAGTGTGGGACAAGGTCTGATAGTGATATCGTGGCTGATAGTGACCCACACTCGTTTTCGCACCTTGGCTCATGTGATTAGGCAGATGATCAATAGTGGGTCTGGGACTCTCCACCAATTGCTCTTAGAACCGAAGAAGCTTCTGAGATGAAAGGTGTTCAAGAAGTCCAGTCCATTTTCTTTCCAAGCTCACTGGACAACCATGACCTGGATGACTGAGAACCTTCCCAGTCATATTATTTTTTGTTCACTTGTTCTAAAGAGACAGTCTTGCAGTGGCTCCATTTTTCTGCTCTTGAGTTTAGACCTAAAACCTCTGGTCCAAACACAGGGAAAACGTATATATAGGATGTTGTGTTTGAAAAGAATACATGTCCTAAAGGTTTCTACAAAAAAGAACAAACTATTTGAGGAGTGCAACATATCACCTAATCAGCTCCAGGTGGAATATTAATTACATATTACATTAAATTTTAGACTCCATTGGGTCCCACTCCGAGTTTACTACAAGATACCCAGTGGACCTGGTGAGACTCCATCCTCAGCATGCATGCATTTGATGAGTGATGTGACTGTATGCTACATTACATTCAGAAATTGTAGCACTAAAATGTTTGTGACTGCAACTACGTAAAAACCTGCAGGGAGCGAAAATATTTGAGCAAATATCTGGAGGTTTGAATGAAACAACATAGCTGAGACACTGAGACAGCAGAGGAGACAACATCTCCACTGCTTTCTCCTTTCATCTACAGTTTGCACATACAATTTGTCATGCCTGAGTATACACTGTGAGAAAAAGCTGAAATGGGAGATTACTTCTTTTTGTCTCTCTCTTTTTGATGTTTTCACACTTTGACTGTGTGAGCTGTGGATCGCTATGGGCGAGACGTCTATTAATGTTCATTTTGAGGGTTTTTGTGTGTGTGTGTGTGTGTGTGTTCCTATCTGTTGAGGAAAAGCGAGGCAGGCAGCTGGCCGAAATTGAAGGGAATGACTGTGACCTTCGGACAAAATCAAGAGCAAAGTGTTTTCTGCCTTCATTGTTTTCACTTTTCTCTACTTTCTGTCCTAGCAAGCCTCATTTTCCCTTCCTCACTCCATCACTTTCTTTCCTTTGCACTGCACAACAAAGCTGCGAGAAAGAAAAAAAAAATAGAGCATCAGCCCATTTTCTTTCACCTGCTTTCCCTCTCTTGTGGTTCCAAACTTCCTTCAATTGAAAACACCAGTGGTGCATATTGTGCAGCTTGTGGTTTGAATAGACTTAAACAGGGCACTTTTCCTGGTGTGATAAAGAAAAGCAGACAGTGTAGGAGCTGAAATATAAGTGCCAAGCTGTGCTTTCACTGAAAGACCTGCAGCAGTTTAAAAAACTATATAATCTATCCTGACTTAAACCTTTTGGTGCGGGCCACAGACGGCTGGATGCTCAGCTGTCCTCTTTTTAGCTTCTTCTCATTACTCTCCGCCATCATTAGCTCTCTATTTAATTTCTCTTACTTGCCTTACGCTTCTCTCTGTTACCAGGATAACTCCCCAACTGTTCCTTTATCATTCGCCCTCTACCTGTTCTCCCCTTGCCGGTAATTCTTTATAATATTTACACAGTGTTAAAAATTAGTAAGGTATTAGTTCATACTTAATTCATAGGGCATATAATTCTATAATCTTGCTTAATAAGCTCACATGTAACATGTTTAATGACAGAATTTTCATACTTAACTCTAAATAACACCGTGAACCATTAACAGTGTTAAATGATGTAATATTAGGGTGATGTGATCATCACATATAGAGTTAAATGGGGTATTTTAACTTAAATATATTGAAGCTGAATAATAAAACATGAATACGGTTATCACAAAACAGTAGTGAATATTTCAGAGAGCTTTAGAAATAATTGTGAACAATACAAAGTGTGCATCACAAAAGTAACCTGTGGCTCCAGCTGCTCAGCGTCTCCCTTTCTCTCTTAAACCCTCTTACAAACTCAGACTCTGGTCCTGCTTACATTTCAGTATTCTGCAAATGTTAAGCGAGTTATGTTCATCATGCAATAAATATCTGCATGTTCTCTGTCACTTTGTGACTGTTTCTTTTTCCTGTTGTGAAGAGAGCTGAGACATATTTGAGTCTCGAGGTCCTGCTGACCTTTCAGTTAGGGATCCGCTGTGCTCACACAAAATATTGAACTGACAACAAGTAACTGCCCGAATGAATCTTAAAATGTAACAAAAATAAGCATTTAAAAGACTTCTAGTAACACCCGAACAAACAACTTACTCGTTTCCTAATCAGCATATGTATAAATGTGCAACTCCATATTGTTAATAATTAGACTTTCTGAATAGTAGCACTAAATAACTTGTTTGTACTCGGTCTAATAATAGTTTCTCCTTCATTTAAAAATATAGAAATGCTTTCATTAAACATGTTATACATGTTAAGCAAGACTAAACCATTTCTATTCATGTTTATGAGTGCCGTGCTAAAGAGGAGTGATGCTTTATAAATGAAGTATTAACTAAGACCTTGCTAATGCTTAATAGTGTGTAGTTATAATGAAGAGTTAATGCTTTTGCCTTTTAGCCTCTGTGGGGAGAGTTCGAGCTTGAAGCCCAGTAGAGAAGAATGGCTGCTGAGTACACGGGCTAATATTTGCCCTGTGCTAAACTGAGCAAACATGGATAAAGTGAACACAATCGCCTTCTCTGTCCCTGGCTGTCTGCCTTGTTGTCCTTTCATTCCCTTCCTGTCTTTGCACTGCCGCTGTAGAGCCGACTGCTGATTAATCATTGCACACACTGCGCACATGTTGTTTTCAAGCAAATCACTGGGTGAGGGGATAAATCTGATAATCCCTTTCTGGTGTGTGTCTTTCTACATCAGTGTGTGCTTATTAGGTACACCTGTGCAATCCAAACCAACAGGCCTGCAGCAAAACCCGACATCCACGAAGCTCACAATGTTCCCTTGTGGGTGACAAAAGTTTGTAAATGTTCACGTTTAAAGCTCTGTCACACTGAGACTGAACACTATTACCAACATTCTGTGACAGTGTAGGAAGTACAACATCTGTAGCCTGACCTGTAGCCCACATTAGGGGTTATGCTGTATGGACGAAACTATGGCTGGTGGCATTATTGCAAGCTGGAAGACCTTAGGACCCACAACTTTAGACTGTGGACATGTTCAATAAAAATTGACATTTTGCAGGTCATATTATTCTTCTTCTGTGCAAAAAGGATTCCTATGAGTGGTTCCTATTCCAAAAAAAATGTAGTAAAAAAGTATTCTAATTTAATGTAATTATTTTTATTTATTTCTACGGTGGCAATTGCAGTTTAGGACTTTGAAACTTTAAACGAAAGCTATTTAAATATGGAGACATGGACATTGGTGTAGTTTCTTAGAGAATAAATGTGAAATAAATTTTACTGATTGAACAGGTATTCTTAGTATGTGTTCTGTGTTACAGCAGGTGTAGTTCCAGCAGCATAAAAAAGAGACGTGCAGATTACGACCAGGGATAACAACGTTTGTTCTTTTTCTGCATCACTAAATTAATACATGCAAATTCCTGTGACAATGAAATCTGCATTTTGTTTTTCATTTGTTTTCTCATTCACTTGCACATATAAATATGTGCAATAGAGAAAGTATAATGCTGTAAATAAAAGAATCAATGAAAACGTGGTGCTTCCAGAAACCACTTTTTTACATTGGTATAATTGTAACTATTTAAAAAAAAATGAACCATAACAAAAACAAAAACCATTCCAGTAACATTTAAGATTTTTTTTAAATAATCTGAGCTAAACAAAAAATGTGTCTGTGCCATCATGTTGTACATAATGGTTATAAATGCAACATGTATGATGCAAACGCTGCATGGCACTGGATCACCTGATAATTCAAAGTTAACAGGAATTTCCATGAGTGACCTTCTTTTTACATGCATGTTTGTAAAATATCAAAAACATGCCAAGTCATGCTTTCAATCATTGTCTAATGTAACGCCTATAATTATAAAGCATTATAGAGATGTGACTAACTGCTGTGTTAGTCAGTTAAATTTAAGGTCAAATGCTAATTAAATATGACACAAATCCATATCAGCATGAAATCCCATAAAGTACTGTTGTAATATATTCAGTTACTTTATTACAAGTACCTCATCACTTCCTGCCATATTCATATAATGGAGAGATCCAGATGTTATTTTGCCACTGAGCAGTAAACATCTAAAGATATTTTATTTGCTTTCTGCATTAACAGCTAAAAATCGCTTTTTCACGAGTCGAGCTGGGTTTCTTAAAAACATTTGAAAAGCTAAACAATGATATCAAAACACAACATTCTGATGCATTTCACTGTGTTCAGTTGATCTGAGGAGAACGTTTTGTCCTTACTAGTCCATCAGCACATTACAGGTGCAGGGCTGTCTGCCAAGGTAATTTATGCTCCTGCCTGTCAATCAGTTATTTAGGCACTCTTTCACACACGGAGCCAGTTACTGCTCTACAGTATGAGTACAGCATAAAAATGCTATACTGCGCTTCTCTATTCCTTTTGTTGTGAAAAAACAAAAACAAACAAACAAACAAAAAAAAACCCAGAAAGAAAATCAGTCATGCAACTGCAATGTTTCCGTCTCGGTCCGGTGCCTTGGCACACAGCTGCGGTCTAGTGGACTGTTTCCAATTCTATAGTTGTGTCTTGCATGATGATAGAGTGAGTGGCCTTTAAATTTTCCGATTATTTTGTGCCAGGGTAAAGGATAAGTGTTTGTCAGTTGCTCCTTCATGTTTTGAAGTAGCACCTGCAAGCTAAGTAAAGACGGCTGATGAAGAGGAGAAAGATGCTACAGCTCTGAAACCAATGGCTGGCCTCTAGCATGGTTTAAGCTGTTGTGAGGATAATTAACAAGCTTTATTCCTGGTTATGCGATGGAGACGCTCTCTGTATCTCCCTGTTATACAGTGAGGCAGAGCTGGCACACTCAGAGGTAACTTTACACTGGGCTGCACACCCTCTGGATTTATAACCAACTTTCACAAGCTAAATTTAAAGCGGAGTTTATTCCCGTTAATGCCAAATACTCACCTTTTTCACTAGATGCTGCTGCAGTATAACGGATTAATTTTCATTTTATTTTTTACACATTTATAAAAGCCTATAACATGGAAAAAAAATACCATAAATTTAAGGTTTTGAGTGTCCACACATGCTGGAATTTATGAAAGTTTCCTCACTTAGGCAAAACATGAATGATTTATAATTAACAATGCAACAACGCAGCGTTACCCATGATTAGTGAATGGATTTATGACTCTATAATGTTTGCGGTAATTGTGTTTGTGTGCATTTCCCAGTGGATCTTAAACAGTATACTCTGCTGCACAGATCAATAAAGCCACGGGGTTAAACCGAGCACTGTAAAAACAAGCAGAATGAGCAGACAAAGTGTAAAGAACAGAGAAAACCTTATTAGCGCGCCGTATTTCTTATCTGATAAGGAATATTAGGTTTGCAAATAGAGGTGGAAATAAACTATGCAACAACTCAGCTGCTTTATAAAGCCATTTAATTCTTAAAATGCTGCTCAGAGGGAAAAGGTAATTTGACAACGGCATTAAAGAGATACCGTTTTACTGAACATTACTTCATGCAAACTGAAATGATGATTATTAATCGCTGCTGCAGCATGCTATGACACCATTTATATTCCAGCTTCTAGATCAAAATAAATTGCTTGTTAAAATCTACAGAGGCATATGATAAATGTAATGAGCCATTCGAATAGCGAGATAGAGTTGGCGAGTGCTACAGTCCATTATCTATCCAAGTAACAAGATAAACCGCAAATTAGGACAGTTTAAAGTTACCTCAGCGATGGCGGTGGTGTAATTACAGCTTTTGGTGAGATTTTGCCATAGAAAAAACAAAAGCAAAGTTAACTGACCGTGCACACTTCATTAATTCCCTATAAATGCCTGGAGAGAAACATTAGTGGTTAGCTGCAGGTTTGCTGTGAACAAAGAGTGCATTGTATATTAAACAGCTGCTAATGATCTCTTAAAGGTTCCGAGCTGAGAAGTGCACACTTTAAAAATGAAACAACTGACATATTATCATGCAGCAAATTGCAACGGATAATGAATAATTAAATGTATAAATTGCTTTCTTCTAACCTTTAGCCCGCGTCTCATTGGGGTGAATACTGTCACAATCATACGTAATGTGGCTGAAAAATGAACACCAGATTGATGCAACTCCACTGACAAGTGCGTGCGTGCTGTGGATTAATATAACGGGCACTCTAGATGGCGCATGACACAGAATTAGCACACAGATGTGGAGCATAGACGCTTTTCAAATCATTAATGCAATATTTGCAATTCTTGTTTTGTTTTTTAAAGGCAGCGCTACGCACGGCGGAACAAAGTTGTTTGTGACTGGATGCAAGGGTTTGAAAAAAAAAAAACCTGTTTCTTTACAAGCGTCTGTTACAAAGGCGCTCATAAAGCACGAGGCTGTCTCCAGCAGTGACGGCAGCGTGCGGTTTTTGTTTACAAGGTGGCACCGCAGTCTTCAAAGACCTCAGTTTGAACTAAATGAAAAGAAAAGAGGGAAAGAAAAAAAAAGTTTCGTGCTCTGTCTCATCCTGAGAATTATAACGGGGCGCGTCAGGTTGTACGTCTTCTAACCGAAACGACACAGGACACAAAGTGACAGCGTGAGAGGGCGAGACAGCCCACCCACACACAGACCTGCTGTCACCTTTCAGTTCATTAAGCACTTCTGTCTGATATTTAGAGGTCTGACAATATTCTGTGTTTCTGGTTGTCTTTGGAGTTGTGACTTTCAACCCCATGCCCACTGTTTCCTATTAAAGCAAAGCAAATTAATAGTCGTTTTTCTCGGAAAAACACCACTCAGACATGTCGAAAAAGCTCTTAAGATATTTCACTCTTTCTTTAAATTTCGTTCATGATTTCATAAAAAAAAAAAAAAGCTTCTCAGCTAAAACGGGAACTTTGGTGTTAAATGTTTAAAATCTGTTTCGATAAGGTTACTGATCCCATGCACGAGGTGGTGCAGTGACTTCCTGAAACTTTGACTTGGACTGATTTTGTAAGATATTTCCGTCTGAATAAATGCATATTAGTACACGTGTGGGTGGTCAGCTTGCCAGGTGCGACCCTGCTTCCCCAGCAGGTGATAAACGCTGCTGTCTTGCCAACTGCAGGTGCTCTTCCCCCTCTTGCTGTGTCGTCATAGCAACCCTGCCGTGCCAGTTCAGAGTGCTGCCAGCAGTGGTCGTCAACCGTGATGAATCACGAGTGAGAAAATGATAGGACAGTGATATTGAACACTTACAGTTTGGCATTTGTTTCCCTCTTTCTTTTAAAGCCCACCAACTACACGTGTTCTGTATGTGGTCAGAAGTTTAAAACACTCACTGTGGGCATGAATGTCATGGCAATTTTGGTATTTTTATTAATATCTATGATTATACAGCATATATCTTTAAAGATGTTAGAAAACAAGAATTTGATGCTCAAGTTTAAATTCATTTTGAATTTTCTCTAATCCACACAGGTCAAATATATACATACAAACACATACATACAAGCCAAGTTTCTAATCACTTCTTGTTAGTGCCAGCATAAAAAGTATTTGTTTAACAGCACAAAAATACTCAGAAGTGAGAAAATCCAAGTAACTCGGTGAAGATCTATGAAGGAGAACAAAGAGGAACAACCTAAGATTCACCAGGGCTCAAGCCTGGCATGAACTGGAATCTGCTGGAACACAGTGAAGTGATGTTTACATTGACCGAAGAGGATGCTAAAACTCCGGCTCCACCATAGACTCGTTCAAGCTCGACTGAAATTTGCAGCTCCATCCCAGGAAACCAACCAATTTAATTGAACTGTACCAATTCTTGCAAAAAGAGTGGTCAGATTTCCAGGCAGAATTGTGTCAGAAGCTTGTTGATGGCTACCAAAAGCATCTGGTCGATGGGACATTTAATCAAACATCAGTGAAGGTGTATGTATATATTTGAACCTGTATAGCATTTCATAAAAATAATTAAAAGCAAAATTACCACAACATTCATGGCTATTCTGAGTGTATGTAAAACTTCTGACCACAACATAATTTCTGGAGACAAATTATCAGTCAAAGTAAGAATGAAGGCTCTTTACTTTATAATATAAAGCACCTTAAAGACCGATTAGCTGCTCAAATGTTCACATTAATCTGTGGTGAGCAGATTTTTTTCAACTGAAAGAATCACTTCATAACTCAAAATGTCTTGGGCCTAACAGTGTCTTTGTCTCATCTAATTTTTGAATACCTAAATCGATCCGATCAACACCTCTTGCCTGCAGCCTGCACCCACTCTCCCTCTGCATCTCCAAGCCCCACCCATCCACAAGTTCTCTTACTACGTAGAGGAAGACAAAGTGCCAATCCTTATCTTTCCAAAGTGCAAAACATCCAGGGTTTATTTTGTACAGTAAGAGAGTGCTAGCTGTTCAAACAAACTAAGTTTTTAGAAGGAGGAACACTTGCTGGGAAGCTTTACAGTAATGCAATGTTACAGTAATGAGTTACAGAGATGGGTTACTGCTACCTGTCTCTCCTTCATCCTGTGTGCTCGTCGCTTTCCGACAGCTGCAGAGAGCAGCTGGTAGCAGCACAGCAGCAGAGATTCATACTAAACTGGAATCTCTTTCCAAAGAGAGCACAAGGATTCAGCTTAATTATCAAAGAACTTAGCTGCTGACGTCATATAAACCTTTATCCCGATCACCAGCTCTGACGAATTAGCCCGTACTTAATAAATTAGCAGCATTTATCCTCCAGGTTTACAATGTCTGAGTTTGTTTTTTAAGACTATACATTGCTTTAATTTTAATGTTGATTATGAAAGACATCAGCTGCTTCTCTGTGAATTGTTTTATTTATTGAAAGAGGTCACTGTTTTTTTGCAAGTGCAGCAGCGTCACCCTTTGATGACCTGGTGAGCTGCAAACGCTCCTTAGCTTTTTTAGCCCAAACACAGGAAATCCGTGTCATTTTCTCCATGTGAGACACCCTCAGCAGCCAACATCCTGTGTCAATGGGAAACATTATCGCAGGCCTGTGCGCCCTGCTTGTGGCCAGCTTCAGATTTCTGTGTCAGTGGGCAAGCCCACCTTGAACAGGTTACTGGGAAGGATGCCAGCATTAACTGTGCCGCACATATGCCCATCTGACCTGTGGTGGCACGGAGCGGTGTAGATGACTGGATGACCAGGAGGTGAAAGCATAAAGGTCGGAGTGAGGTCACATCCCTCTAGTAACTATGCAGGCCTGTGCTCATGTGTGTCCACACAAAATTAACACCAAAGTGGGCACACTTTAATACACACACACACTGCTGCCTTTGTGGACATATGGATTGTGTTTACTTGTGTGAGTATGAGAAAGACACACACACACACACACACGGAGGATTTATGAGGCAGTATTGTTGGTTATTTACAGGTACTGCTCTGCTCTATTTACTGTCCATAACTGCGAACTGTTGGCCTTGTTTAGCACTGTTGGGGCAGAACCACTTACTGTATTGTCAAAATCTGTGTGTGTATGTGTGTGCGTGTTTGTGTGTGCATGCATGCATTGCACCAACCCCGCCTCCAGCAACAAAACCCACCTCCCTATAAATCCAGGATGATTTAACACGAGCCCTTATTTACTCTCACTCCTTGTGCGTGTCGCCAGCTTCACCACGGATCTCTGGGGCATAAAATATAAACACCGTGCCAGTCTGCTAGCTAGAGGTCTGAAAAAAAAAAAAGAATGAAAGCAGAAATCACCAGATATCAATCGCAGGGCACCCCAATGGCTTCCACTTCTCTCATTATCACTCTAAGGAGTGTGGGAGTGCACAGATGAGCCTCCTGACTTGATAGTAGACAGTTTCCACTCTCTTATCCTCGCAGCCCTCTTCCTCTCAAAAAACTGCTAACCAGACATCTTATCATCCAATCAAGCAGACAAACCTTACCTACACTCCACACCTCATCACCCCACCGAAAATAAATTTCTTCAGCAGCAGCGTCAGAAGCATGACAGATGTGTGGAAAGGAAGAACGGAAAGTGGTTGAAGTGAGGGATCGTAAAACGAGCAATTCAGCAAAGGAAGGAAAGCAAGGAGCAGAGCTATATTCTGGGAGATTATTTCTTAAAATTTACTTCAGTCCACTAACAATAAAGATGAGAAATACTTAATTTTCTCCAAGCCCTCATGTGCTAGCCTCCTACACAAAATGAAGGACACTTTAAAGTAACTGAAGCACAGCAGTGTTTTGATCTCGAATGCAACACAAAGCTCAAATTCTTGAATGTTAACATAGCTGCCTGTAACTCTTAGTTTCACAATGATACCAAAATGGCACTTTTGTCTAACAGATTTTCATTTTCCAACAATAAGCATTTTGGTTTTTACTAAATATACAAAATTCAAACTCCACAGCATAACAGAAGCATGCTGAATAAACAGGGATGAGAGGTCAATGTTACTGACAGGCAGGGATTCAACAGTTGTGAGGAGGGGCTTCGTAGGGATCAGTTCTTCAGTAGAAGCTAGTTGTAATGTGCTGCATGAGACATGGGATTTTAGTTAGTAAGCAGTAGTAAATTACTGCGGAAATTCAGGTTGACGATTGTTCGCAAGACTTAAAAGGCATCACAGAAAACTCGCTCCGACTTTTTGGAATTCACATCAAATTTGAATATCTGGCAGTTAAAAAACTTCCAATCTGGTATGATGTCGTCTTCTACAGCAGTGCCCGGAGATAGGTTGCATCTTCAACTTTTGAGTTGCTATTTTTTTTAAGTAAAGTCATTTTGTTCAAGCTCTACCACGCACTACATTCCATTCACATCCATTTCATTTAATGATGATTTATTTATTTTATTTATTTTATTTAGGACAGTGCATGTTAATGAACATGAATGTAAAAAAGAATTACATGAATGTAAACATACCAGATTATAGCCAAGGGCTAATTTCCATCTGTTGTCCTTAAGCATAAAAAATAGACATAATAATTCATAAAAATTCATCATTCATTATAAAAACTCCATCACCAAACTTACAAATACACACCATGATAGATATCACAAATCAAATTTATCAAAATAAGCGGAAACCACTTGGGAGAAGCAAAACC
Source organism: Haplochromis burtoni (assembly GCF_018398535.1). Taxonomy (NCBI): domain Eukaryota; kingdom Metazoa; phylum Chordata; class Actinopteri; order Cichliformes; family Cichlidae; genus Haplochromis; species Haplochromis burtoni. Next base: position 380,674 of record NW_024582504.1, read on the forward strand.
ACTCATTCTTATTTAATTTATGCTTGTTTTCCTCGCTGAAATCCACTGCAACCCAGTTCTAGTTTATTAGCTAATGTTGCTCACAGGGGAACAAAACACAGCAAGAATATATATATATATATATATATATATATATACACACACACATGTGTGTGTGTGTGTGTGTGTGTGTGTGTGTGTGTGTGTGTGTGTGTGTGTGTGTATGAAATCAGAGAATCAAAAGTTGTGTTTCGGTTTAAAAATCAAAAGTCAAACACGATTACAATGTTTTCACTTTTCCTGAATATAACTGAATCATCTATTTCATGCAGGAATAGTGCAGCAGCACTTTCCCAGTATATGTTCTGTGCATAAAGGCCGCATAATACTGAAAGATAAACAGAAAAAAAACTGTCTCCGCTTCATCCCTGGCTCTGTTTTTTGTTGACATTGTGCAATATATGTGATGATCCACGCGGAGGAATTGTATGACACTTCAACTTCACAATATCACACGCATAAACACAGCTGTGATGACAGTGCATAGCCGATTGTGTGCTAATGCGGGCTGTGCATTTCCACAGCGTGGAAAGCCAAACATGAAAACATGACCGCTGTGTGTCAAGCTCAGGCTCTGAGCTCAGACACTGTGCATGCTCTCTGCTGACATCCACAAGTAATTCAATTAGATATCCACGAATACCTAATTTTCGAAAATATAGCAGCTTCTATTATAGATGAGAAATACAAACGCTGTGCTCAGGCAGTAATGTGGCGGCATCTTGCTAGTAGTGGTAGTAGGTAAAAAAAATTACAGGAGGATATGCACACTGAAATGAGATCAATGTCAGCTGTAAAGCATCACTGTACTGTGCTGAGCTTCTATGACAAGTGACAGGATTTAAAAAGAAGAGCAAAAGGTTTTAAAATAATAGCAAAAACTATAACAGCTACAGTTATTCCCAGGGAACAATCTCTAAACTGCTGAACCATACAAGAAGCGAAGAAAGGCAAAGCCTGAGGTTATATTTCATCATTTGGAAGAACATTTTGCACACAGCTCACGGGCTTGGAAAAAATCAGGATGTAAACAAGAAGATACAATCATGAATTCTCTGCTTTAATTTGACTTATCTTGGGACAGCTGGTCAGCTCATGTCACTGAAACACGCCCCCCTGGACAGCTACGTAACTGCAGCATATACCTGACTATACATGTGTGTGTCTTTGTATGAGTGTGTGCTACACAGCAAAAAAGAAAGAAAAAAAAGCAGGAATAGACTTGAGCAGACAACTCCGCCAGCACGCATCATCGCCTATCTCACATGCAGACCTCACAACACCTCGACTTCCACTCTGGTCTTGCACATCTGACATCTGCCCCCCCAACACACCAGCCACCCGTGACACACACCACCTGCTACCTGCTCACACTCACACACTGATGGATAGGGACAGGGAGACACACACGCCTACAAACAAACGGACCGTTTTGTCGGGCGTGTGAGGGCCTTCTGCCGAAAAAAACCCCCAAAACACCAACTGAGCCAAAGCTGCATAGAAACTCACAAGAAAAATCACGTTAGCTGTTAGCTTTGTAAGCTGAAACTTTAGACCCAGTAGCTAAATGTTTACTGCAATTATGAGCTCTGTGACACTGAAAGGGTCTCAAGTTAATCACTTCTGGAGTATGAGAAGTGGTTTCTCTCTCAGTTACTGTAAAGAAATAAATGAAGCTGCACAGCACAGAAATTTGTAACTAATTATTAATAAAAGAATATTTCTATTTATAAAACACACAAATTCAAAGGCATGAGTACAATAACACGATTATCACTCTTAAATACAATACGGTAAATAATAGTTGGAAAAAAGAAGATATAACTGAGATCTCTCTGCAGAACTGACATTTAAAAATGCCATTATTTTCATATATTTATGTCTTTCTATACTGTGAGCAGACTTAGCTTTATTAAAGAGCATAATGATAAATTTTGCATGCTGCCCCACTTCCCATCAGTCTACATATTCAGGAGAAGGTGAAGGGAAAGACTTCATGGATGAGTGGAAACAAGGGCTTCTTTGAAAGTTTGGGGTGATAATCAGAGCCAAACGCATGCAAAAAGAAGAAGAAGTCGGCGAGCGTAATGCTATGACTGGACCGCGCTCCCTCTCAAGCAGCAACGGAACAACAAACTTTTCCTCAGCTAGTTAATTGTGAAAGCATTGGGCCCCGCGTCTCTCTCTCATTAATCCATTTCTTAATTACAGAGCAGAAGTAAAATGCAGAACCGCTTCTGCCCGGAATTCTCCTAATGAGCCTCCTCCCTTTCTTTCGCCTGCTTCCCGTCTTCTCGCTTCTCTCCCCTGTCTCTGTTTCTCGCTGCACCTGTGCGTGTTTCATGCAAGCGCCAAACAAATTCCAGGCACACTGAAATGCTAATTGCGTGTATTTTTATCCGATTGGTTGGTGAATAAACACACTCATTTTATTTCATCTCTATAAAGAAAGAACTGGGGGGGCGATTTGGCCATGTTTCATTTTGACTCAAGGCCAAATTAGAGTCACACCTTACTGTTAGTGATTGCATATATGACCTTTCTCTGGGCTCTGTTTGATACCCATTGCACACACGTGTCCATGCATATGTCTTTATCAGTGAGTTTATATGTCAAAACAGGTTTCTCTTTTTTGTCTCAAAGTTCTCAGTTTTTTCTCCATGTTCATTTTCATAATTGCTGAATCAGAATTTGCATGAATACTATGCAGCCGGTAGTTCTCTTTGTTTGTATCATACTCTGTCCTCTTCCATTTATCTTTCTTCACAGGGTCTCCATCAGCCACCTCCTTTGCCTTTCTTTGTCTCTCTGCAATGTAAATATTAAATAATAACTCAAGCGCTGCTCGTTTGGGTTTAAAAATAGCTTTCCTGGACAGAAAATGTTCTTTCTTGTGTTAGAAAAATGCTAATTTACCTGCCATAAGTGCATTTGAGTTAGACTTTTTAGTCTTTTCAGCATGTCTGGCTTTTGTTTGGCATCAACAGACTGAACAGACGTTCTTTCCTGTGATTATAGATTTGCTGCGTCAATATGCATCATACAATTCATTTGGTCTAATGAACACACAGCTCAATTGATGATGATGAGTGTGTATGCGAGTGTGTAAGCCTGTGTGTTCCCTGATCATTGAGATTATACATAATGGAGATTGATTACTGCGGCGCTGATCAAGGCAGCTGATCTGATGCATTAGTGTGAGCCTGTCAAGGCGTGGTTGAAAACGCTTTATTGAGAGTTGTTTACATGTCAGAGGCTTGCGACTCTCGGCTCAGCGTACATGTTTAATAGCGGGCTGTTCTGCCCTGTTTGGTAAGTCACTGACTTTTAGAAAAGTAGCAGGCAGTGGGGAAAAATCCCAGATTGTCACTTTTGCCTCGAATCTGTCTAAACAGGAAATGAAGCGAGCGGTGATTGCAAATAACGCAGACACTCACGTACAACATCATGTGGTCATCAGGATGACAGGAGGAGTAACGAGACTTGGGACCACAACAGGGGAAGGCCAATGCACATTCACTGACACACAAGTCTTGTTTCCATGACTACAGAGGACTTTTCATTGACTTTCTTTCATTTCCAGGGACTGATAAAATTAACAGGGCTTACATTAAGTCTTAAGCATCCACCCTAATAGTTACACCATTTGCACCATCCAGATATAAGCCTTCATCTATGCCCCAGTGTACCTCTTAGCCTAGTCTGGAGTAGCGATAAAGTCCAAGTCTTAGACTTTTCAATGAGGAACACTTGAACAGCACGGCTTGTAACACTGGAGGCAAATGCTGACCTTACAATGAGCATGATTTTAGACGGCTTAGAGTTATTAGAAAAAGAATAAAGCTGCTGGAGGAAATTGAGAGGTTAAAAGCAGGTGAATCGCATTGGTGTATTATGACATCTTCGGGGGAAGACACCTGCAGGTTTAATGGAGTTTTATCAGAGAAATATCTTTGGTTCCGCTGCTCTGCAGGTCTTTTAATTTTCCCATCATTTTCTGAGCGAAGGCCGCTTGAGTCAGAGCGATGATTTATTTATTTTGGCTTGTCGATTGTTTCTTCTTGTTTGTTATCAAGTCAAACTGTGTGATGTTGTACCAACTATACGGCTCTAATATATTCTTGTTGCAATGAAAAGTCCTTTTCGATTCCTCTGATTCTCCATAGTTGCTGCTATTCAAAAATAACAAAAAAAAAAAAGCATGATTAATAATGTATCCTGGCCAATGTTCCCTCTAATTTTTCATGTGTCTGAGCAAACACACAAACTCCCTGAGCGATCCCTTGGACCAACCGAGCAACATTAGACGTGTGCACTGTGGTCACGCCAGCATCGAATCCATCCAAGTTACATGGTTTATTAAAATAATCAAATTACAGCATCATAACTTTTTTTTTATAAAGCTCTGACTTGTATTATGAGTCTGTGGTCTGGGAGAGAGTCCTGTAACTCTCTGTCTGCAAAATACAGTAAATAATGACCAATGCTGGGCAATTAATTATGTAGTTACTTCTTTAAAAAAGTAACAGAGTTTTGCAAACAACAAAGTTTTTTGCAGCTGTTTACCTAAAAATGCAGCCAAGGCGTTTTTTTAAATAAACATTTCAAACTATTTACAGAACAATCAGCTGTTCTGCATCAAATTTGATGCCACACAAATTATTTCTGCCACTCCAAAAAATAATTTCTGTCCACTATGAGATAAAGGAGAACAACAGTCTGATACCTGCCTGACAACAGGAGATGTATCACTCCTGTAACACCTGTAACATTCAGCAGTCGCCTCATTGTTCTGACACACACAACAAAACTACTGACTACACCACACACTAGCTGCGCAAGACAACTCGCTAATTTTAGACTCCAAACACGCTAAACGTAGCAAATCTCTCACGTCTCAAAACACCGGCGTCACTCCTAAAACTTCCCCCCTTCCTAAACAACTAAATGCCATGTTGCCATATCATTTTTTGATTGGTCGACATGGTACATTTTTCCACCAATAGGAAATTTAAAAATTAAAATTGAAAAACTGGAATAAAGTCCACACTTTTTTCCGTCTGTCCTGCTCACATCTCCAATGATTGTACACGTTGTCATCAACGTGGCTTCAGCTACGCCGCTTTGCTAGCTAAAACACCGGTGTCGGCAAGTAAGGACGCTGTCATAGCCTGTCAACGACGTTGATTAGCATGCGTATATACGAATGTGGATCGAATCATTGGCTGGAGCAGGCAGTCACCGGTCACTTACTGACTCACACTGCAAAACAGAATGAATTGTTAACGTGTTTATTTTCATTTCAATTCAGGTTAGATTTTTTCTTTTTTTTGTGTGCGCAAAGCAGATTTTCTGTGCGCAGAGACCAGCAGTGCGCCCGCACGCAGCTTAGAGGGAACATTGATCCTGGAAACACACATTGTTAGGCAACAGCCACAATTGGGACGTTCAGATTCAGAACAATGTAGCAAGAACAAACTGCTAAGAAAGGTTGACTCTAACCTCGGTGGTAACTATTAATCTAACCTTGTAACACTTACTCACCCGTAAATGCTTTGTATTATGACATGTCCTCATAATATGCCCCGACACACACACACACACACACACACACACACACACACACACACACACACACACACACACACACACACACACACACACACACACACAGATATAGCATTTGTCAGGTGCTGACAAACACAAGATAAAAACTCCCATTTCCAGATAACCCAGATGTCTCAGATCTGGCACCATACAGTAAGTGTTATGACAGAGTCTGCATGAGTGTGTGTATGTGTGTGCGCGTGTGAGCTCCTTTGTTCGTGTCAGAGATAACGTCAAACACAGAGACGACACAACATCAGAGGCTTGTGTGTATGTACATGCATCAGTGTATCAGTGCATCCGTGAGTTTGTGTGTGTGTGTTTACTGTACATGCTGTGATGTGTGCATATGCTTCTCCGTGTGAGTGTGTCGCATTAAAGGCCTTCTCCCCTTATCTCTCTATGAGGATTAGAGTGCATAAGCTAAGCCTGAGGGCTCCGATTCCTCATATCAAACGCTATCAACAACCGCTGGACGTCAGCACTGAGCTCTCTATTAAAGAGCCTCTCATATCCAACAGACAGCCATCTAGCCAAGGTAATGGGACATAGATAGCTCAGTGATAAAATGGGATTATACAGTCCCCCTTGAGAAAAAGTGGGGAAAAACAAATATTGCTCATATGTAGTTTGTGATAATTTCTAATTTCGACTAGCAACATCTGGCTGTAATGCAATACAGTGGATGGATTTAGGCCACTGGTCACAGCTGGTGAAAAAATGGAACAAAATAATAGGTGTTAAACAGCAGCACTGCATACGTTGTGGGCTGGTTAGATGCTTAGCCTGCAATGATGGCTGAAATGTGGTTTGCAGAAATACAATACATCGTATGACAAAGGCTGTAAAAGATGAGACTATACAGTCTAGTGCCGTCTTCTCTGTAGAGCATCTATGTGAGCTCTGGTCCCAGTTCAACTATGGTCTGTCTGCATAAAGCAATAACATACTACTGAGTTGTTATTCAGAGACAGAGAGAAGCTAGAGGGATGAAATGACTTGTATTCAGAAGAGGCTAAGTTGTGATCCCTATCACCTCCCGCTGGGACCAAAGTGATCTTGACATGACTGTGATGCAGAGGGTTCCTCCTTAACGTAATACTGCCTTCCAGCCAGACCCAGGGCATTTAGTGCTCAAGGCAGAGACGCTGATTTAGGTTCAGATAGCCTTTTGTCACCGCGCACACCTCCAGTCTGCCCCTTTACTGACCAGTCGTGCGTCAAAACACACAGTAATGCCCTGCATTGACAAAGTGAGCCAAAAAAGGGAATAGAAAATGAGGGAAAGAAGGAAGTGAGCTTTCACCACTGGATTTAAATCCCCAGGGGTAAAAGATGTTTTGTAAAGCTGCCTTGGCCGTAAGCGGAGACTGACAAAATAGATAAACCCACTCCTGTCTGGGGTGCAATCCTGCCCAGTGAATATTTTAGCATAGCTGTAAAATGTTGGCTAGCTTCTTTTGATGTTCTCTTTTTGGAATCTTTTCATAGGATGAGCACAATACTCAGAGTGAATGATGCATTTGGTGCCACTCTTAAAGCCAAAAGACACAAAAAAGAAAATTAAAATACAGAGTAAGTAAATTAAAACACTGAACCTGGTTTACTGGAGCAAAAACAACAGTCGTGGATTATTTTTGAAATAAAATTTCATTCGGTAAATCTGGATGCTGTTTACACGTGCTCTAAACCGTGCACTCTGTGGTCCATTCACAGCATTACCCAATAAGGTTTCAATGTGAATATTATAGAGTTATATTTCAGCAGAGAAATGTTTAACTAAAATAAAACAAAGGGACAATGCATCCTGCCTGGAAATATAAAAGGATGCCTTTGATGCCACTCTTCCTGCACAGATATTTCAGCTTAGCCTGAGTGGCAATTAATGCGGAGCTGAATGTGTTTTTCTGTCTGTATTATGATTCTCTTGGGAAGTGCAGGTCCGGTGATAAATGAACGGCCGCCTGGGAAATATTCGAGCTGATGGGAGCCATTTTGGCTCCAATTGTTCTCAATAAAAGGCAGGTCAACGTGGCTCCCCTCCCTCTTGTCGCACCCCACATGTCTCGTTAAAAAGGCCTCGGTGAATGGTGCAGGGGAACATCATTAGCTCAGAGATGAAAGAGAGGCCATAGTGCCCTGAGAGGAATGCAATGATGTGCCACTTAGAATGATGCTCATAGGAAATAAAAGACACTAGATGTATTTTTAGTGACAGTCCTGTGTTCGCTATGTGCACGTGTGACTTAACAACTGATATGTTTGAGGAAGATTTTGCCAAGAGTCATTGTTTTTTGTCTTGTCAGTGTTCCGAGCAAGTTCCCCATTTGCTCCAGGAGTCTATATGGTGATCAGAAGCGCACAAACACTCCGGTGCACTGTGCATCGCAATTCAGCCCGTTGAAGTCTTTGTTTACGAGCTTCAACGCAACCGAGATTCTTTCCATCACCTACGTGTCAGCAGTGGTGAATTGTTTTTCCTCCACAGCTCCTCTCTATCTGCTGTGGCTGGAGATTGGAGTCCTGACCCAACGTCTTGAGACCAGTCTCTATCTCATGCTGGCATCTGACAGCCAATAATGAAAGCATTTGAGGTCTTCATCTGAGACCTCTTTCCCTTCCTCTCCTGAGCCTTGTTTTTTTTTCCCCCTTTCAGTTTCATCTACGTCCATTTGGCTCACTGTAGCCCAACATCCTGTGTCTGTCTATCAGTCTCACGGACTCTTAACTGCATCCTTGGCAATGGACTGGTCTATCTTGCTTAAGTGTTGGCTATCAAAAAGACTGCTGCTGTGTGGTAGAGAAGTGATGTACTGTGGTATCAGTGCCAGAGCTTTCTCTGCTCTACAGTATAAACTCTTTGAGGTCCCAAAAAAAATAGACAAATACAAATAATGTGATATACTAATATATTTTCAATATGAATTTTTGTTTGATTGTGTGCAGTTGACAAATGAGGAGAGACGTTTAAGGATTAAGGATGGTAGGTAGGTTGCCGGCACCATGATGGTTTAATGAGAGCTTGGAATGATAAGCTGTATCCATAAACTGTTCAACTGCATCAGAGACATGCACCTGCTGAGCAGTGCTGAGTAACAGACTATAAAAGCATTTCACCCACCAAAACTGAAGCACAAGCTTCTTAGACTGGATATATACCGAGCGACACAGCAAGTCATACTATTTGTGATGAAATGACATGAAAAGGCACCACCAGCACACACATAGTGAGGAGGTTCAGTTCAGTGACCTAAACGAAGGGGAGACAGTGAACAGCTCCCCTTCTACACGTCAGTCAAAGCCCTTAACTTGAAGTTCTATCAGTGTCCAAAGAGATGAGATATAAAAATATACCGGTACTGACCTTGCAGTTTTTTTTAATGGAGGAAGTAACTTGAGTGATCAACATAGTTGTTGCTACCAGGTTGTAAATGGGCTTTTCATGTTGTAAAGCTGCTCTGTGGAGATTCCTGGAGTGGCCAGCTGAGGCTGTTCCAGGAACTTCTTCTGGGTTGACCTAATCTTTCAGCTAGTTGTAAAGTAACAGAGCTAATAAAATCTATATGCAGAAGCTGCATGGTTTGAGAATCAATCTTTCTCTAAGTATATATATATGTGCCTTTTTCATCCAGCATGCTGGTGGGTTTATCTGATTGTGCTCTGCTGCCTCTCCCCAGAAACCTGCAGTTAATATATAACACATTGCAGAGAACAATCCCTGCAGTGCCTATATTGTAGTCTAATCATACTGAAGGAGACAGGATAGAACTGGCAAAAGACAGATCACCTGGCAAGCTGAATCCCATTTGGTCTCTATTATAAATGCTCCACCTGTCGTCACTACAAAGAGCTTCCATTTATGTCAAGAATAAGAGCCGCTTGGTCACTCTGGACATCATTTCAGGCATCAAAACATACAAATGTATCTTTAAGTGCATGAAATTTGACCAGTTTTGAGCTATCTTGTGGTGTTAAAAGCCAAATGACTGATTAACTTAAGCTCTAATTGGGGAGTTGATGCATTTATTTATTTAAAGGCTTTATTCAGTTGTCATCTCTGATTGGACAATTAAAGCATTAAGTCTATTTTTTGCAGAACAGACTGCTTTCTTCTGTAATTGCTAGGATGCTTGTGAATCGCCAGATATGATTGGAAAAGCCTAAACTGCAGAAACATTTTTACAAAGTTAGTGACTAACCGGTGAACTGTGGAACATTTAAAGAGACAGATTTTTTTTCCAGGTGATATTACAACCAATCAAGTGTCCATATGGGAATTTAAAACTAGTTACTGCTTAGATACTGTAAAAAAAAAAGAAAAGGTAATCTATAAAGAAATCTGCACTCAGATGCTTTCAGGTTGACCCCGTGCTGACGCCCTGCTAATGGGACATTTAAATAAGGTCTTTCTAAATGTTTTGCAGTCAGGCTCTGGTCTTGCCGCCATGTTCCCATGGCTACATTTCAGAACACCTCTGTGGCAGCTTTAGTCCCAAATGTGGCGAGCTCTCATGTTTTTCTTATGTAATGAGCTCCCTCCCAACACCACCACAGCTGAAATGCAATTATCATTTGGCTGACACCAAAATGCGTTTTCTCGCCTGTGGCCTCTCACGATGCTATTTAGAATTTCTCAACTTTAGGCAAGCAAGGAGAAGAAAAAAAAAGGCCATCTTTCTTTCTCTCCTGCCGTCCTACTTTTTGAGGGTGAGCCGGAAAGGAAGAGAGGAAGAGCTATACGAGAAAGGAGGAGGTTAGGGAGGAAGAGGAGAAGGAGAGAAAAGGAGGGAGAGGGATGACAGAAAAAGAGAAGTGAGGGAGAGTTTCTGGGAGGATGTGATAATGAGGACGGTTAATTCAGTAACAGGGAGTGAGAGGGAGAGATTAGCCCGCTAGCAGGGCGATGCAGTCCACAGATTTTCTGCTCTGTATGGCTGTCAGTGAGGGCTGAGGGGCTGGGACGGGCCACCGAGCCGAGAAGAAAGGAGCGACAGTTTTTAATTAAGGCTGTGTTTGGGTAAATATGCATTTCCAGGTCAACTTATACTCAACTGGAATCAGGCTCAGAGAATTAACGGTGGAGAGAAAACTGGACGGAGGAGGAGAAGGAGAAGAAAGGAACTGATATCCTTTAAAACATCTATTTGTACATATAAACACGTGATCTTCCTAAACCTTGTACTTATTCTGTGCGCTTTCAAATATATCTGGAAGACACTGCCATTCTACACATTTGATTATTTGTCTTCAAAGCTAAGCTAAATGCTAAACCAAAGACTGCTTTTTTTTTTACTTCTCTTTAACCACAAAGCCCTTCGTTTTTCTTTTTCATGTCATCTGGCAACAGTGTGGGAAAGTTTGCCAGAGGAACCTAAACAGCCGTGCAAGCTGTCAAAGTGAAAATGAAATAGAAAGTGGCACAACTGGTCGCGGAGGGCCTTTTGGCAGTCTGATATTGGACATAATGCAGGACTGACTGGATAGTTAATTAACTGAGGAGGTGCCACACTGAGCACCGGTGTCTATCAGTGCTCACTGTATAAGCCACCGCTGGGGCTTTTAAACACTAAACCTTGTGACCTTCACCGGTGTCGGAGGGCAAAATTCTGCGTTTCACATATTCCTTTACATCCTCCACTTCATCCCTTTATCTCCGGCTCATTCCCCCTTCGCTCGTGTCTACTTATTGTCCCAGGCCTGTGCCTAAATGCAGCTCTTTCATCTTTGTTTTTATCTGTCAGATCAGTGAGGCGCTAGTCCCACTCCACACAACTCCTCAAAATATAAAGTTAGAAAGTCTCCCAAATCCGGGCAGATCAATGGATAAGGGTTGGCAGGCCTAGCTAATGGAATGCAGCTTGTGCCCTAGATTAGGATGTTTTCTTTCTTGCTTCGCTGTCCTCAAACCACCATGATGCCATAAAAAAATGTTGGTTGGTGGTGTAGTGGGAGAGGGAGCGTCAGACCGCAGGCTGGTTGCTTGCTCAGACAGACAGGCAGATGGACAGACTAACAAGCAGAGAGAGGAATTTCAAACAGTTTTACTGCACATTGTAGCATCAGTGATATTAGTATTAACTGGTCTCTGAAAGCACAGTTTCACAATCATGTCTATTAAAAAAGTAGAAATCCCAAAGTAGATACACCTTATTAAAAACAGACAGTGTTATTCATTACTGAATTCTTTGCTTGATGCACTAAAAAAGACAACAAAAATATAATTAGATCTCTTTTGGGCTCTGCTGAGTGCTTATTGTTCAAACGGGTTTTCTGCAAGGCAACAGTTTAGAAAGATTATCTCAACTGTATCTTGAGGTCAGATCAGTAAAAATCTCCACTTGCACCACCAATCGGAAAAGCAGACAAAATTACACTAATAAGACCCGAGCTGCTCAGCAGTAATCTGGAAGTAGTGTGCTGGTCAGCTGTAGCAATGACTGCGTGTTTGTGTGTGAATGCACAGCAGAGAGCTGCTGAAAAGAACAAAAAGCTTGGCTGACTTTCCCTGCATATGAAACAATAACAAATGAGTGTTCAGCCAAATCTACAGAGAGACAGACGGACGCATAATTGTCTGTAAAAAAAAATAAATAAATAAATGAATGAACAAGACAGCCCATAGGTGGCTTCTGTTTTCAGAGCAGTAATGGGACAAAAAGGTGAGGTGAGAGTTACCAAAGCCAGAGGAGAGAAGTGAGGATCCTGATGATGTAAAGGTCTGCCGCTGAGCCCACACAGGAAGAGAGCTCGGCAACTGAAACTCCAGTGGGCTTTTTTCTGATTACATTCTTTTGCTAAATGGGATTAGTGAATAGGTTAGACAGTTGGAGGCACTCAGCCACTAAAGAGCCAGTAGAAGAAATAGAAAATGTACATAAAAGATGGATATCTGTCCTCAACTCCATCTCGTTCACTTTATCTCACCGCTAATAACATTTTCAGGGCCTTGCTCCAACAATGAATGTGCTATCTCATCGACTGCAGAGTGGCTCTGAAGCTGTTATTTGCATGTGTTTGTGGGACTGGGGTCTCTCAGCGTTCAAAGGGCTTCTCCGAGCTCATTGCTCTTATGACAAACTAATGCAGAATCCTTAGACAGACCTGGAGTCTCCTGAGAAGTTTTGCTAAGCTAATAGCTCTTTCTCTTAAAAGCAACTTCCTGAACTTTTTCCAGCTAAAGAGTCAGGGAATGACAGAGCAAAACCTGAACTGTCCTCTGAGTGACTCTGAAGCTTTGCTGTATTAATTAAAGTTAAATTAAATGCTGGAAATCAGAAAAGAACTGCACGGACTAATGCCTCAGTGAGCAACACAGATGGGAGAAAAGAGGCAGTTTCATTGTTTTATATTCAGTATTTAAGCAGCGATTGGTACAATATCCAGTATTACACCGACTCACTAAATAGTTGAGCTTTGTCATTATGGTGTACACGGAGCTAAGGTTCTAACAGTTTGGCATAGATTACTGCAAAAACCACCTAAACTTCTAAGTTAAAGGTGGCCATGCTGCTAAGGAGCTAATGCACTCACTGGAAATTGCCGTCCATGTTATTTTTCTGGGAAATCAATCAATGACAAGAAATTCTAGCGCACTCTTCAGAGATTCTAACAATTTCAATTTCAATTTCTAACTTATCAAAGGGTCTAACGGGCTATGTGGTTGGACTGAAAGGCCTCACACTTCATCATTAATTATGATGACTTTAAAAAAATCTCAACAACCTACAAGGATACCGACTCTCAAGGAGAAAAGAGGGACAAACTAGGGACAAAACTGTGTGTGAAGCACATTCTCACCAAGGTGCAAAGCCACTTGAGATTTTGATTATTGCTCCAATCAAGTAAACTGCTCTTCACTGAAGAAGCTCGCATTGTTCGACATGACAGCAGAGAGCAGAGAGAAGCACGGGAATGTAGAATAAAAATTATTTAAAGACGATGACAATGAATGGCAACAATAGACTCCTGGAAAAAATGCTGAGAATTTAAAACCCAGCGGCAGAGAAACACACTGTAGGTAAACAGACACACTGAGAGGAAGGTTAAGATGGTTCTTAATATAATGTTGACTATAGCTGATATTTTAGCTCATATCTGAGAATATATTGCTTGTATTACCACCCTGCCTTAAGGGTTTTGTTTTTTTCTGTCCATTAGAGGAAATAGTATCTTGATACTCTTAACACACAAATATCAGCGACCAATTCCAAAACATACTGGAACAAAGGAACATAAAGATACTTTAAGTCAGTGATTGTTTCAACTTTGCAGCTTCCATCAGTCAGCCTGCTGTGATTCAAATGAAATCCTGTGAGAGCAGCCACCGTAAAAAGCTAACCAATACGTTCAAATCAATATTTCGAAATCCCAGTAATGTCATTTCCAACACTGTTATGAATTGTGAATGAATTATGCAATGAAATTGGCAAAGTACAGCTGCTGTGTTCAGGCGATATGATATAAGCTCGGCTCACGATGTTGGAATTAGTCAGCACAGCTGTCACCACTGGCTGGTGAAAATGAAACCATTATTCACAGGCGTGCGGTGCACATGGGAAAGAGAAATGGCGAACAAGATGGGAGTAGACAGAATTTATGGAAAGTGTACTTTTGACACTGATACGCTAACTGATGACTTGTTTGGTCAAGCCTCTAAAGTTTGACCCAAGCCGAAATTACAAATTTAAAAGTGAAAGGAAATGTCCTTGATTTGGATCAAGATTGGTGGAATGAGTCATTTTTTTTACAATGAAAACATTGTTTAGATAATTCAGACACATTTAGGTCTTTCGCACTGATTACAGAAAGTATAGTGGGTTAATGTGATGGGAAAAATGAAACATGAGTCACAGCAGCACATAAGGAGATGAGTCTTATGTATTCAGCTCTCTATGCACAGAAGACGCTGCAGTATGCAAACAGCATGCAAAGTGGTAAAGAAAGGAATCTGCTAATCAAGTCACCCAAAGTGCAACCCGTTTGTTTGATGTCGACAAACAAACACACCAGTCCAACAAACAAATTTAGTGAAGGGAGATGTGGCTCACTTAGGTAATGAAGACAGTAATTTACTGGATCAAAGACATACAATGTAAAGCTTGGTTTCATTTTGGTTTATATTTCGACGAAATCTCTGCTTTTTATTTAGCCAGTACATCTGTTTTATTTCTTTAGACCATTTGTTATGTTCTGATCTTCAGCACAGATTTGCCTCGGATATTAATAACAGAAAGCAGTTTGTGCAGTGTGGGGAAAAAACAACTAATGAGGTTATTAAAAGCACAGGAGAGAACATCCGTTTATTACACTTTAAAATAAATCCATCATAAAAGATAACTGTGTTTGACGTGTACCCCATTTACAATTTCTAATAGCTCTTTGAAACTCAAACAATGTAACGTGTCATTCAGCCATTTAAGGAAATAAGGTGCTTAAACAAGCTATTCTGGGATATGAGTTACTGTTAAACAATCGAACTTGTTATTTAACTCTTATGTAATGTTTTGACCTGGCTGAGGGATTTTATCACCTTCATCCAGAATCTTCTTTGGATCTGGATGCCGTGATCGTCGTCAAAACATGCGTTGTGCCTTGTTTGATAAGCAATTCAGAGTAAGCAGGGCAGAGAAGAGCTCCCCTCGCTCCTCATATTCAATGAGTGCAATGGTCAGCACTGTAAGCAAATATCAGCACACTGACACAGCAGAATCCTAAACGACTTCATTTACATTTCAGGCATTTAGCTAAAGCTCTCATCCAGACTGGCTTCCACTCGCTGGCTGCAGAAACTTGTACCTGTTATGGCTCAGCTAAAAGCGCCTTCTGCCTGCTCTGATTAAGACTGAATGTAGCAGAAGGAATCTTAAATAAAGAGGATGCGTGTTTTGATTAATTATAGTAGATTTAGACTGTTTTTGCGACTGCATTACCTCCCAGGTGATAATGCAGTAAAAATAGAGGAGTCTTCTGCTCATCGTGCCGTTCGAGTGTTTTCTATTTGAAAAACGAAAGTCTGAAGCACAAGAAATGATGTAAGAATTCTTTCAGGAGATAAATCTTTGATTTAAAAAAGAAAGAAAATGATTTTCTCGTCATGTTGTGTTGGAGCTGGAATTGACAGGCTTAGCTTTAGGGCCATGGACGGTCAATATTTTGAGTTCTATTCCAAGCAGAGGTTGCTATAATCATTTCATATTTATCTTCCCTGACCAGAAATCCAAGTAATATTTACTTCCAGATGGGGAAGAACTGAAATATTCACTTAGTGGGGGCTCATTTGTTTTCCGAGTGAATCTAAATGGCATTGATATACATTATGATAATCGCCCGCCGGGCACCATTTACATTTAAGCTCCGAGTTGGAAAGGTTACCGATTCACAACTGAATGAATTGTCATAGCTCCACCTCTCCTTAATTCCCTCCTGACCTCCCATCTCTGATTCATCTCAATCTAAAACTATCAATCAAAGTAATTAAAAAGACATCACTGAAATGCCAATGTGCTGTAATAAAGCTTATTAATGAGGCCCACGTTTCATACAGGAGCTGTCAGGCCAGATGTTTGCTGGGGAGGGAGCAGGAGATGAGCATTTAAAAGAACTGTGATCACTAATTGAAAGGTCCTGGAGGCTTTTTGTTTTTTCATGGGCTTTTTTGTGTGGCGCTAACTTAAATTGAGGAAAATGATAGTGAAGAAATGCATTCGCTCTTGATTATTGTCGTCTCGTTGGCTGATTTATAGGATTTAAAGCAAAGCAATATAGAAATGAACCGACTGAGACATTCAGTTGGTGAAAGAAGTGTGGAGGTCGTCCGATGTCTGCAACATAAATTCAAGGAATTTTTCTTGCATGCACAGCGGCACCCCTCTGATCGGAATGTCCCTCAGAAGCAGGGTGGGCCTCGGTGATGAGACAAGCAAAATGTCACTCTGACATACTCAATCTGATCCAAATATTCGAGTCTCCCATAGGGAAGATGGAGAGAACAGTCTGCTGAAATAGAAGAAAATAGAGGTAACGAGAGAGAGGAAGACAGAGGGTGGGGGAACTGAGAAAAAAACATGATCAAGAACAAAGTGCCCAGGGCAGGAGTAGGACATTAAAAACTAAATCACTCATATGTCTTTGGATACAGAGACAGAGTGACAGGCACTCAGGTCACCTGACCTGCCTTAGTCATCACATAAATTAGACCAGTCGGGAGACAGAACTGTGATCTCGCGGCTCATCGTGAAAATGCAGCCAGCATGGACAGGTGCTAACAATGACAAAGCAAAAACCCGATCATCAGTCACACTAATACTTTGCTTTCAGGCAAACAGACCATACATTAGTAGCGAAAACACTAAAATGTGAAGAAAACAAAGCAGAAGTTCCCATTTTTACTTCCTTAAAAATGCCTTTAATCCTGTGATTTAAATGCTGTGCTAGTCTCACGCAGCGCACTTTGCTTTATCCTGGTGAATTTTAGCTTTGCATAAAAGTGAAATCATTTCCAGTTTTCGTTTTTTGGTCCAAGGAGAACCAGACAGAATAGCCCCAGGCCTACTGAGCTATTTTGCTCTACATGGTTTGCCAAGACGATTCTGAAGTGGTTGAGTCTGCAGTCATGAGTGATTGCCTTAAGGCGTCGTCAACAAGCAGGGCATAAAAACACAAAATGCTCTTTCCATCGCTATTCGTCAAACTCTCTTTCTTAATGAATCACCTAATGTGACCATTACTGTAGCCTCGATCTTCAAAATACATCTAAACCCTAAACCTCCCACTAACCGATGAGGAATACCGTGGTGTGCAAACAGTTCTTGCTCATTAAAAAAAAAAGGAATGGTAAAACAAAAGTTGCCAAAGTTACTCATTCTACCCACACATAATGAAAGTAACGCAGTGAGTCAGTCGTCTGTGTGCTTATTCTGTGTAATATGATCCAAAATGGAGACTTTTAGAAGCTGCTAGAACATTTGTGGGAAAGATTTATTTTTACATACTAGTGCTGTCTAAAGATACATGATCATATTATACACTGCTCGCCAAAAATAGTTGGCTTGCAACTGCAGCAACAGAGGTAAAGGTAAGACAAACATTCAGTATTAAAGACGTGTCCCAGTTTATGTTGATTACTTATAAACCATCAGTGAAGCTGAATCTTAGGATAAACGAACGACTTCAGATTGCAGATATAAATGTAGATTTCTGTCCCAACTACAAACAAGACCTGTTCAAAAGGGGATATATAAGGATATATAGTGATATAGGGAACAAAAAAGGGGAATGACAGTGCTCTAAAAACGATGCAGCTTTTCATCATGACTATAGCTAGCGGGGACTTTCAGCATCACTGCTGAAGTCAGATCATATGAGGATCTGAAGGGACGAACCAGTGCAGTTACTATGGATAAAAAATTCTCACATTTTACATATAAATAATATCTGCTGTAAGCTACAATGGCATCTACACATGAAAAAACAAATATCTGTGTGTGACTGATGATTTTTATTGTAGATTTTGGCTACATAAAAACTACCAAATGAGCTCTTGTTGAACTGAAACCAATCTGTTGTATCCCAAATTACAAAATCTATCTCAACTTAGCACAAAGCAGTGAGGAAATTAATGTCTGGACAATTATGTCTTTGTTGTCAAAATACGTCTTTAGACTAGGCCATGTAACCCTCCAGAACAATGTCTAAAACAGAAAAAGATACAAACGCTAAGAGAGCCAGCATGCAGCTAGCATGTACTTTCTAGCTAGGTGGGATGTGTGTTTTTTTTCTTTCTCTGCTGAAAGAGAACAAACAGCTCAGAGCTAAAAAAGAAAAAAAAAACTGTAAATAAAATAAATAAATCCAGGGCCGTGAAATTTGAAATTGTGACTTCTCTGTCTAAACTGGTTCACTTTAATCTGTGCAAACTGAACTTTTTTGCTAGCTCCCATGAAGTGTAAGATTGCACAAGACACACTTGTACACGCACACCTGCTGCACACACAACAAGGTTTTGCAACCCCAATTACCGGACTGGTAAATATAACCATCCCACAGCCTGTGCTGAATAGGCTGGAGCCAGATGCTTCCATTTTGGCTCGAAGTAAGGACAGGACAAAAGGATGGCAGACGGCGCCAAGCAGCATGATGAGAAAATAAGAGCCAGAAAGGGGGAGAGGGGGTGGTGTGGAGTATGTGGGATGGGAGCGGGAGTCCATGTTGAAACAGTTGAGCAGATGATGCAGCCTCGGTGACAGACCACACAATCACTACAATGGACTTGACGGATTTAGAGCACACAGATAAAGGTTGGGTGACAGTGGAGTAGCACAGGACGGAGCTGACTAGAATATAATAGAAGTTGCCTGGCTAGGTTAAAAATACATTTACAATAAAACGCATAATGTCATATTATGCAGAGAGACGTCATTTTGTATCAGAGAAAGTATTTATGCAATATGTTACTTATAAGCTTGGACTTTTGTGTTTTTCCACATTCATCTTGTGTGTGTGCGATAGAGGCCAGTACTTCAGGGCTCTGTCATTGGGCCTTAGCTCTGGCACACACGCAAACAGATCCAACCGTATGCACTAGAGGTCTTTGAAGTATGGATTTTTTCTCTTTATTACCAACACTTAAAATATAGATAAATTCATCTACGGCACCTTGAGGTGACTGCCGTTGTGAATTGGAAATAGATAAATAAGACTGAGTTGAACTGAAATGAAATCAGCAAGCATGAGTGAAAGCCAAAACCATAAAAAGGCAAATTATATCCACTGCTAGACTTAGACTGTAAAGCTGCCATTTCCAGTGTACTGCACTAGAAGGGTATCCTCACAAGGTTTGTTTAAAAAAAAATGCATAGATTGTAGATTTGAACAGATAGTACAGTACATCAGACAATGATTGCTTAATCCATAAAGTGAACATTTGGGAAAGTCACTGTGATATCTATAACCAGCATTTCCAGGCAGGCCGGCAGCGAGCTCTGCCCTGTAAGCGTTCTTGGAAGTAATGCAGGCCTGTCGGCCGTCTTAAGCATTCAGGTCGCTTATAGTCAAGATTGAATCCAAACACCCATCCTTCCTTATTCCTTTACATGGACATGTCACACGCAAACAGAACCCGATAGGGCTGCACATGCATACACATCTGAGGATGAGCACGCACATGCTCAAGGCGCACTCCTCCCGACAGCTCCTATTAAAGTGTGTGCTATATCTGAGATGGCAGCGGTGAAGTCACAGCCCAGGGCTCATTTATTTAAGAGGGAGAATAATGAATTCTTTGTGGCATCTCATCTTCCCATCACTATTAATCTGGCTTTCTGCAGGTATAGGCACAGGGATCCATACTACTTGGGTCTCTAAACTGGTTCCCTTACACAGCCAGGTCCCACAACAGATTTGGAGCCTCTCACCCTGAGGAGTGTAATTGTGCATGGGTTTTACATTCACTCCAAAGCTCCCCAAGCTGTTAAAAATGTCACACATG
The DNA here is from genome assembly GCF_018398535.1 of Haplochromis burtoni. Lineage (NCBI taxonomy): Eukaryota > Metazoa > Chordata > Actinopteri > Cichliformes > Cichlidae > Haplochromis > Haplochromis burtoni. The sequence goes on from NW_024582504.1 coordinate 400,805, forward strand.
TTGTTTGTGACACACTGTCTTAGCAGAGCACACAGCTATGCATTTTTTAAAAATACACAGCAGTCCTTCATCACTACTCCAATTTCACTTTTGCTTGAATCCTATTTGTACTGCATGCAATGAGTGAACCTGCAGCTTACTCTCATGCTGGAATTGTTGATAGACCCTTTTACCCCATGCGCAACACACACACATACACACCAACACACTCAGTAAACCAATTTGTGGCACAGGCAGACAAAGTCATTTACCCTCTATTGAAAGTGGCTAAAAAGAAAGGCAGGGATTAACCGCAGGCCAATTACAGAGTTGGCTAAACCCTGTCTAACTGGAACAAATACATGGCAAGGCTGAGGCTTTCTGAACATGAATTAAGTTGACTATCTTCAGGGGAACTTGAATGAGAAAAGAAGGAAAAAAAGATGGGATAAAGAGTAAATGAGGAGGCTGTTCTGGAGAAAGTAATGAGGGATAGTAGGAGGTCCGAGATGGAGGGCACAAAGACACGTTTTTAAACTGGTTGAAGTCCAAATAAAAATAAAGGTTTTTACTTGTTTTCATGCACTATGCAAATATTGTATATCTGTATATTGTGTGTATATTTTTGTGTTGCTGGTACTTTGACCAGCATGCATGCTGCTGTCTCTCTTCTTCATAGTGAGAAACCGTCTATACACAGATCCAATAATATAACATTTTAAACTGTATTTGCATGCAACAAAAATGCCACCGATTCATCTTTGAATCTTTGCTGTCACACTGTAGTCTACCACACAGCTGACATTAAAGCCATGACATTTTACCCAATGTTCCTATCGCTTTGTTTTTTATCATGTCAGGTGAACATACAATAAGCTGGTGAATTGAGCAGACCAATAAAGATCAACTAGTGACAAGACAAAGGCCAGACCTCAGTTGTGTGACAGAAAACACACTGGTGAATCCATTTTTGGCCTTTTACTGGATTTATTGGATATGTACAGTGAATACTGACAGGAAAGCAGAAGGAGAAAGAGAGAGAGGAAGCCATACGCCATCCCGTATGGCGCTCTCAGCCATAGTAAAATCCATTTGTTATCTGGGTTGTACCAACATTGTCTATGATCATCTGTATATCATAAGTGTAGCACAAACAACTTTATGAGCGTGTGCAACATTGTAATTAGAAGGATAAAGAGTTTAACAGTATTAAATTACAAGCGACTACTACACATTGTTGCACACAATAAAAATACTCGTTTTATTTTGAACATTGTCGGAGATCTTCAGAAAAATAATTATATGCATTTACTGTGTAACTGGTGTGGTGGTTGTATCCAGCTGCTAACAAAACTGCTGCCTTTTCTTAGCTTGTAAACTGCAGTTTGTTTACATTCTCAGTCTCTGTGGCAGAGAGCTAGAGATGCAATAACACTATTACATTTTGTATGAAATGGAAAGTATGAGTATTTGCACTATTTTATTAAATAGAAACATCAGGCAGACTAATGAGCTGGCTAACACAGTGTACTAACATACTGTGCTGGTTAAACCCAGATGGGAAAACTAAGACCCTTGAAGTAATGCAGGAGATGGAACAGACTAAAAGTGATAGGAGAGAAAAACATTTGGAGCCAAAAAGAAAGCGACTAAAATGCGGTAAGACATTGTGTTGGTGTAAGTAACTCCAGGCAGATTGTATCCATCTTGACTTTGATAAGGAGCGAATTGTTACATGACACCCTGACCTCAGCTGACACGCACCCATGTGGAGTGACACCAACAGGGTAAGAAAGACTGAGGATGAGGCCATGCTGGAGGACCCTCTGGGTCAGAATGTGTTACACAGCAGAGTGACATAAAGGTCAACGACAATCACTTGACAGGAAATGCTTATATGGGCTGCGCGGGGCTTCTGTCTGTCTCTGTATGTCTATAACGTGCACCATATTTCACCGCTCAGACACTGTTCAAATCAAGCCCCATTCAAACACAGGTAACATCTCCGCTTTGACAGTCTGGCCGAGTCATAGTGGAAAGCTGCAGGATGGAAAGCTGGAGAGAAATAGATAAAACAAAGAATCCATATGGATGGTTCTCTTTGTGCACATGTTGAATCACATAAGTTAGAAGGTGCCAAATTCTCACTGGAGAATACATCCAGGAGCTGCTGCTTTATCAGATGCTGCTGAATACAGCCATGGTGACATTACACGATTGCCATCACTTTCAAAGTCTACTCTCTTGACATTTCTCTTCCTCTCATTTTGCTGAAAAATGGCTGCTGGGAAAAAATGTCCGAGTCCAAAGACAAAGTGATTGCCAGTGATTATGGAACCCATGCTGATGTACCAAAAAGCTCTTACATGACAGCTAACAGCACCAAAGCAACATAGTATGCATGCTTTCAGACACATGCAGTAAGATTAAAGTTTAATTAAAGCTCGTTTTAACTTTTTGGATCGGGGAATTGGTGCTTTCTCCCCTTTACTACCCAACAGCTAGTGGAAAATGAGTGCTGCATCTCTAAGAAAGTGAAAAGACTGACATATGCCCTTAAATCCTGGTAGAATGGAAACGGCTGTAACATTTCTTGTTTAAAGTATATGGAAATGTATCTTGAGGATACCATAATGAAGTATTTTGACTGAGCAGCTGGTGCTGTTTAAGGAAGGGTTAGCAGAGCATAGTTGATCTTAAAATGGGAAAAGATCCTTCAACCTTCACTATACCTCACAGTTCAACTCTCCTGACATTTTTATTTTTCCATGCATTTATCCATCCATTATCTTCTGCTGATCCATGTCAGGGTCATAGGGGGCTGAGGCCTATCCCAGCTGTCATAGGGCGAGAGGCGGGGTACGTCCTGGACATGTCGCCAGTCTATCACTTGACTAACACACGGACAACCGCTCGCGTTTACACCTATGGGCAGTTTAGAATCATCAGTTAACTTAACCCCACTATTTGCATGTCTTTAGACTGCAGGAGAAAGCACAGAGAGAACATGCAAACTCCACACAGAAAGGCTCAGAGTCCAGCTCAACACTTTCTTAACTGCCGTGCCACTGTGCTGCAGGGCTTCAAACCCACAGTCTTTGTAATACTTTTGCACAGAATTAAAGCAAAAAGAAGGAAAACAAGGAGAAGGCCAAACAGCCAACTAGATGTATAGATAAATATGCAAAAAACACAATCACAGGTGCTCTTGCTTTCTGTCTTACTCACTGATGAGTTTTAAGCATGAGTGCACTGCCTGAGTGGGGTGACAGTATCTGTGTGACCACACCCTCCCCTCCGTGCCTGCCATGATATGCCGCCTTGGATAACTGGCAGATTAGGACGACCTTAACTCTCTTTAGCTCTCCAGACAGACATTAGAATTTCTAATATGGCTCCAGACCGAGCAGGGGATCTCATTTTATAAATGCTCAACTAAATGATCCACTACCCGTCATGGCTATGGCTCCATCTTTACCATTTCTTTTTCATTTTCATCATTCTAGGGGATAATTAAGAGTCTGGGGCTTGGCAGGCCTTGGTGGTGGAAGGGTGAGTAGGTGTCGGGGTGTTCTCCTCCTCTCAGTTTCACAAGCAGCCCTTTTAATCGCCATTCAGGCCAAGACTGTGTCCTTCCCTGTCACGTCTTTGAGATGCTGTATACGTCTTCTATATTGTAAAATTCTCCCTTGTAGATGGAAGAAGGATATCAAACACCGAGTTGGGCATCGTGCCAATATCTGATCGGACATTTAGAACAAATGATCAGCCGCAACAGTAAAGCAATTTAATAATGTAGAGCCTGACTTTGCTTTGCTGTTGCTCTAGGTCAGTTTCTTTGTTTTATAGCACTGACTCACTCACTAGTGGGTGTTTTGAATTCAAAAAAATCCCCTTTTGCTCTTTGGCAAAAAAACATTTAAAGCTTCATTCATAAAATTCATTTAGTGAACTGAAGGTTTTCGATGTAATTCTAAAGCTGAATCTGTTCATCAAATATTAATAACTGAGGCAAATTTGTGTCCTGAATACTGGCGCAAGCACCTGTAACCTCTTTGATGACTGAGTGAAGACACTATTGTTTTTATTTTGTTAGTCATTAACAAAGCCTACAAGAGTTTGCGTATTTCTCCCAGTTTGTTTGAGCCTTTGGAGACTAATTAGAATGTAGGTTAATCTTTAAAGTACTGACTGTCTAACAATCACTCAAATGTCTGCTTACAGTTATTTAGCCTTTGATTATGTTTTCCTGTGATCTGATGCTTTTTAGTCACATGTTACCTCAACATATTATTATTCAAACTCTTTGTTTAGTGAACAATAGAGGAAGGTTGAAAGAACTATACATTTTCACTTATTTTATTTAGTTTTTTTTTAACTAAGCTAACACCCTTCATCATTTACTTTACAGCAGAATATCTCTCTACAGGAATGGATAGAGCTAACTGCCATACTATTCATTTAAAACAAGACGCAGGGCGGCAATCTTAGTCAACCCTTGTCTCATACTGTATCTGCTCTCAGTGTTACAGGACCTTCCAGATTTACACATTAAACCCTGGTCGTGCTGCTCCAGCTGTCTGGTTGACTCTCCCAATCATCAGGCCAGATGTGCAACTAATTGTCATGGCAAGCATAGCATCTCAACATCCCGCCGTGACAGCCTCCAGCATGGAGAGATTTATGAAGCGCGGGTCTTGTGTGCATGTTTGTGAGCGTACCTGATGTTTTGTATGTGAAAACTTTCCTTCCTGCTTCTCCTCTAAACCTTCCAACCCCTGGGATGCCTCTGTCAACAGTGATCTAAGTCTAGCATGTGGCAATGTTAGCATTGAGCTGTTTCCATTTCAGATGGGTGTGTGGGAGGCCTGATGGTATTGAGGTTTTAGCAGATCCATAAAAGTAAGAGTGTAGCTAGATACCTCACGTACAGCTGCAAACCTGGCAGGGGGGCAGCAGAGCAAAGACATGCCACCGATGGCCACCTGACCCAGAAAAGTTTTAGATTGCTTTGGGGGGGG
>NW_024582504.1:405824-409740 GCF_018398535.1 Haplochromis burtoni
GGGGGGGGTGTCTCAGAAGTGATCTTGGGTGTTCTCCTTTATTTTGTGTTGCTGCCATCACATTCACTGCTTGATGCTTCTGGTGGAATCAATGTGTGTGTCTGATGGGAGAGAGAGACAGAGCCTGGATGGGCAGGAAGTGGCTGTTGTTTACACTAATGAGAATACATCTGCTGCTTTTGGAAACAGATCACTGTTGATCAGCTAGCCAACTGTGTTTGATCAAGTAGATGCAAAGAAAGGCATTATGGATGCTCAATACATCTGCCTTATGACTGCCACTGTAAACAGCTTTTGGACTCTGCTGTAAGCGACTGCTGTTAATCCATCAGGGAAATGGTCTCCCCGGCCTTGACTATTGGCTTTTTCTAATTATTGAGACTGCCAGCTTTGATAACTGTGCCCTATTTGTCAGGTATGTATGGATTGCCCCCCTGTTGACTGAGCAAAGATTGCATGGCTGTGTAAACCAGTAAGCAGGTGGAAGTAAGCAACACGGGGAAAATGCTTCATTTGTCAACACAGATGACTGTGGTCTGCCTCTGCGTCCATTTATCATGCACCAGCAGCAGTAATGTGGCTCAGTCAGATCCAGTTTACTTTATTTAAAATGTTAAACCCTATGCAAGACCCAGAGATGAATTAACAGTAGCAGGCTATGCAGGTTGACATCCAACCTGGTCACTATAGAAAGGGCTTAGGCTGTGCAAAGTGGCAGGGAGAAGCCAATTTTCATCTGTGTATTAATCAAACATCCATGTGGCTTCAGCTCTGGGAAGACGTCCAACTAGGAAGCTTCTTTTTTTCCCCTCAAGTTGGCCCACAGATAAACAGCTTGACAGCTACTGCCCCAGTCTTAGCTGAACGGGAAGGATCCATGTAAACAAGAGGCACTGGATAACAGTCACATTTTGTTCACTTTTTGTCATGTAATCAACTTTTTGCAGAGTTCCAATGAGCCTAGGCTAACCCAGAGTCTTTTCCTTAACTTTATAGACGTCAGACTATGTCAGATTCACTGCTGGTGTGTACACACTTGTTCATCTGCCCCTAAACGACTTCCCTCATAGCCTATGGTGAAATAAAAAAAGCAAATAATGTACAAAAACATTGTGTACTAGCATCATTATAGTCACACTTGTGACTTTTCCTTCCCTCGCTTGCGCCGACTCTTTCTCAGCCTTTTCCTCTATCAGCTTCAGATATAAGGGTACTTATTCAGCATATCATTCTAAAACCTGGCTTGCTGTAAGTACAAGCACTGAGTCAGCAATGAGGGAGTGGAGGAGAAAAAAAATAGATATAATAAAAGAATTAAGTGGCTAAGCTAGAAATTCAGGGAACAAATATGAATAACCTCAACCCCATGACTGCAGCATTCAATTCTGTTTGCTGAATGAAAGTTTTAACAGGAAGATGCACACAAATTGATTAATGTCTGTGTTTGGAGACTTCAGGCTTGGCTGATGAAATATAAGCTCATGGTTTACTTGCAGGAGATTACTTTTGCTGTTCTGCTTTGTCTTTGCTTATTTCCAGCGAAAGCCGCTTTAAATTGATCCTCATCAGTTTCTACACGAAGGACAGAAAAATGCAAAAATGACACATCGGGGCGTTGTGTTGATTCGGTGAGTGAAGCCTGCTAATTCTTTTATCTGATTGACTGAAATGCAAACGGACGAGGAGAAGAAATGACGATACCCCAAATTCCCAACAGCGGCAGACGATAAATGAATGATGAGCTTCCGTCACCTTCTAAACTGTGCCACAACAATATGATGGCACCAATCCTTCAATCACTTAATAGTGGGTTCCTCCCTGGTGGCTTTACTTCCCATGAATATAAAGAAGGAACATGTGAGCACGGTAAGAATAAAAGAGCCTAAGAATTGTCTTGATTCTTGACATCTGTGAATATTCACAGTCTGGCACAGTTTTTTGTTTTGTTTTGTTTGCGAGTGTGTGTGTGTGTGTTTTTTCTTCACTTCTCATAAATGTGTCACAAAAGAAACGATCTCCCCCGTCTTCAGGTCTCGATTCACACAGCTCTTGTGAATGTGAGCTTAAGGAAACAAAAGCCTTTCGCTGGTTTATTTGTCGAAGCCCTTTGTAGCTGACCCCCTCCCATGAGGGAGATTGAAAGGCAGCTCAAATAAAGTAAGAGTGAGAGTTACGATTTTTTTCAGCAATGCTAATCTTCCAGTTCTGATCAAATTCAGAGCTAATTTGCACACAAAAGATATATACTACATGAATAGAATGGATTAAACAACTGCAGTGCTTGTGCTTTGTTGTTTAGATTTTAAAAGCCAGACTATCATTATGTACTCATGAAGCATCTTGTATATCTGCAGCTCAAAACACACTACAGGTTCTCATTTCCTTCTGCTTTCCCCCTCTTTGTGTCCACATCTGTCTCCACCTTGACCACTGCCTTCTGTTGAAATCCGACCAAAAACAGCCTTTATAGCAGCTTTACCAAAGCGACACAGCAGCTGCCCCGACTGAATCCTATTTGCACCTTATCGGCCAGCGTATGAAAGATTCAGAGGTGAACAACCATAGGATGGTTTCAGGTCTGCACAGCCTTCGGGGGAACCATCATTCTTCAGTTATCCGACAACAGGATTTCATCGTTTGAAGAAAGAGAAAAGAAGAAGGGACAGTGGAGCTCTCTCGCTGTGCAGTGAAGCTAAGACTTCACTCACCCATATCACTGAGGATGGATTACTGGTGAGTTACTCCTCGACCCATATAGAGGAGAAATTGAAAGGTGAGAGGAGTGTGATGGGCTAAATGTAAAGAACAGGACATTGTCATCTTTTCCCTTCAGGGGATTACATCATGTCAACTACAAAGCAATCGTGAAAAAAATCCGATGTGGGAAGTGTGACCTGAGAACGGGGGATGAGGAAACAAACATACAGGTTAACCAAACTCCTGAATACGAAACAGAACAGACAGAAACAGTAAAATGACAACGTTTGACTAACTGCTATCTGTTTTAAATATCCCTCGTAGATTAAGGTTCATGTTATTAGTTCAACTTTGAGGTTTAATCACTGTTTAACTGCTCAGTGTACGAGCAGTAAAATATTATGAAATGGCTAGTCTCATCTCAATAGATAGAAATGATGGCTCAACCATAACAATATTGCCTTGATTCTAATAAAATAAGATATACTTTATTTATTCCAGATAAATTATAATGATTATATATTTCTGAAGTGAAACATTATACAAGATTCTGCAGCGCCCCGTTTAATCTCTCTCTATCCATTTCATATCTTCTCTTTAATCATCCCTTGTCAGGCGACAAAAATGAATTGGCAGCAGACCAAGTGCTCAGTTAACAGTGCATGTAGTAGCATTTGTTAGATATGTACTTTAAGAGCCGTGATGTAAAGGTGCAGCAAATTCAGTAAACTGGAGAAAACACATCATGTTCCAGGCCCAAACAAGGGTCTCATTTTCTTCCCCGGAGGGATGCTGGGTGGACCGTAACTCACTGCAGAACACTGACTGTGGGATTTATTAAGAACTCTTTTACTCCTCAAATGAAATTACAGTTTTAAAAATGTGTTCTTATCTTTTTAAGAGCCTCACTCTCACTTTTGACCAAATTTATGCTGACGGCTCTACACATTCATTCTTAATAGGCGTTCATTTTTGGAACAACAAAAGCCCTGAATAATGAAGTGTTTTCTTCTAGTCTGTCAACAGCAGACCAGGAAAAGTTAAGAGTGGCGACTGAGTAAAAGATGCATTCATCATGTCTGCCTTGAGTACATCACCAAGGGCTTGGAAACAGACATTTGAACTCTGCACGGATGAGCAGATGCAAACATCTTTTTTGACTCTGGGCCTCTGAGATATTCTCTGGTAGTACATCTTTCTCACTCTGCCACTCTGCCCC
>NW_024582504.1:409760-416347 GCF_018398535.1 Haplochromis burtoni
CCCCCGCCCCTTAAGTCCATTTCTACCTATCGTGCTCTCTCCCCATTGCTTTCAGTTTCTCCTTTGTGCTCTACTTTGTTCATGGTCGAAACATCCTCCCCAAGGTGGTCAGCAAATGCACTGAGATAAATGTGAGAAAAGATTCAGTAACAGTGTTTGGGCCTTAAGCTGACCAACATTTTAAGATGCGGATGGAAAGAGTTCAAAGCAGACTGTTGAAGTCAACACTGTAAAGTCAGTTTATGCTCATTCTCCTCACAGCAAAAAATACTCACAATTTTTGGCCAATGAGACATGGATAATGTGAAAGTGGGTCAAGAGTAATGTAGGATACTCGTTTGGTGGTCGGTTAAGATATTAAAAGGGGAGTGTGGAATGATGGCAGTCTTACAATCAATAGAAGATGTAAAGTTTACTAAAACAGTACAGAAAGTCAATAGACAAACTTTCCGTGAAAAGGCAAGGATAAATTAGAGATATACTGATGAATTAAAGAGAGAAGAATAGGTAGGGGTTACCCAAAGGACAAAAAGCATCAGATCAACCAGCTTTCAGTAATACTCTCTGAACAATTATAGTAGAACTAGATACTGAGGGAAGGTGCTAATTATAAAATACTGAGAGTTTCGATACAAACAACGGAGGAAAGTGTTGTTGGTTTAAAGATATCACATCCACACTCCAACTAATTCATCTGTCAGCATTATGAGTTAATCATAGAAGTGAAAAGTTTTAATGAGACTATTCAGAATAGTAAAGACACCTGTGCGTTCAAACAGAAAATGAGTGTATTAGTCACAGAGAATTATTAATAGCTGCCACGGCAACAGCAGCTACGGTAGGTGTAGATAAATCAGAATACAAACAGAAGTATGTCTTTTTGTTATGAAAAACCTCACCCTGTATTATGCTGGATGAATTCAGAGTTGTTTTAAATAGAACAGACTGTCCTGTCTGGCCCATTGGTTATTGCAGTGAGTAAGGGGAGGCCTGGCTAAAGTGCATTCGGAGAGAGTGGAGTGCTGGATGTGCAGTGTTGACATTTGGAGAGGACTTCACAGTGGTCCTTGGGGCGCCACACTAAAGACAAAGTAGATCAGATAAATGTACTCTTTTCCCTTCTCCATCTTTGTGCATGCTCTTACTTTTCTCTCTGCCCTCCCCTCCACTTTCCTTCTTTCTCCTCATCCCATGGTGCTACTCTGTCTTTGTTTTGCAAAGTTCTGCTACAGTGTAGCTCAGCTCTATATAACAGTTTTTCCTCAGGTTTCAGTCTGATTCCTGTAGTTGTGTTGTAAAACATCACATTTCAGGCTTATTGAGTTAAATTCTAATCTCCAAGATTAAAGACCCACACGTCAGACATTAAATCTTAAATAAAATAACACGAGGAATAGAGACAAGAGTAGCGGCGCAATGCATCACAATGGCGATAACTCAATTTGGGCAGGAAAATTACAAAAGTAAATCATATACATCATATTGGATTGAACATGGGCATTTATCATGCTGTGCAATTATACAGTACTCATCTGGACTAAAATGATCATCTCATTGTGTATACCCTACAAGTATGCAGAAAGAGAGAGATAAAGTGGAGCGAGAGAGAGCAGGTAAGTGGAAGTTGGCAGACAGACAAGACAGAATAGAAAGAATTTAGTTTTGCCTTCCCAGGTGATCATTAAAGATCGGACTAACCGTACAGAGAGGCCTGCTCTTGGACCCTAATAGCTTATTGATTGGAAAAAACACCCTCTACTACTTTGATCTCACAGGATACATAGCTAGTGTGAGCTACAGGTACAGTGACCTACAGGCAGCTGAAATTGAAGGCACCTTGTTAACACAATATGTTTAAATAGCCTTAAAAGATTAACTATGGAGTATTTTAGGTGATACAGACAAAGAAAATGAAAATTAACCAGTCACATAGGGCCAATGCATACTTCCTCTTAGTGACTTTCAATTTGTAAATGTACAAATGAGTGACGGCCGATAAAATCTACCGGTTTTGTGCAACCAGTAACTTCTAATCAAGCTAATCGTGACTGATGCAGACAATCCTGGGTGCCTTCAATCCCACGCTTCTGTTGACACATCAAAGTGGCTTTTAACAAGACACTAAACTCTAAAATGCCTCCAATTTGTAAGTCACTTTAGAGGAAAGCATCTGCCAATTTACTCGGTAGTAATACATTGCTCTCTTTTTGTGGCCTCACTTAGGCTAAAGTGGCGATGTTTCACTTGTTTCATTTTCATTTGGGAGAAACTTCAACATTTAACAGCAGATGCTGAAACAATGTAAATTCTAATACAGCAGGAGCTCCTCTCTGCGTGAGTTCATCATCACATTATAACTGTAATCAGACATTGAAATGTTTCAGTCTTAGTGGGGCTTTCTCACACTGTTGATGCAGATGTTAATTCTTTCAGCTGTCTTTTACATGTTACTAATTCTCAAAAACTCTTTTTGTATCAAACCCAATTAAATCTTAAACGATTATGCCAACAGAGTTCCTGGTGTTTCCAGGAGTACAAAAGTGGTTACATCCTTCAGCTTTTAGGTACTTTTGCTGTACAGCCTGCTCCCAGTTTGGGTTGAGGACACATATACCCTCTCTACTTATAAAATTCGGTTTTAAACTTTATTTTTAAATAAAAGTTACAGTTAGGGATAGATCTGGTGACCCTGAATCATATCTTAATTGTGCTGTTATAGGCTCCTGGGGACCTACAAATTCTCTTCTCTTTCACTAATCACATGTTTATATGCCACATTAACTTTTGTAGTTAACCTTTTGTCGTCTTTCTTGTTAAAGGTCTCTATATGCTCCTCTTTTGTGTAATGTCTTTTCCCTCACTCCCAACTGCCTACAGCTGACACCTGGTTCTGGTTAGGGGTGTTTTCCTTTTGAAAGGGGGTTCTTCTTCCCCACACTTGCCAAGTGGTTGCTCATAGAGGACTGTCTGATTGAATTTAAATTACACTTACATCTAACAATTCAGAGCACATTTGAAAATCAAGACAAGCAACCAAGCAAAAGTGTTGCTTTGAAGTATGGAAAACTGTGCTCCTAATCAGGCCTCTTTGGCAGTGAATAAAGCCACATTTCCTGCCCTCTACCTGCATTACCAGCAAAATGCATGGATTTCAGTTATAAATGTTTAGACTTCAAATGATTCTTTTAATTCGAGGGATGAACGTGGGCTTTTTAGGAAGGTACTAATCCACTTACCTATTTAAGGCTAGTCACGCATTACGGAATCTCTTAGGTAGAATCTGCAGATGACCCCCCCACCCCTCCGCGGACTCATGCCATGCTTCTTCTCCAATTGCAAGGACAATCAATTAGTGATGCGAAAGGAAGGATTAATCGATATGCTGTCAGGCTCCTGCCGGCTGAGGAGAGAGACCCTGCCAAACCCACCAGGGCCCGATCTCATTACTGATGGCGGCCCACGCGCCCCTTTGCGAGGCAGCTGCATTCATCAAAGCAATGCCTCCCTTTCTTCCTCAACCGTTCTCCACGCTTCGTCCCTCCGTCCCTCCCTGCATGTTTGGCTTTTTTCCCCCCTGACAAGATGAAGGAGAGTAGGTTGCAGAAATGACACCCATTTAAGAAAGGAAAGATGTGGGAGGGGTGGGAGTTATAAATAAGGAAATTACAAAAGAACCACTGTGTTGAGCTGCCCCCGTAAATTGCAGCTGTGCATGTATTAAACTGTGTACTAGCACTAATCATACTAGTAAGTGAACGTAAAGGTGTCCTTGCAAAAGTCTGTGTAAAACCTGCTGGAACCTGAGAGCGGTGAGCAAATCTGTGAGCTACTGACAGCTAGTTAGGGGGAAAAAAAGGCATACTGTGTGTGTGGCTATGTGTGTGCATTCACATCCTTGTGTGTATTACTGGGGGCGGGGAGTAGTGGATAAAAGCCTGTGCCTCTCCCTGACAGTTTTATCCGCATCACCATCTGCCTTTATCTGACGCCAGCATCTCTCATCTCCCCACTGCACTCTGAAAGCTCTCCATCCACCCCGTTCTCCTCACCACTCATCTTATCCCAGGCTGCTGTCAGATCACGTTTTTCAACCTATAATTAAACAGTTGCTGGCTTAAACTCTTGACAGATAACCTGTGCCCATCAAAATGAAAGTGAAAAAATTCCTGCTGGTGGTATTTCCTAAATTTCTCTTTTTTGCCAGAAGTGAGAGGAAGAAAAAGAGATCATGGGGAAGCTAATAAAGTCAGATGCCGCACTTCACATTTTGACCATGGGGATGCTTGCCTGCAGAAGCATGAACACTGGGGTGTGCCATCGTGCTCCATTTCTTCCTCATCAGCATTTGTCACATGCTGGGAGAGGCGTAAGGGTGGGGTCAAGAGGAGAAAATATAGCCACGTCCCTTTTGCTTTCTCCCCTCATTCCTCCCTCTCTGCTCCTGCTCAAAGTAGACAGCTGTGGTGAAGGATGGCTCCCTAACAGGTAATCAGAGACAGGCCTTATTTAATGTTCTGAGCCGGCACTGGACAGCAGTGATGGAGGTAGTCGGAGAGGCCCACTGTGCGGTGTGCACTGGCCCATAACTGCAGATGAGACACTTCCCACAGAGCAGTTACAGCAACAACTTGCCAGCTGTAAATGTAATGACAGCGGTGTGAGAACAGCAATAAATACAAACAGACAACTCTTAAAAAAAAAAAAAAAAAGACTGTGCAAGTCCTAGTTTGAAAGGTGGACCTAAACTCCTACAACTTTACTCCGCCATCTGTCAGGCCATTTAGAAAGTTTATGAGTAGCTCGTGAAAAGAACAGCTCTGATATTTGCTCCTTTCTGCATTAATGACTCATCCCTCTGTGCATAACAAATAACCCCCAACTTGCTGCTCTGTTTTTTGTGCCTTTATTGCTTTGAGTAAAAACATAAAAGACTTCACAAGTCTTAAGCAAGGACTATTACTTCTGAACGTGCATACTAATTCCTTTTACTTTCTGATGAGTCACAAAGCTGAAGATAGTTAAAGTTTTGTGCTCCCTCTACACAAGCTGTTTCCACCATATTACAGCCTGCAAAGCAAAACGCACAGCGTCTTAATCTTGCTTTACCCCTTTTGAGTGTGTGTGTAGGTATGTGTGTGTTTACAAAGATTGCCCGGTGTGCTATCACCTGAGCCAGGTAGCAGGGACAGTGGAGCATGAAGCTAGGAAACGGAAAGACAGACTCGGCTAGCTAAAGAGAAAAGCAATACCTCTCACCCACTTTTCAGAGTTCCAGTGTTTGTCTAGAGAAAAAAGTGGACAACCTCAGATTGAAACTATCAAATCAGAACAAAACAATGGAATGTTTTGCTTTTGTTTACGCTGAGATATGACACACACCGGCATGCAACTGCAGCTTTCACACTCTGGTAAGTCTGGCAAAGTTAAGACAGGAGGGGTGTGTATCCTTGCAGCAGTCAAACTGACTGCTGTGCTGACTGAAAAACTGTATCACCGGCTTGAAAATCTGCTCTGGAAGTATTTACATTGTATTACAGCTGCTAAAATGCAAACCACTGGGAGATATTTTTCAGCTTCACTAAACCTGCCCCGCAAAATAAAGGAAATTCAGTGTAATTAACCTAAAAAAGCTATTTCAGACGATTACCAGCACATGACCATTTGGATATATATCCAGTGATGGACATGCTATGCTTATTTCGAACTGTTGATTGTCTAAAAAGTCTCAAAAAGAAGGCTTTTATAAACCTGTTTTTATGACTGGTTTTCCAAGGTCTTGCAAGGACATCTACCTTTTCCAGCAGCTGCAGATGGGAGATTTGGCTATCAGCACACTTCTATATCTGTCAGCACCCTTCATTCCCCAAATCTAACACCCCAGGCCCTGATGGTGAAAATGTCATAAAGATTGGTAAAAATGATGTACTGCGCTCTTAAATGACTATTTTTTACTTCTGTAGCGCTGACATCCTGTGAAAGAACAGCTCTGATGGAGACATTGTGTGTCTCCATGGTAAATCGAAAAATCCTCACCCAACAGAATTTTTCGATAGAAAAAAGTGAAGTGAAACTCAAGACATGAAACTTGTGTCTGTTCTCCTTTATTTCATGTTTTAGGTAATGAAACCAAGTGAGATTTTTGATATTTTGAAAAATCAAACGCCTGTTTGGTCTATTTTGCTTCAAAAACTGAATCCACCTTAGCAGATATAAAACATTTTCATTGGCTTCAGTGTGGGGAATTTCTTCACCTCTTTGTTCAATACTCTAAATATAAGGCTCATTTACTAATTTCAGCTTGGGGAACTTTCTAAGGTGTCATTACCTCACCGAAGTTATTTGGACACCAATGATGGTGTTTAAAGGTGGCGCTGTCACTTGGTGTTCGCTCGCTCTGTGGTAGAGTATCACTTCCTGTTCCTGCTCAAACACAGTGGTGTTTCTGAGTAGCTTATCTGCTTAGCAATTTAATTAAAATCTTTTAAATACATTCTTTTTTCATAGTATAATCTTCACGTGCTTCCTCTGAAGCACACTTTCTGTGTACTCACTACCTAATTTATAGCCAAAGTATTCACTCACTGTCT
>NW_024582504.1:418500-422780 GCF_018398535.1 Haplochromis burtoni
TCGCCAAAGTGCTTGCTCATAGGGGGTCATATGATTGTTGGGTTTGTCTCGGTATCTATGAAGCGCCTTGAGGCGACTTTTGTTGTGATTTGGCGCTATATAAATAAAATTGAATTGAATTGAATTAAAGAGCTCCATCTACTAAGGAGTCAAAGAAATAGACCAGGACTCACTGGTGCATCTACAATATGTATGTAACTCATAAGAAGAGTGACCAAATGTGCAGATGGTACTTGGATGGCACACTATTGGTCAATTTAAAAGAAATCAAAGAAATCAGTCAGATCTGTCACATTTCATCCGTGTTTCCTGTACTACTGTTTTATGTCTGTATTGGCCTCACACAGTGTTGCACCACCATGTCTAATGTGTAAAAAAGACAATATTGGCTAAAGGTGGTACAGGTAACATTAGTAACAATAATGGGGCGGTTTGCACCATAAGAGTAGCCGTTGCTCAGGAGGTAGACCAGGTCATCGACTACGTGGAAACTTGGTGATTTGAAATTTAACTGGCTCCAGTGTGCATGGGAGGGCTGTCTGTTTTTCTGTGTTAGCACTACAACAGGTGTACCCTGCCTCTCCCTCTATGACAGCTGGGTTAGGCTTCACCCTGACCCCCCCAAAGCCAAAACTGCATAAGCGGAAGAAATTGGATTTCCAATAACACCCACTTGATTGGTTTCAGTCATTTTCCATTACAATTGAGTGCCACCTAATGTACTTGTGGCCGTTATATCAATGCGGCCACAGTCCCTTTGTCCTGTGACATCATGAACACTACAACAACGAAGGACGTCAGGACAATTGTATACCTGCTGCTCGGTGTTTCTTTTTATCAGACAGGTTTCAAAAATGGTGGCTTTGATTTCTGTGAAGGAGACTCTCTCATGACTCATTAGGGGTTACCACTGAGTAGCCAATCGTTGGATGCATTCTCGACCCAAGTAAGTAGTGAAAAAAGTACCTGGTACCAGGTACTACCACTTCAAATCCTAAAAACTGAGCCAAGCTGACTCGAGTATGTACTAGTGGAAAAGGGCTAATAGTAATAATAATTTAATGACATAGTCATTGGGAACTAATTTCCTGCCTTTAACTTATCATGAGTACAATTGCCTAAATATATTTATGTAACAGGCTATTCCTTTTACACTGCTGTTTCTATCCTTTTACTTATGTAAAGCCTCTTAAATGCTTCTTTACCACCAGATAGCATACATCAGCTATTTGACAGTTTTCCATTTTAAACTGGCTTTATCAGAAAGGCCCTTTGAGAATGCTGTGCCTTCTCTCCTTGGGTCATCTGATGACCCTTTGAGCAAGGTCCATATGCTAAACAAGACCTTAAAGTATAACTGAAAGTTTCCAAAATAGCAAAGTAAGTAGACTTTGTTGTATTAAAAGTCAACCAAGGCTCTCAAAAGCATTTTGTTTGGAATTAAAAGAAGACAAACAACAACAAACAGGCAAGATGTATAACTTTCTACATACAGCAGTGTGACATATCATGCCCACAGCAGTGATTGCGTATCACTAGAGCTGTTGCTGATACAGCTGTCACATGCATCTGAGCACAGTGAGTGAAAGGCGACTGGAATTACTTCATATTCGTGAGAATGTTTCACCACTCATCCAAGAGGCTTAATTAGTTTTACTGACTCTTGGGGGGGTTATGTGGTATTTAACTTCTTCGGGCGATTAAACAGAGAGGAACTCCTCACCAGTCAGTAGAACTGATGAAGCCTGATAGATGAACAGCACATTTTCTCCAAGACTACAAAGCAAATTTAGATTCAGATTGTTTTTTTCTTTTGTTTACTACTACTTAATATTCTCTGACCTAGGCGATAGCGAATCTTTATAGACATATGAGCAATACTGCACTGCAACAGCAATAAACCCAGTCATGTTTGGCATGCTCAGCAGTGATTCACTCCTATGGCATTTTCCAGGTAATCTATTTCAAAGCTTTTTCATCTAGAACTTTCAAAATGTCAACTAGAAAGTTTTCTGCACTTTCAGACACACCTACAGTAAATAATTAGGGAGGTGCAAGACACAAGGTCTTTTGAGGATATGGCATGTCCTTTTTAAAACAACTGTGGTCAGCACATTCAACTTAAGCAACTTATCCCACACCCTCAACTTTACATCTCCTACCCTGAGGCTTGATGACAGTGAGTCAGAAAGATACAGTGAGTGATGTCCTGCCCTCTGTCACATAAATGGACAGAAATGGACGAAAGCAGTGGCACGAAAGAGAAGGTGGCTTGGTAAGAGAGGCAAGGTATATAAAGAGACGGGTGGTCTGTGCAAGATAAGGAATAATGCTCTATCACATTCTGACACCGCTGTCAGTAGTTCTAGTTACAGCAGCAGTCAGATTTGTGTCATATCCTCTAAGGACAGGAAATGGTTGAGATTGCATTCTGTGAAAACAACCATTAACAATAAAAATAATAAATACTTTTATGAGTAATGGGGGGTTTAAGTTCTCATAATTCAGAAATTTAGAACATGTTAAAAACCCAACAGGACTGTGCACACCAGTTTTTAAATATGTCAGACCCTTCAAAATCCCACCAGAGGCTAGGGAACAAATCACCCTGGAGTGAAAAGTGAAGAGCTGTGTTTTTTGAACCAAACGCTGAAGCTAACAAATAAGGCCCCAGGTATTAGACCTCAAGGCCACTATCGCTGTTTGATGTGACACTATTTTGTAGTTTGACTAGGACCAGGAAGCCCCCACATCAGGTGGGGATGATATGGGGCCATGGCTCACAGGTTCTCTGGTCTAATTTACCTGTACTTCTCCCCTCAAAGAGAGACAAGCATAATTAACAGGACCAAAACACCCACCACGGGCTGAGCAGAGTCATTTATGGGAGTGACTCGGGAGGAACGGCAGCAAATGAAATGTAATTGCAATGGGAGCAGAGGAGCTGGGCTGGTGTGTCGGAGGCACTGATGTGTGTGTGAGAGGGAGAGAAAGAGAAAATGAACGGGCCAGACATGAGGGAATGAGGGAGTAAATGAAAGACTCAGAAGTTAGATAGAGAATATGCACTTGAGAGAAGAGCAAGCAAAAGAATGACTGATGAGGGATCGTGGTGGATGGGCTGAGATAAAAAAGTGGGAAGCTATTCCTTTAGGTTAGGTTAGAGTAAAAAAAATGTACCATGGTTCACCTGATGTTTGACAGAAAGGCAAAGTCAAATTAAAGGATCAGTTCAACAAAATTACAAACTCTAGATGTTCACAGCCATACAGATAGTTTCATTTCCCCAGGTGCTGAGTTACGTTCGGAGATTTATTGCAATACCCAATAAAATGGAGGTGACGGCAAATGGAATTTTGTTGCAGTGCTCACGTCTTTGGAAATTTAATTTAAAAATTCCACAGCAATGTCTCATCACAGAGTCCTCTTACACAAATAATCCAGGGACCACGTTTTCCAAAGGACTTTTTCTTTCTGTATAAAGTGCTTCCACAGAAAAAAGACTCGGTAGTCTATGAAATATGTAGTCTGTGGAATATGCTAAGGAAAAGTGTTCCTGGAAAGGGATGTTCAATTCAATTCAATGTTGTGAAATTCTAAGTGCAGCAAGCACCACAAGAAAGCTGTAGTCTATGAATATGTTTGCAAAAAGAAGGGCAGGCGTGTGGTGTATTTAGAATGGCAAAACACTCCAGAAGTAAAAGAGCAAATGTTTGTGTGTTTGTTGTTTTGAATAGAGCCAGATATTGACTCTTGTTATTATACGGTCTTCTAATGATATTATTATCGGAGATGCGCGACTATATCCAAGCAACCTTTTGTTAAAAAGCTTTTATTAAAAGCAGCAGAAGCTTTGCTTGTGATGTTGTAACCGGCCCTTCAAATGTCGGCGCGGCAGCAGTTAAACTCTGCCACATCCCCACTTCAACCTGAGCATTATTTGCTGGGTACACTGCATTTATGACTGTAATCTTTCATCATTACAGTCATTATCTTTATTTATCACAGATTTTAAGAGCATTTAAATTGGCCCGGACTTACTTAGTTCATCCACTAGCTTTGCCCCCCTACTTTTTCAACTACCCCTCTCTTTCTCTTTTCCAGCTGTCCCTCCCTCAGTCACTTTCAGTTTACGGAGCACTGGATGAGAACTGACCCGGGGTCAACTATGTTCCTGTCGCTTCCAGGCACAACAAATTGGGGTCACTGGGATGTTGGCATGGTTTGATCACACACACACACACACACACACACACACACACACACACACACACACACAC
>NW_024582504.1:422802-456109 GCF_018398535.1 Haplochromis burtoni
TGAGCGTAGATAACAGTGATAGCGTATTTTAAGTAAGTGTGAAGAAACTGTAGGATACTGCAATATCACCATTACAGGTACCATAAAACACTTGAGCTGTGAACCTAACTACACACAGCTTTTAAGTGCATGACTTCAGCAACATGATGAGTGGACCAGGGTTATCAGGCGTGGTCCTGCTTGGTAATTAACGGAAAGCCCACCATCAAATTGACTATGAGCGTTGAATGTAATGTTGGGCAGACGAAGCACAGGGGTCAATGAGACAATTAGAGCCCGCGTAAAAGCATTTTTTAAATTCCCGCTGTCCCTTAATTGCCATTTCAAGTTATCATTAGAGGTGGGTTTAAATGACCTTTAAGACTAACATATGAAAGCAATAAAGGCAGAAATGAGGGTAATAACTAGTTTGACAGTAGATAAAAAGAAATGTTAGTTCACAGTCATTTTCCTGATTCTACACACATTAGTTCCTTGCACTGACCCTTGCAAGTACTACAAAGCAGTAATCTAAATGGCATTTTAAAGGGAATTCTGCAACAACTGGAGAAGTCCTGTCCAGTTTTCCAGTTTTATGAGCAAAAGTTTAACCTTAAATGATTATTCTCCTCTAGTGCTCTAGGAACTGACTTGGGAATCTGCTTTCCCCTGAACCCTACTTCTCTGCCATTTCACCTTCCCTGCCCAAGTACTTCTTAATCCATTTTATTGTGGACTTTCTCCTCTGATTCAACTGGCTGACAGTTCCTTCACTGTATTTTCCAATTCCCCTAACAATTTCATCCCCCATCAAATACCCCAGGACAGTATCTTACTATGTGCAGCTCCAGGTAATCTCCCAGTCCCCTGGCACTCTCCACCCTGACCAGAACAGCCTCCTTCAGCTGTGTGCTGAAGCCCACTGCCAGCCGGTCTGCCCGTGTGCTCGGCCGGTCATTGGGTGGCCAGGTATATGTGATGAGGGCTCCGCCTCGCCCGAAGATGTATGTTGTCCCAGCTGCAAAACACAGGGAGGAAAAGGGAATTACGGCTTAGTTCTTCAACATCTGGATAAGGAAGAAGTCAGCATGTTAAGTGAACTCTGAAACACAAACAGAATATATTCCACTGTGTAAAACTGGGGGGAAAAAAGAAAAAGAAGACAGACTCTATGGACAACAAAATTATGTTTTTTTCCCTGTTATTTGTTATTATATGGTGCAATAACATTTCAGCTAGCGTTATTGCTTTCTTATGGGTTGCATATTCTTTTATTGATTTCTGCAAGTTTAAATTGAATAGCGTTTCAGCAGAAAGTCAGTAGTTAGAGGAAGTCTGCATCAGAGAGAAAGCACTATGTCTGGTTAAAAACATGCAACTAAAACATGTTACTGGTAGCGTACATCTTGGTCACAAAGTCACGTCTAGCGTGAGCCCTGGTATGTGCAGGATGTCACTCGCCTTTGAAATGGTAATTCGGCGGGCTTCATTTGCAGTCAGTTGCCCGCAGTTGCGTTGGATTCAAACTAGGGCGAACTGACAAACTTTGGACTCGCTATGCTGTCAGTATAACTACCATCTCTCAAAATTTAACAAAAGAAATTCTCCCTGTCAAAATAACTTTGCCTTAACAGTACTTTAAGCTCCAGCCTTAAAAAAGTACCCGCCCCAAACATGGAGCGATTTCATGTTTGAACTGTAACAGAGTGGTTAGGACTTGGCTTGGCTCCAGTAAGCCTGGTGGTAAATGAGAAATGACGGGCGTTGGCTGTGATTAGCATAGAGTAATGAAACCACAGTGAACTGCTCTTAACCCTGTGGGCTGTCTGTCCTCCCAGGATCATAAATATACATACACACAGGCGCTCTGTCTACATACTAATGCATGCATATTTTGCTATATGAAGCACATAGTTGTATAAAGAAGATTACGCAAGTAAACAAGTGATTAATACACATAATTAAGCGCTAGCCATCCCAATGACACCTCACAAATCAATGGAATTGCTATGATTTTGATAATAACATGACTATAGAGTCACGCATGGTCACATGCTCACGACTTTCTTGGTGTGGTCAGGTCAAAGATGGCAGAAAGCAGACGCTATAGTGACAGCATGTCTTACGCAAGGAAGAACACTATTCAAGTATGCACACGTGCAGGCTTCCTTAATGTACACGCACGCTCACACGCACACTCACTCGTCTACCTGACACTTTCATTATCTAACTGCTGGTAGCCGTTTGAAATCGGCTGACACACACAACTCTCCTCCCGATCTCTCGCTTCCTCTCTCCCTTTCTGGCTCTCATCACCCCTCCTTCCCTCCATCCTTCCCGGCAGAGCTAAGCCCTCCGCTCAGCTCTTGTTGTTTTCTCGAGGCTGTATTATTTTAGCGCTGACTAATTATCGCAGCATGGCAAGGAGGGCTATAAAGAAGCTTTGTGCCAGAGGAGGAGGAGGAAAAAAAAAAAGAGGTTGAAGAAAGACAGGGTATGGAGGCAAGGAACTCAGAAAAGACGGGTGAAGTGCAAATTGTGGATGGTGAAGAGAAGAAGTTGACCCTTTTGTTTTTATTTCTTTCCTGTGTTTATTTGTGCAGCAGCATAGTTTCTCAGAAACTGGGCAAGAGGCAACTGTGGAGGAAGAGGAGAAAAGATTTCTAAAATGGCCGACGAGCAGAGAGGGAGGGGAGCCATGTTGTGATAGATGAGACTGAAGCCGTGTGAGGAAAAGGAGAAAATGGTTTCTGGTAGTGGAAGTTGTTGTACATTAACGTAGGCGATTGCACTTATGGGCGAGAAAGGGTTCATCACCCGTCACTAATTTTGCGTGTCACATTGAATTTTCTAGTCTGACAGATTACTGCTCAGCCTGTGCAAACATATGTGAGCCTACACAACACCGTCTGCCAAAAGTCTGGGACGCTGTGGAAAATATAATCAGTTGAACCGTACAGATACAAAATAATTAGGTGCTAAAAACAAGAGTTATTGTTCTTTTGAAAGATACATTATTCATTTAGAATATAATCAAAGCAAAATGAAAATGACTGAAAATTTGGGATGGGAGAAGAAAATCTTAAAAAGTTGTGCTTAAAAAAAGCAAAGTAAGTAAAATAACTGGCAATAAACAGAATACAAGATAATTGAGTTTTTCAAAGAGGTTCACCACTCTGTCAAATCATCTTCAACTAAGCATCAACTACACAAAAACATTAAATATTATGAGGACTAAGAGAAGGCGCTGTATGTGAGGAACACTGCTGAAACTGAGACTTAATGGCTGTGATCTTTAATCCTCCAGATGATATAAGCTTGAAGTTAGTGTGTAAAATGTTTGCCGTGAGATATCAGTCAGAGTTCTGCTTTTATACCCCTCCCAGTTCAAGCACACAATCCTATCTATGGTAGCTGCTGTAGGACAAACATGTTTTCATCAGCCATCTAAAACATTACATTTAGACTGTACACCATAACGTGTGTCCGGCCAGAGTGTTTCTGCTACTGCTTGGACCAGATCCTCCTCAGAGTTTTTCCCTATCCGTGGAAAGCCGTCAGTGCACTCTTTACCTCAGCTGTCAGTGTCGGGGCCTACATCGCTTTACTCTGGAAGAGGTTGTAAAACCTTGTGAAAGGAGTTTGTGAGTCAGAGTAGCTCATCTCTGACTGATGAGATGAGTTGTTGAGGATATCCTGAACCTTGGTAACACCGCTGTTTTTGCTGCTGTTAGCGAAAATGTCCTTGAGCGGATGAAACTTTTTGGACTCTGACACAAAACTGAAAATGTGAGAACGTAATCAAATTTTTCATCAGTGGGGAAGTGTTAGGCCACTCAAGCCCAAAATTAGCTGGCAGAATGTTATAACCAGCTGTTACCAGCCCTTCTCATGTATCCAGAGACGGGAGGATCACATGTCTAACCTGCTGACAATAAGGAATTGTGACAATATAGGGAATACATTAGCATGCTTACTCATGTTTCTGTGTGTTATAGCCCTGACTTCTATGAGGGGCCGTACAAGCCAAAATTCATTCTTTCACTCTCACATAGTTTTATTTTAATTTCTATATTTAGATATTTTTATTCTCATGTTTTAGACCGCCCCACTCCAGTCGAACTCCGTGTAGCTACTTGGCTCGTTGAAGTTACCCGGGTGTTAGCTGGTCTAAAAAGTTCCCTCATCTCACTTTCCACCGTGCTGTGGGTAACACTGGGTGCAGTTGAGCCCGTCCCATCTCGATCAAGTGACGAGGACAACGATGTGATGTTCAGGAGATGATAAAATATTTCTTAACACCCCGACAGCTTGCTGAAGAACTCGAGTTTCTTCTCGCCCCTCCATGCTGTCAGACACTTGAAAGTGACCCGCGCGTGCTTCTCAGCAAATCACAGCGGTACAGACACCCAGCCTTCCGTTTCTACTATACTCTTTCATTCACATACATTATTCTCTTGCATACATATATTTTCTTCAGACATGTATGCATTCTCTTCTTACATACATATATTATTTGTGAGATTAAATGCATATTGAATGCATGTACAGGGCTCTAGACTAACTTTTTGCCATGGGCGTACCGGTACGCCTAACTTTAAAAAGTTAGGCGTACCGGCACAAAAGTTAGGCGCACACAAATTTTATAATAATTTATATAATATGTGTTTTTCTGGATACACTGTGCTTTTTCAGCATTCAAAGATTGATGACACCGTGTCAGAGCACTGGCTATGAATTTCAGACGGATCAGGCCTTAACTTAAAAGAAAAGTTAGCAATAGTTCTTTTCCTATTACAGCTACATCCACTTCTGTGGTGCCTAGGCTGCTCACTAGGGCTGGGTATCATCACTGATTTCTATAATCCATTCGATTCCGGTTTTCAAAGTCCCGATTCGATTCAACTTAGCCTCAGACAGTCAGAACTATTATAATTCTGATCATTTATCAGTACTGATACATGTGAGACTTCATCAGAATTGTGAACATCACAGCAGATGCCTTTGTGTGAAAGTAACTGAGAATAAAACACAGAAAAACATGAAGGAGATTTTCCTGGCCTGGCTTTTTATAGCAGATAACCTTAAAAATATTCTACAATGTTCTGCATATAAAGTTTAAATTTCTTCAGTATTGAACAACAGAAAAAATAGGCTTTCTTGTCCGAGATCATTTAAGTGAAAAAAAGAAAAAGAAAAGAAAACAGCCACAGCGCTGTAAACAACGGTAGACTGGTGGGTAATAAGCGAATGAATAATACAGAAAACAGAGATTGGGAAACTGTTCTTGAAGTACAGAGAGAGAGAGCTAGCTGTGCACGAAGTGTGATTTTAATAGTCGTGGAAGCAAAACAGCAAAATTCATGACGACATTGATCAAATGTGAAGCGCAGTTTGCTGCTTCTTTTGCTGCTGACTCAGTGAATTTTGGTTGGAGAGACAAAACCTGCAGCTCAGAATCAGCGCAAAAAGACGTAAACACAGCGCGGACCGGACGCATCAGGATCGCTAAGCTCCGACAGCGTGTCCGTCTACGGGCCGTCGGGTGAGAAAGCCGAGAAAGACAAAGTTGATTCTGATGCGTCGGGTCTGTGTTTACATCTTTGTGTGGAGTTCGTGTACCTGCTCTCATTTGCTGTTTGGTTGTTGTTGAAATGGTTTTGTGAGCTTTAATCTGAGAATCTGGCGTTTCTGGCAAAACACAGTTATATTTAAAAGTCGATTCAGGATTTAATGAATAATATCGCTTTATTCAAGCTACTCACCTCCCACTTCCACCTGCACTTTCAACTGGACTACGGCCAATCAGAGAGGTCCCGCCCCTTACTATCTCTGATTGGTTTAGTCCACGATAGGGGCATAATGTGTGTCTGTTGTTGACCACAGGGAAGGTTGCAGATTTTTTTTTTTCTACCTGAACAGTTGGTCGCACAGGTGCAACCAAATTTTTTTTTTTAGTCGCACCACTGAAAAATTTGGTCGCATTTGCGACCAAATTGGTCGCACTCTAGAGCCCTGATGTAAATGAGAGCAAAATGTAGGAATGCATAAATGAAAACGTATGTATGTTAGAGTGAAAATTTGTAAATACGTACATTAAAATACATGTATAAGAGAGCACAATATTGCAATGTGTGTGTTAAATATGTGTAAACATGAGAATGAAAATATCTAAATATAAAAATTAAAATAAAACTATGTGAGAGTGAAAGTATATGTGTGTGAAAGAAGAATGTATGTGTGTGAGAGTGAAAGAATGAATTTTGGCTTGAACGGCCCCTCGTAGACTTCAGTTCAGGAGATGAGGCTTGAGGTGACGAGGAAGAAAATTTCCTTCACATTTGTGTTTCTTTACTGAAAGGAGCTCGTTCTCCAATGATGTTTATTAGTTGAGTCTGAAGCAAACCCACTCCTATATATTTTTAATTGGATAAATTATAGGTTAATAGGATAATGCATTAATTTGTTAAATAAGCTAAAAAAAAAAAAAAAAACACACTACTGACTGCATCTTTAAAAAACAGATTTGATTTTATACTGGAAACCACTCCATAAGCTCAGTTCAATGTTGCAAATGAAAAAGCTGTGATACAGGTGTGCCTTACACAGTGAAAAAAAATATAATTTAAAATCAAATCAAGTAACAAAACAAACAAACATAATCCTCCTCCTTGAATCGCTACCTTATCGTGGTGGAGGGGTTTGTGTGTCCCAGGGATCCCAGGGGCTATGTTGTCTGGGGGCTTTTGCCCCCTGGTAGGGTCTCCCATGACAAACTGGTCCTGGGTGAGGGACCAGACAAAGAGCGATTCAGAAGACCCCCATGAAGAGAATATCGAGGGAACAGTTTACCCTGCCCGGGATAGGGTTACCGGGGCCCCGCCCTGGAGCCAGACCCGGGGAGGGTGCCCGAGGGCGAGCGTCTGGTGGCCGGGCCTTAGTCCATGGGGCCCGGCCGGGCACAGCCCGAAGAGGAGACATGGGCCCATCCTCCCGCAGGCCCACCACCCGCAGGAGGCGCCATAGGGGTCGGGTGCATTGTGAGCCGGGTGGCGGCCAGGAGCGGAGGCCCTGGCGGACCGACCCCCGGCTGCCAAGACTGGCAATAGGGACATGGAATGTCACCTCTCTGGTGGGGAAGGAGCCTGAGTTGGTGCGTGAGGTTGAGAGGTACCGGCTAGATATAGTTGGGCTCACCTCTACGCATTGTCTGGGCTCTGGAACCAGTCTCCTGGAGAGGGGCTGGACTCTGTCTCAGTCTGGAGTTGCCCCTGGTGAGAGGCGGCGGGCTGGGGTGGGTATTCTTATATCCCCTCGGCTTGCTGCCGGTACGTTGGGGTTTTTCCCGGTGGACGAGAGGGTTTGCTCCCTGCGCCTTAGGGTCGGGGAACGGGTCCTGACTGTCATCTGCGCTTATGCGCCGGGTGGCAGTTCGGAGTACCCAGCCTTCTTAGAGTCCCTGGGGGGGGTGCTGGAAGGTGCTCCACCTGGAGACTCTGTTGTCCTGCTGGGAGACTTCAATGCTCACGTGGGTAACGACAGCGAGACCTGGAGGGGCGTGATTGGGAGGAACGGCCTCCCTGATCTGAACCCGAGCGGTGCTTTGTTATTGGACTTCTGTGCTAATCACAGTTTGGCCATAACGAACACCCTGTTCGAACATAAGAGTGTTCATAAGTGCACGTGGCACCAGGATGCTCTAGGCCGTAGGTCGATGATCGATTTTGTAATCGTATCACCAGACCTGCGACCATATGTTCTGGACACTCGGGTAAAGAGAGGGGCTGAGCTGTCAACTGATCACCACCTGGTGGTGAGTTGGATCAGGTGGCGGGGGAGGACGCTACGGCCTTGAAGTCTGACAAGCTAGTATTTTTAATTTTTCTGGAAATCTTGGATGCAAAACCCTTAGGTCTAAAACAGAGGGGGGAACTGGCACATAGTTAAAAACAAAAAACAAAACTAGCTCCTCTGATGGTATATAAAGTATTAAAGTTTGTATAATTGTTGAACAGTTTTGTTAGATCCTGGAGCAACAAAAGCTTCCATTCAGACACTTTTTCATATAACAAAAGGCTGTCACAAGAGTAGCAGTGATCAACAGCAGTTAGCAGTAGCAAGTGTCTTAATTTCCTTATTTTGGCTGAAGATGGACCACAGAAATTAGCAGGGACTCTGAGAAGCCATGAATAATGGGACAATAATTAAAGGTTAATAAAAATAAAGTATATGAAAAAAGCTATTTTCTTTCTAGGCACTGGACCTAGATTGTTAATGTGCCTTATTATAAAGAGGAACAGTACATCTAAAGTACAACAAAAGAGCTCCATTTTACAGCCCCAATTCAAAGACATTTGGAAATTGTGCTAAATATAAATAAAAAAAGGAATGATTTGCTAATCTGTGAAGCATACCTTTAGCAAAAGTCCATTAATGTCTGGGAACTGAGGAGATCAGTTCTGTTGAATGGGAACGCTACCCTATTCATGTTTCATGGAGGATTTTCGCTGTACCTCAGTCCTGGGCCGTCTTTGTCGTGTTTTTTATATCATGATGGGCCAGATGGTTTCAAATGGTGAAAGGTTCAGCACCTGAACCCTTCTACTATGATGTGGATGGGAGCGTATGTTGCTCTAAAATCTGCATGTACCTTTCAGCACTGATGGTGCCTTTCCAGGTGTTCGAGCTGCCAATTCCAGTGGCACTGATGCACTCCTTATATGTCAAGGATTTAATGCATAAGCACAATAGTAGCTTTAATCTGCGTTTATGGATGGTATGGTGAACTGTGACAGAATGATTTCAGGAAGTGAACCTGAGGGCCTGAAGATCAGGGGCATCCAATATTGATTTTCAGCCTTGTCGTTTGTGCACAGATTTCAGCAGATTCTGAACATCTTTCAATGATGTAATGTGCTGTGGATGATGATATATCTGCACACGATGAGCTTTCACAATTTTATGTTGAGGAACATTATTCTGAAAATTTGCCGATCTTTACTTCTGACTCTGCTTTTCTAAGATGCTCTTTTTATACCCAGACCAATACCCAATTACTGACCTGCTGCCAAATATGTTCCCAGTTTAAATGCATGATATGTTTTCTATACTCTTATGAGATCCGAAAATCACCATCCTATCTGAGCCTTCAAGGAATATTTAATTTGCTGCCCTTTAACATGAAACAAGCTACTTTGTCTATGTAATTTTGCAGTAAGACAATACTGTTTCTTTATTGATGTCACTCAGACAACATGATCAAGTATCAAGCAGTCAGAAGCAAGGAAGGGATGGCGCAGATGTGGAGAAAAATAAAGGCAAAAGGCCCCTAAAATGTAGGGAATTAAATGTATATATAATTGTATGGTTGGTGTATTCTTAGCTTTAGGGTGCAAAAACAGCCAAATTCGTAACTTGTCAGAACTCAAATAGCAAACAGGGCATTGAATCAAATTTTCAACCTGAATCACGCCTAACATCTCATTTAGCTTGCATCGTGAATTAGACTTGGAGCCGGTATCATCGCTGCATATCTTGTGTATTCACTCACAGTGAAGTAATTCTCATCAGTTAACACCCCTCTCATGCATAGCATCTATCATATGCTTTGTCTTCCCAAGAGAGCTCCTGCTATTCCTGACGTCACTGTCACACTTGTCACGTCTTTATTATCGACACATTTACTTTATTAGCATATCACGAACAGAAGCCACAAAGTGCTAAATCTCAGCAAGAGAATGAAATAAATACATAAAAATAAAACTTCTCTGCCCAAGTCATACTGGGAAATATTTTCCATGTCTTTCTTGTTCCTAAATCCATCTAATGAGCTGGTGTTGACTTTGGCTGCTTTGAATTGTCCAGCTGAAAGTGGCCACCTGCTGCTTTGTGCACTTGTATACATGGATGCATGTGTTTGTGTGTACGTGCACCTTTCTCCCCTCTAAATGAGGAGACAAAGGAGGTGCAGAGTCTCTAATGAGTAGTCTGACAGGGCGCATCTATGTGTCACTGTTTCTTCTAGCAAACACCTGCTGCTCTGGAAGAGGTAAAATCCACTGAATACTGCAGTGCAACACACTCAGCTGAAGGGAGAAAAAAAGTGAGCGGAAAGGTGTTTATCAATTATAAAAGCAGTCTAGAGGGGGGACATTCTTCCCTGCTAGTCTTCCACAAAACAAAACAAGAAAAGGGAACATCTCTACACGTTAAGATTCACCACCAACAGAGGATCTTTGTCACACATGCATAAAAAGGAAAACAATAGATTCGCTGATTGGAACTTCTCCAGTGTGCATGACCGCATCACACTTTTGATTAGGAATTCATCTAAAGTTTGCAGAAACAGCCAGTAGTGATGTGTGAAATGTAATGCAGCAGTGAAGAATTGAAACTTTCTAGCTAATGTGAACATAAAAAAGAATCCCTAATATGGCACTTTAATTAGAAGCTATATGCAAGGGTGTCTTTAAAGTGTGTTCAAGTGTGTTATTATCCTCTTTTAGAAGCAAAGACAGAAACAGAATGACGCTGCAGCATTTCAAGGCATCTTAAAAAATTTTGTTTTTGGTGTTTAAGTGTGTGACTCGTATTTCCTTGTGAAATATCCTATTACAACACTCCAAATAATATTTATGTCCAAAATGTTATCTTTAAGTTTTTTGATTACATGTAAATTTTCTATGCAATTGCATCAAAATATTTTCTTTCCTGGTAAATTATTTAAATACGAAAAAACCTTTCAAAAAACCTTTGCATTTGCATTATAAGTGAAAATGTGTCTGTAGTGTATAAGGCAGCAGAAGAATCCAGGCTCATGCATCTACGAGGTTTCTCCAAAACATCCTATCGAGAACTGTATTAGCTCAAAGGTTGTCAGCAAACAAAAGCCTGGCTGGATATGGATTCCTTTGACCTTTACTTCACTATGATCTAGTCTGGTAATCCTCTCAAATGCCCCTCCTTTGCCACACATCCAAACATCGAAAAAGAAGGCTAAATATTTATTACTTTTGTCTAATTAGCTCTGGTGCCATCGATCTGGCCGATCAATCCTACCTGTGGCTCTTCCAGCGGAGAATAAATCAAACCATCACAGGATACCCATTGATTATTATTTCCATTCACGTGGACTGCTCAGTAATTCAGTTTAAAGAATGAGTCACTCCCAAAAAGAAAAAAATACAATTTCCCTTTGTCCATGCATCCAGTAGAAAAATAATCAGAAATGATTCAAAGCTGTAATGAAAAACCTATTGATTTAGATTTTTTTCCGTCCCCTCTCCTTTTCCTTACTTTTCTTTTCGAAACTGAAGTGAGGGGAGAGTGTATTTAGGATTGAGTTTATCATCCCGGATGCTTTCTTTCTCTCTCTCTCTCTGCGAGGAGGAATTGATTTGGAGTAGTGGATTTTATACCATTGCCATCTAACATAGGGATAAACAGGTCATACTGGAAAAAGCAGACAGCCTGTGGTCAATGTTGCCATGTCCTGTGCCAGCTGCAAAGCCTCATGGGAGCAGACAGCGTGAAAATAGTAAGATAAACCGGTGATAAAATGAAAAATCCACAGGGATAAAAGGACTGCTGGTGGTGGTGAAGTCACTTCTTGAGAGGCAAAAAGCATGGAGATACACCAATGCTGCATGCATTTATACTCAGTCCTTATTTTAACATCCCAGACAGCCTCTCAAACAGTAACTTTATAACAGAGTTGCTTCCGCCAACCTTCATACATTATTGCATCAGTACAGACTGATTCTTTGAAGCAGTTAAGGAGAGAGACGGCGCTATTGATTCCTTTTAAAGGAAGAGACTGAAACCTTTGCTTCAATTTTTTTTTAGACACAACATATATTTCTGAGACACTTACAAAGAGATTTGTAGACTGGGAGAGAGAAGCGGGCTGAGATGAGATATTCTGCAAAAGTTTTCAGACAGCTGTTGATCTTTGAAGTTGCAGTTGCACTTACACACACACACACCAACAAGAACTTGACAAAGAGCACAGACTTTGCTGACATTTTAGGATCTTTCCATCTCTTTAACTCACTTGTGCAGGCACACACATCAATATCCTTAGCTGCAAACACTCCTCTTTTGTAATCTTAGAGTCTTGTCTACATTGGCCTAATGGCTATTTCTTTATGACAGTATAAAGCATCCTAAATATTGTCCACTTCTAGAATGGAAATGGGAAATCACTTCCCCTGATCCAGTTGGAAAATATTTATCTTCCTCCTGTTACATGAGTTAGGTAAGATGATACTTGTTCATAACAATCCAAAAATTTCCAAAAGTTCAGCATCAGGTCAATAATGAAGGCTGTTGTTTTAAATATAGAGATTTATGAAATTCTGCCTGTAAAAAAATTACCAAAAAACACAAATGCTATTTAGACTGTGCTGTTCTTGTGTTACCAAAGAATCTGCTGTGAAAATAGTGAGCTTTCTGCTGCGTCTAATCCGGTTAAAAAACTAGGAAAATTACTCTGTGTCCATGCAGACTTGGTACTATTTTCTCCCTGAATTTTGAACCTTAATTTGACACCTTAAGATAATTAAAACTGTCATCAGTCTGTATTCAGTTTCCTTTGCAACTGGGCCTGGATAATTCTGAGTTGCTAGCTTTTGGTACTGGGCTAAACTTAAAGATCAGACATTTAGAATCATCTCTAAAAGGCTGAAGATTTTTCCCAACTGATGGTGTCTGTAATTAAGACCTAATTGATATTCCAGAAGTATAAAAAACAAATTCAAAGCTAGAAGCCAAAAGGAAGCTTCTACTAATCCAGACTCACCAGCAGGCGTCACTATAGCAGCCACAAGAACATCACTGCCTGTCATTCTACCAGTGTAGCTGAATACCAAATACTGCTGGGGGCTTCCCACGAAACACTAAGTGTTTTTTTTTTTTCACTCACTATGTGTTTATACACCACTTTGCATTTAATCATTAGTTATTAATAATCTCTGGCTGTCTTCCACAGTGTGTTTTTGTCCTGTCTTTCTCCCCACACCTCCAACCAGTCACAGCAGAGTTTTGCCTTCCTACTGTTGCCAAATGCTTGCTCATAGAGGGTTGTCTGATTGTTGAGTTTTCTCTGTATTATTGAAGGGTCTTTACCATGCAATTCAAGTAAACTTGACATGGCCTATTGTTGCGATTTGGCGCTATATATATAAAAAAGGGAATTGAACTGAATTAATGTCATTGCTTTGACATAAATCATGGGTTTATCATCGAGGAGATGTGGTTCATGCTCTGTGTGGGAGCTTTGTGTTTGATATTTGTTTCTATTTGTTTTCACTCTCTGGTTAGCTTGCTTTTACTCACTGGTTAGGTTTAAGCAACAAAAAAAATGTTCACATGCTAAAAGCTGGAAGTGAAATCCATTTCACTGCTGCCGTAAAAAAACAAACACAGTGCATGATGGTACTGATGCCACATTTTGTTTGACAAAATTGTGCTTTGGGAACGAGAACAGTCTCACCTTCCCAGATTGAGTGCAGCTAATTATATTCTTTGGAATTCATGATTAAACTCGAAGCACCACAATGGCACACTGAACACGAGTAACTAAGGTGGAGGGTGAGAGTTTGACCCCTCTGTTATTGATGTTCCATTATTTAATAAACTTCTGCTCCAAAAACTCAACCGCATATTTTGTCCTTTCAGATCTCTGCAAGAAATGCAGAGAGCTGAAAGGCATCGGGCATGTATGTGCCCAATGCCCGTTCTATTTTTCAGCTCTGTCCAGACTTAATGTCAGGGTGTGAACTTGTGGATGGGTGCCTTTTTCCGCAATGATAGTCATGCCAGGGGAATAACAGTGTTGCCCTGTCTTTCTAAATTATAGGCTACTGACAAAATGGAACTAATTTCAGTCTGAAATTGTTACCTGCTTCAAAGTACTTTGGTAAAATCACCATTTTTTCTGTCTAGCTTAAAGATCAAAGCGTAGGGAGCAGATAATTGAAAATGAGCAGTTTCTGTGTTTCGCGTCACTTAGTTTGCTTATAAATGATTAAAATCACAAAAGTACAAATGCCATGGACATTGGAGTAGTTTCTTTAAATTACGATTTCAATTGTGAGCTATGCCAAATATTTTATATCTCGATGAATCATCCCACAAACTATTCAGAAATCTCTTCTGTCATCTTGAGATTTCTGCTGATTACTCCCCTCCCTGATTCTGCCAGCAGGGACCTGATACGCCGCTGTAGCTTTTTACAATTCGGGAGGATTCAGATGTTTCTCCTATTATGCTTTTGACACCAATGGCGTGCTGGCAAAGTTTGTTTGAAACAATTCAAAATGCTTGTTACGCCTCTAGAGGAGATGCTACTATCAGAGAGCAATTTTTGTACAAACATCACTCCACGGCTGCTAAGACACCCTCCCCTGTGTTTTTCCCGAATATCTTTAAATGAAGGGCTCCAGTGGGAGAAGTATGAAAGGCTGTGTATATGTGTGTGTGTGCCGTTTCACTCTGATAAGAACTGAGTAGTCTGTAGAAAGGTTGCAAGGCAGGACAGTCCATCTACCCTGAATATGTGCCATCTAGAAAGCTTATTGATCATCCTAAAATATCCTCCTCTGTCTGATAACTTGCTCAATAGTCTGGTGAGGCTCAGACAGTGATGACCAATAGAACTGCTAAAACAGACAGCAACACTTTTTATTTTTTATCAAGCGCACTTATAGTTTGTAAATAATTTTCACATAACCGCGGATATCTCTAAAAATTTATAGCTTAGAGGGTTTATTCTCCAACACAACTGAAGACTTGTGAAGAGGATTTATAATAATAATGGACATCATCACCAAGATGTCTGCTGTATTTTCCAGTTGAAAATTTGAAACAAATCATGGGTTACATGGGAACATTTTGCTCGTGACAAGACCACTGAGGCATTAGTGTAAATTGCTATGCTATTATGTAAGTCAGGCGTTTGAATCAATGTGGCTAAGAAGATGTGCAGAGGAGAAAAGTGAGGACATCCAAAAGACTTCCTGTTGTTTTTGACCTGAGCATGTCTAAATAGCAATGTTGAAATACTTAAACATGCAAATGTTTTAGTCTTGTTTCTGGCACTCACTTGAAAACAGGCTTAAAACATTGCATTGCACATGAAATGTGTCAGAGCATCTGAAGGAAAGTTCTAGAGGCTTTTAAATAAACACACATGTTCTGCAGTTAAACAGAACTTTAATCAGACTTTTTATTTAAAAGGATTACCGGAAAGGTGTTAATCATAAACTGACTGCACACACCAGACCAACTGGATAAAGAAGTCCATTTGTATATAATTTAATCTGGTTGGTTGTTTTGTGTTCGCTGTGTTTTTACTGTTTGCATGCTATCATGTCTCTCCCAAGCTGCATGCTGACACACCCAGCCTCAGAAAGTCTATGTGCTTGAACTCGTGTGAGGATGTGCAGGAGCACAGAGCTGTTTTTTTTTCACATTAACATTCTCATAATGATCATGCTGATCAAACTCCAGCAGCAGACAGAAATGTTTGAATATTTAAGCACCAGGTTCTGGCCTGGGACTCGGTTGTTTCATTATTCACCGTGTTTAGCGCTGAATGCGTCAGCAGAATGACCCCACCCACAACCCGCCGCCGCCACCAAATACTAGTACTGCAAAAATATGGTGAAAACAGCTGAAAAATCAAAGTAGCAAGACTTTGGCTGGTATCTACGCTGAAATATAACAGTTAACAGAAGGTGGAAAAAGGGAGAAAAAAAGAGATAAAGCCATGATAGCGCTTGGTGAAAATGATGAGTGAAACAGAATCTAACAGGAAGCTCTGAAGAGATAGAGATATTCTGCACTGTTGAACACTGACATGTGCTGCTTGAAAAAACATAACAGACCTGGATAGAATGATCTTTATTTCCCATACAGAATCGTTAAGCATTGATGTTCTGAAAAGGCCATACTGTTTTTATTTATTTTGCTGCTAGGTATAAAGGTGGGAATAAAGGTGTGCACTTGTGTGCGTATTTATTTATTCATGTGTATTTATTTGCATGTGTGTGTGGGCGTGTGTCAAGGGGGGTACAAATGTGCAAGCAAGTGTGTGCACTTCTTGATAATGTTTAATAGCCACGGGCCTAATTAGTGTTAACATCATCCTAATTACACTGGAGTGGCCTTCACAGTACATAAACAAACACAGGCTGAAGCTGGTGTAGCCACCCTGTCCCTGAAGTGGTGACCTTATGAAAAAATGGCTCAAATTGTAAAATTACACAAGTGGAAAAGTTTTTGCATGAACCGTGCTCACAGGGCATAGAAGTTGAGAAATGACATGGATACAAAAGTTGTGTTTTTGGGGGTTTTTTTCACAGAAACCTGTCAGATAACAGATGCTACTAGGAAATTATTAACATGAGCAAACTAACCATTACCCTTTCTGGCTAATTATTCTGCAGAATTGAACAGATACGTTAATAAGATGTCAGAAAGCAGAGACATGAAATAGTGAAATACAAAAATCAGTATTTTGTTTTTACCAAAAAGCGACCTGAAATTTTTGGTTTACAACAACCACTTCATTCCACGGCACAACAACCAATTTAATGGAAAATTTGCAGAAAAAAACACTATTAAACTAGTGCAGAATCCCTACTCTGCTACTGCTGACCACTGGACCACCTCTCCAGCTTGTTACATGGACATAATGGCCTCTCAGAAATACCACTTATCAGAATCAGAGTGAGAATGTCAGCACCTTGCACAATCAGTTTGGCCAAGCCAACATCATCCTCCACTTTAGCAGCTTACAGCCCAACATGAAATGGACCCTGCAGAACACTTGACCAAAGGTGGGAGCAAAATTCCAAATGGTTCTTTAATGAAATGAGCTGAGAGCATTTCAGGGTTTGGATAACTTGTTATTGTGGCACTAGAAGTGGAAGAGTGTTTGAAATATGTACATCTAATAGGATAATGACCTTCATCTTGGAGAAGTAGATGCTGGAAAGTGGAGGACAGGATGGAGAGAGTGATTGAAAGCAACGAAAAGAGGCTGAGAAAGTGCAAAAGATGAAAAGGGAACAATGGGAAGCTTCTTCCTATTGCGAAAGCACAGATCCACTCTGTTTTATTCCCCAAGACTGTATTCCTCGGGCTCCAGGGTATCCCACATCAAAGGAGGAGGCGGATGAAGAGAGGAGATGAAAGAAAAAAACACAGTCTGCTCGATGTGTGAGGTGCATGCATTAGATACTGCATGTATGTGTGTGAAACTGTGGGCGCATGTGATGAGCTGGAACAGGTCAGTCCACACAGGACTTTGGGATCATATGAAGCTTTGAGTCTTGTTGACACGTGAAAGCTGCCTGGGTGGGATTCAATGTTGCATGTCCATTTCCCAAACAGAATGGCCATTATCTAGTCAGAAAACTATCGTGAGTTTACATCCATACAGATTAGCCCCAGAAGGGAAAACTGAACAAACGTGAGCCTGCACCTTTAAAGACCGAAGGTGGTCTAACTCCCCTCTGATCTCACAAGGCTCATGAGACTGCTACATACTGCTTGGGTGGTTATTGAAGAGCCAAAAGCTAAATGCAAGGGATTGGTTATCCCCCACAGATGTGACTGTGAAAAAAAGAGAGAAAAAAATCCTCATGCCAGTTCTCTGAGGAGGGTAGCTACTGAAATGTCACTGGATCCTCTGCGTTCTGATGCCGAGTGACTGGATGAAGCAAAGACAGTTGATTGTATTCTTTTCATCTCTCCCTCGCTTCTCAGGCCCGGGGGGACTCTTGGACATGGGGCCGGCTGTCTGAGTGCGCCTGTCGTGTATTTCACATGCGACGATGGGGTAGGGTGGGGACTGAAAAGATGGATAAGCAGGACAAGGAATGGGAGATACTAAATGAATGACTGCTTAATGCTGAGAGTCCTTCAATGGAAAAAAACAGACCGAGCCAGACTAATAAGGTGATGAGACAAAAATAAACAGAGGAGGGGAAGAGCAACAGCAAAGCAGATTTGCTGCACCGTGTCCGGAACCACAACATTTAGCCAGAGGTTCCTTTCTAACTCCTCGCTCCCTTTCTCACCTTCTCATTCGCTTTATTCATTTTTAACCCTCCCTTTGTCCACCGTGCCTGTTTTTCTTTTGCAGATTGGCAGTCAGACATTGTAGGCTCTGCCTCTTACATAACAATCCATTTGTTGGCTGGTATTGAGAGACTGCTTAGCAGCCGTTGTGCAAACAGCAAATAAGGCCCTGAATGAGGGGGGGGGGGGGAATTAGAATTCGCAGACACTGATGTGCACAAACAAACACAGACTGTAACAAGACGGTGAACAAAACTGGGGTTACTCGTAGAGGACTCGCGCTCATCTTTGTGTGTGTCATGTTGGCTGAGGAGCCAGCTGGAAAATCTGTTGCGTTTAATAATGATCTGCTTAAGTCACTGACATGTAATCCTGTGTGGTTTTATCTGTGTTGTTTATGGACACAAAAAAATGTTGTTGCAAATAGGAGCCGTGTCTTTCTTTTCAAAAATGGGAATTTACACATAAAACTAGACTGATTAACACCGGACATGCCTTCACATTGTGTATGTTCAGTACGCAAGGCAAAAGTAAACAGAGTTTTCCTGCCTTTAATTATACTTTTTTTATGTTGCTAGAATAATAATATTAAAAAAGACAGGGCATTATCCCAGTTTACCCAAACAACCTTGATTTGATAAAGAAAAAACTGCAAAAGGAAATAAAACAAACAAGGTTTTATCAGGCAGAGAGGGTCATCAATCATTTTCACAGCACTCATATAAGGCAGTCCAGAAGGGACTTAAAATGACTACTGCCTGTTGGGAGCAAAAAGGCGGATAATGCAACAGGCTTTCCCTTTTCTTCTGACAGTAAAATTTCCCTTTACTGTGATCACAATCATTCAATAAGCTTTACCTTAACAACAATCATTGCCCAAACATATGTAAGGGGATTTTTTCTGCTCAAACCCAGCATAACCATTGACGTGACAGTAACGTTTCATTCGCAAACGTCCAGCTTTACTTAAGATAACAGCAAAAATTAAGTGGCACAAACCAAACAAAGCGAGCCAACAAAAAGCCTCTTTGTGTGCAACACTGTTTTTATGTGACAGATTTTTTTTACAGTCGTCGCTCATTGCTTTAGCTGAATTACACAAATTCATCCATCCATCTCCGCTTATCATTATCAGGCCTATCGCTGCTACCATAGGGTGAGTGGCAGGGTACGCCTTGGACAAGTCGCAAGTCTTTTTCAGGGCCAACACAGAGAGACAGACAACCATTCACACACAAATTCCCAATTTAGAATCTCCAGTTATCTTTGGACTGTGGGAGGAAGCCGGAGTACCCGGAGAGAACCCATGCAAACACAGGGGAGAACACGCAGACGCCACACTGAAAGGCCCTGGCCAGATTCATCTACATACAAATGTGTCTATACGGTTCACTCTCCCCGATTTTGTTGACTTTTCCTGATACGCTCTGGGCAGTCTAACCTTCAAACTGCATCGTTCACATGCAGCTCCCTCTGCATGAAGCCAGTAGGGCTGCTTGAACCTAAATAGTGCCGATGTACACAAAGACACCGCATGAGAGGATAGAAAATGTTTGGGTGGGGTTGGGGACGCCGACACAAGTGCTTAGCTCCAGGCTATTCTGGAGTGCGTTAGGGCACTGGTGACGCGGGCTGGGACTGTTACAAAGCCATTTAAATGTCTTAAATGTCACAATGGTGTAATTCTGTAAAAGAGGAAATATTTATTTATTTTTCCCCCCTGCTGAAAAAGACCAAACGCTACTTCTCTGGCGCAAAGACATTTGTTCTCATTGCGTGCTCATTCAAGTGCCTTGAAGTAACAAAGGAGTGTTCCTGCTCTCTCTCTAAGTGAAGGGAGACAGGTTATAGAAGTGAATTGCAACCAAGATGGCTGAAAGGAATGCTCGAAGGCAAATAAAGCACACATCTCATTTCATCTTGTCTTATTAACAAGTGCAAGCAGATAACAGCACAGCTGCCCCTGAACGCTAACTGAAATGTGATTTGATTAAACGAGGCAGCCGTTCCAGTGTCCACACACTCCAGTGGCATCTCCGCCACCACAATAACTCCAGTAACTCAAACAACCCAAACTCATTTCCCGAGTTCATATTTAGTGTGTACACTGTGGCTAATGAGGAAAATTAGACAAATAACGACTGCAGTTCACTCTGGATTTGAGTCAACACATCAGCCAGTCTGGAGGGGCCTCGCAGTGGCAAGGAAATATATTGTTTCAGCCAGGTCTCGCTCGTAAACAAACAGCAAACATTTTCTCTGTAATTAGCAGAGCTTTCCTGCTAAAGCATGGACAAGATCGGGTGATTACAGTGATCACAACAACCTTCCTGAGCCCTCAAGATGCATGCGGGTAAACTTCTGCATCCTGCTGTCTTTTGATAGGTTTTCTGTGGTGATGTGACAAGCTTTGACTGTATTACCACAAATGCAACACCCCAAAATACACGACAACCACTTGTCTAGCTAAATGGATGTGTAAAAAGACGAATCTACAGCTTTGCTGTAAATTAGTGCTAATTATACTATAATTATCCTCCTCATAGGACAGTTTAAAAAAACCTAAAGTGAGGTTAAGGTTGTGCACAGAAAACTCCTGTAGTACTTTCTCTGCTCTCCCTCTCAGTGAACAGATTAAAAGAGTTTTTACAGATGCGCTCACTTCTTGTACAACAGTCTGAGAATACAGAGATGGACATCATCATCTCTTCCCTCCCTTGAAATCCTGCCAAGGTTCAGTGGATGCAGCTAACTGGCACCCCGCTAGCTTTCATACCATGAAAGTGCAGAGTTTATACAAGATTTGACGTAACACAAAATAACCGGCACGCTTGTAAGTCACAAACTGTGTCCTGCTTTTACAAAACTCTGACAGTGTATTACTGCTAAAATGTACAGGAAAATCTGAGTACACAAGCAGGCAGTGTAATTCTGTTTTAATATGTTTTTAGCTAAAGCCCGAGAAGAAGGAGGATGGTTAACCTGATCATAATAACACAAGCGTTGACTGCCCAATGTGATAGAATAATTACACTCCCTCTCCCTCCAACTATGGAATCCTTCAGAAAAATGAAGCCACGATAGCTGAACCAAAACAAAAGCACTAATGATAGCTTGTTAGTATGTTTAGTAACAGGTAACAGAAATGGTGCAAAAGAAATGAATCCCATTGTCAGAAGACACAGAGAGGGCGAAGACAGAGCACGACACAAATCCAAAGTAACGAGAGAGAACCTCTCAAACCCTGAGCCAACTTTAAACATGCTCCAGATAAAGGTCTTTTATTAAGTAGACACTGCAGCATAAAAGCCCATAAACGCAATTACTGCTCCTTTTATTTTAAAGATAGATTCATCATGAGTATGGATGATAGCGACCTCACGATATTTTTCAGAGCTGCTCTTTGCTCCAGGGATTCATTCTCCCACGTTCTACTTTAAAACGTTCTAAAGGTGTTGTATTGATTATAAGTCAGAGGGTATATTTGTCCATGTTTTCCTTCTTTCAAAAACTCTCATTCGATTACTGCGCTAGACAAAGAAACAGAAAAAAATCCAACTGGATTCACAGTTCTATATATAAACGCAGCCCTGTAGCATTGCACTCCCACCTCCTTGTTTCATGATCACAATATGTAGTCACTGTGGCAGTCCTGGCCAGGTCCGCTTCAAACATGCTGGGGACCATCTGATCCAAACAAATTTATTTTGGTTTCACTGACCTAAAGGTTCTGCTGCCAAACTTCTATTCATCGTCTGTGGCAATGTTAAATCTCGCTGCTTCATGATATTAGACTTAATTACATACGAATTACATTCTTTACTCTAAATTACAAAATCAGTAAGAAATGTGGAAACATGTAGCTTCCAATGCTTGATGCTAAAATGTGCCTGCTTTGGTCGCCAGTGAGTTATATGTATTGTTAAGACCACTCTTTTAAAATCGAGTCCATCATATGCGTATGGTCTAGATGACCCTACAGTAGAGGTAAAATAAGAGCACAGACTCTCACTCAAGCCATTCAGCATACAATAAAGCTGGTGTCAGCCATGACACGGGGATGTACTGTGGGTGCAGATGGAGCAATAAGATGACATTTTGCTCTCCATTTCCTCTCACAGCTGTTGCTAGCAGCAGGAAAAAGCAGAAAGAGGGGATAGAGGTTGACATTGTTAGAGCAAAAGATGGTAAAAAACAGTGTGAAAAGGAAGCAGAGAATTACTTCTATCTCCTGACCTTCAACTGCTGCTTCTGTCCTTGCTGGCTGTCTCTTTCCTCACCTCCCTCAATCTCTGGCCTCATTTTTCTCTCGACCTCTCTGCAGAAGTCGACACAGATCACACACTGCCAGTAGGCTCATCTGGCAGGTACGAATGTGGAAAAGGCCTTGCTGTTTCTAATGAGACACCCTCTGTGAGAGTTTTAAAAATCCACTCTGTCGTTTGCCTCCAACAACACTAGCACACAGTGGTGGATGGCAAAAGGTTAGAGAGTAAAAAGGGGAAGGATGAGATGTGAGGGGGGAATTAGGAGGAAGGGACAGAAGAGATGAAGCATGAAAAAGAGAAGCAGGACAGAGGGAGAGGCAAAGCAGCAGAGGGGAACAAGACCTCTTATAACCTCAGCCAAGTCAAGGCAAGTCCAGCTTTTTATTCTGACCGGGGAAGGTTGACTGATTGCAGCATCTGTGTGAAATAGTCTGAAATACTAAGCTTACACATGGACAATAAGAGCATACAATGCAGTCCTCAGGCACGTAATCTAGAGCCAAATTGGAGTTCTCTCTTGTGTTAAAGATCTGAGGCTGCACACTGGCTCAGAGTGGGTTCACAAGTACATGAAATAACTTGAGGGCAAGACCTAATTGCGCTTGAAATATTGATCAATGAAATCTTAAAACTAATCCTCCAACAGGGAGACAGTGAAGAGATGCCATTACTGTGGGCATTTGTGATTTTCTCTGTTCAGGTCTGAAAAGTTCCTGCAATCGAGAGGATGACTATTGAGATTACAGATTCTTTTTCCCTTTATGATTAAAAGTGTAGCAATACGGCTATACTAACATCCATCTGAACGAGCTATTCTCTGGTAAAATGTCCTAATGTCCTTTCACGGCAGATGGCTGACCGTCCCGGAGCCTGGTTCTGCCGGAGGTTTCTTCCTCTTAAAAGGGAGTTTTTCTTCCCACTGTGCCCAATTGCTTGCACAGGTTCTCTGATTTTGGGGGTTTTCTCTTGTCCATGGAAGCACCTTGAGGCAACTCTTGTTGTGATTCGTCGCTTTACGAATAAAACTGAACTGAAAATGTATTTTTAAAAGGATTCCAGTTGCTGTCACTATAAGTAATCTATCACAATTAAAAATCTACTTTTATCCAAGCTTTCAAAACAACAAAAATAAAGCTTAAAGATGAAGACTAGTTTACATTTACATGTACATAATGGTGCAAAAAAATAAAACTTGCTTATTACCGGAATTCATGTGATTACAAGAAAAAAAGGTTTAATTATATGATACACATGATAATACACAAATGTGAGTAGGAGTTATTGAATGGGATGGCTTTTGTGAATTGCTCATGCAAGCGGAAATGAAACAAAGAAGCTGTGGTCTAGAGAGAAATTGAGGGAAACAGATTCAACATTAATGAGAGAAATGAAGGAGGCGTAATCAGGAGAGCTGAGGGTTGTGTTTATAGTCGTCACTCTCACAGCTTTACTGCAAACCACTTCTTCCACGTCCATTACAAGATGTCGTCTTAATTGAATGGTTGACTCTGATATGAACTCTTTGAATTTACAGTCTATGGGGAGGCGGACTACTACAACAACAACAACAACAACAACAACAAATCAGGAGACTCACCTGCTGGTGTTCCACCAGGATGACGCAGCACTGGCATGAGACATCAATGGAGCAACGCTAACTGCACACCACTGCCAGGCTGCCCATACTTCTCACCAGACTAGTTCTCAGGAATCTTGCCAGAGGCTTGCAAGACGGTAATAGTGCAGCATACTGTGTTTGCTGGCTTCCAATTAGTTACATACGGCATATCAACTCAAATTCGTTCAAATTTCATTTTTCAAAACACTGGTTGCCATGCCTCTCGCTGAAACCCCCTCCCACTTCTTCCTCGAGGAGCTGTGGACAACTGCTGGGCTGCACAGTGAGATCACCGAGTAAACTGGTGTAGTGGCTGTCAGACAAATCGAGTGACTGAAAGCATCCTTTATTTGCTTTGCACAGATTTATGGCTCAGCTCCAAAAAGTTACTCTCTCTTGATTAACCATGCCAGCCTTTAGTCATCCCTTTAACACTTGACCTAAAGGCAAATAATAAAGCTAACAGCACAAAGCAACCAGACCCACTGGAAGCTTCGTCTTCAGGCAAAACTGAAGAAGAACCATTCATGACAGTTCAGTAGACTAAAGGGAAAATGGTCGTATTAGATGTCACGGTCACTGATACTGCAGTTTCTTGCAACATATCCTTCTAATTAAAACTGCGGATGTGAGCTGACATGTTTCAACATTAACATTAGCTCATCGTTAATGTGAGCCTCGTGTGTAGAAATGCGAGATTAAACTGGGGAATCAGGAGTCGCAGCATTGGGAAGGAGCGATTTACAGTGGCCCGCAGTTTTGCGGTGACCTACTTTTGACTTGGCAGGGAGAGAGAGAGAGTGAGCGATCTTAAATAAATGCATCACAGCTCACACTTCCATTTCCATA
The DNA here is from genome assembly GCF_018398535.1 of Haplochromis burtoni. NCBI lineage: Eukaryota > Metazoa > Chordata > Actinopteri > Cichliformes > Cichlidae > Haplochromis > Haplochromis burtoni. The sequence continues at coordinate 447,604 of NW_024582504.1, forward strand.
CGGTTTGTAGCAACAGCCAGAAGACTTTCTGCTGCTGACAAGACTCCTGTCATGTATCGTTCCGTAGGTGGGAAAAAACGGTGAGATGGAAAGCTAATTTGATCAGAGTGGGTTGAAAGCCAAAATAGAACTCCTAAAAATATCAAATGGTTGAAAAAGATTCATCATTAGACTGTTGAGGCTTTTTCACTGCTAGTAAAAAATGGCCCATAGCCTTCAAAACATTCACCCGAGTCGTGATTTTGCCCAAGCAATACAACAACTGCATCTTTTTGCATCAACGTTTAAACATGATGATTTGACTATCATTAACAACATTAAAGTGAATACAGTAACAAGACAAAGCCTGTATATCTGCAATAAAAATGTAATAATATCTGCAGCTTAATGCATGATATTTGATCACCTTTTTTGCCTAATAACTAGTTTCACATGCTCTCACTTGCAGTAGGTGGAACGAGGCTGGTAAGACTCACTCAGGTTAATGGAGGCACGGCCTCTGCTAAGTAAGCCTGTTGTGGGGACTTGTAAATTAATTAGAGTAATTTAATTAGATGAGCTACTTCACAATGCTCCAAAGCGCTACCTGATAACCGCAGTTACGAGTAATTCTGGTTGAAAATGTAAGCGAAAAGCGAAAACGAGTTCTTTTTTAATCATTCACTCGGTGACTGACACACGAGGAGAAATCAAGACAGAGGAGTGGGCTGCTTCCTGCTTGGCGACAAATAGGAAAGAAATCAGAGAGTGACATGCACAATGGGATGGTGACAGAATGAGCAACTGTTAATGACAGAGCAGAAAATCACAAATGCCCAAACGGAGTGAGCCAGAAGTTTTAATTTGCAAGCATTGTATGTTTGACACAAATAACCGTTACACATTTTACATACAAAGTTTATTTCTAAGGACACGTATGGCTAAAAAGTAATTCCTCCTCCTTTTCCTCTCCTCCATCTCGCTCTTTGCCTCTTTAAGACCGCCTAATTCTCCACGGCCATCCACACTACTCGGCTCTGCACTAATCAACCACCGCCCATTAAAATCCACTCTTTTGCCAGTGAAGGCGCACTGGTGACAGGAGGGGAGAAGGAGTGATGGAAATTGGCCTTAATAACAAGCACACAACATTTACTGCGAGAGAGAAAGGGAGAGGACAAAAAGAGAAAAGGGTGGAAGAAGAATGAAAGCGGGGACAACCCTGCGCTGATGAGCACACAAAACATACCACTGACCTTTTCAAAATGGGGATGTTTTTGCCAGTGAGAAAATGGAGGATGACGCAATGAGGCTTCTAATCTAGACCAAAATTTGTGTGCAAGCCGTCATCAAAAGTCCCAATGCTCAGTTTCTGAGGACAAAGTGACTAATGTCTGAATTAATATCATTAAGGCCAAAGTAATAAGTCATGTCACACTAATGTAGGTTACTAAACTGTCACCTTAGGGGGGGGACTTTGGTACTGGAGAGCCACAACGTGCCAATTGATAGTTTTAGTAATGGAATCACTGAAAAACAAACAAGCTAAGAATGGAACTAAACAAACGAAGACTAAATAAACCCCAAAAAGATAAAAATAGATGCACGACTGGTGAATCTCTCCAAGTCCCTAATTGCCAATAAGACATTCAGGATGACATCAAAATCTATTATCTTTATATTCTGCACTCTAAGACTTGCATTATTTTATTCTTTCTAAAATGATGCATACACACTCTCACTGAGAGAACAGTGCAGTGACAGTGGCAGCCATTTTGTGCCTGTGTTTTCCCCCTAAGCCTAAGTGCTGAGAGAATAAGGAGAGAGTTGGGATGGGAGCCAGGACAGCATTTTGGCAGGAGTAGATGTACAGGCCAATGCATGACAAATGAGAGTGTCATGCATACTGTTGAGCCCAGGCAGAGACCTGCCCAGCTCATCCGTTTGGTGAACACGGCACAAGTCAATTTAACTACAAAGACCCCACCACACCTACACTGCTGCATCGTTCTCCCTCCTCCTGCATCTGGGAAAAGGAACAGGGACCTCTCTTGGTTTGATTTCAAGGAAGGGAGAGGCTTAGTGAATGAGTGTGGTGACAGGGAAATATGCGAGGAAGGAAGGAAGAAGGAAGCGAGAGGCTGTCAAGCATCCTGACAGAGAAGGAGAGCGATGGGCAGCAGAGACACATAAACAGACTGTGAATCAGGAAGTGACATGCGCGAGGAGATGGTGATAACTGAGAAAGAATTAATGGCAGCAAAAACTGGGATAGATTCAGCACGGGGTAGAGAGGGAAAAAACGCAGGGAAAGTTTCAGTTTCTAAGCTTCAACCACTTTTTGGGGCATTATCGTGACTTTGCATTTTGGAGATGCTCCTCGATAGGCACCACAACTCCATTAGAACACATACAATATGCACACACAGTAGAGCCCTTGTTCTTCCTGCGACAATAAATCATCTCCTTCTGATTGTTTTATGCTCAACGAAGCAGTGGCTTTGACGACAGTTCATTTCATGCCAATTGTTCACTGCCTCCCCCCCCCCACAACCCGCCAGTCAGCCCCCTCATTCTCTTTTCATTTGACAAAGACAGACTCCTGCATGCATCTGATTAAAAAGCTTGCTCTGACAAGAGGCAAGCTGTTGGCTGCTATGTGAGGAAATCAATGGTACCCAAGGGGTCTCTATATTTTTTTAAGGGGGTGTTCAATTTTTAATCTGGCAAAACATCTTGTGCATATAGACGTGAGTGGCATCTGTTGGAGGTGCAGATGCTACTCTTTTCACTTGAAATGCCACAGATGCTGAACCTAAAGCCATGTTGTCTAGAATGAAGACAAAGCCACTTCTTAAAAATGGAAGTCACTGTGTGTCGAACATACGGTTCCTCTTTACAACTACTATCACTCAGAATATGCAAACACTCAACATCCGAAAAGCAACACATATGCTCAGAGCTAACAAGGAAAAGCTAAACATTATACGCATTATAAGGTGCACGTTTCTCCAGTGCTTTTAAACCACAGGTGTCAGCTTTGGTTGTTTGTCAGTTCTCCTATATGTTTACATGAGTTCTCCCTTGTCTTGGTCTCACCAGGCTGCAAACAGCATGTAAAACAGCAGATGCCCATGTACCTGTGATGGGAGTGGGTTCTAATTCTTCTCTACAGGCACTGGACAGACAAAATATTCTATAATTTTAGCAAATTCTGGCTCTACAAGCAGTTTGAGGCAGAGCAACGTCTCTTTGACAGGTTCAACTGACTGAGATACTGAAATAGCTACTGTTGTTTAAACTTCTAACAGATCATTTGTCTGGCTAATGCAACAGACCCACCTGTGTTTCTCCACAATCAACGGATCTTCACAATTAACTTCACCAATGTACTTTAAAGGTGTATTTAAATATATTTACATATTCATATTTTATATTTGTTGTGAACAGACTGCTGTTAGCTTCTGAAAGCTGCTGTTAGCTTCTGTAAGCTACTGTTAGCCTCTTTTAGTTGCTGTTAGCTGGCATGAAACTATCTGAAATGGATGTAAGTTTGTTATACTCTGACACTTGGTGAAAAAAACTCTCATACGATGTGAAAATGTAACTGTTTACCAGAGAGAAAGTGTGCTTTTAGGACACTCAAGCCCAACTAGCTGGCATATGCTAGCTTTTAACCAGCTACTGTTATTATTTAGCTAGCTCATCAGATTAATCAAGATTTGATTAAGAGGCCAGTGATGGTTCGCATCTCTTTCCTTCGCATTTTTCCTTCTTTGATGAAGGGGAGCCCACTGTTAGATGATAAAATACAGATATGACAGATATGATCTTAAGTCAGTAGGTACAGAAATTTAGGTGTCCCTCTATGACTCGCAAATAGCTGCAATTTCCTTTCTCTGCCGCTTTTGCCATATTACTCTGTTGCTGTACCTGTTCTGTTCATGTCTCTATATTCTTGTGCCTGTTTTTGACTTTTGGGGATCAGCTTTAACAAACTGCCTTTTCTTTCTTGCCTTTTTGAAGGGAAGCCATTGGCCTCTACACTCTCCCCTTTTCCACAATCTGTGTTTTAACAGTTTCAAAATCCTCCAACTACCATGAAAGCTTGAAAATAAAAGGTTTAGATTAAGATTGGGATAATGGGTTTTGTTAATGGTTGAAAAGACCTATAAAGACATCTGTGTCTGATGGGATGTTCCTGCACTTTGCCCCACAAATTTGTCTGAATCAAATTTCCCTTTTTGCAGGGGTGTCATCAGTGCATTCAGTTACTGTAGACCAAGATGATTGGGATTTGAAGAAACACTACTCCCTATATTTTCATATATCTATCTTTTAGCGCACAAAAACAACAAGCACATTTTCTGCTACTTCAAAATATTCTTTAACTGTATCTACAATGGTTTGCCAATGACCAGGGCCACATAGAGCTATGATTGGAAAGGGAATGAGAAATATAAGAGAATAAAAATGTGATGAAAACATTTTCTTTTTGCATACTCATCATGGACTCTGAAAACAGTTTGTTTTTACCTAGCAAAAAATAGACACAAATCATCAATTTAAGACAGTTTGGGTGCAGGGGTGGCAGTAACAAAGGTCAAGATCCGTATGCATCAGAGGCTTCTGGACAGTGCTGATGGTTCATATTTGGGGCTACATTAAAATTTAAAAGGTGCATTGGGCAGGCTGCTTAAAAACAGCCTGAACTTGAATAATAAAGTGAGTTACATTATTAAAGAAGCAGAACTGCAATGCTTTTATACTTTAAAGTACACCAATGGGACAAAAGAAGCAAAAGATCTAATGGTGTGTCTTTGGATAGAGGACTCATTTAGTGCTGTTTCTCCATTTTTTTTCTTTTTATTAATCCCTTATTGGCATGAAGAATTTTTTCTGAATTTTAGTGGGTAATTAAAGGAAAGCCGTGGTGTCTCAAGAGGGGTAATTTAAGTTGATAGGATGACTTATTTGTACTTTAAAAACTGTCTTGTGCAACTTTTCTCCTTTTTCGTGTTCTCCTTTGAATTTTATGTTTCTTTCTCTTTCATTTATCCCCTTTTTGAGATTTTACGCCCATGAAACCCAATTACCTTTCTGCTATGTCGTCTTGCCAATCAGTTCTCTCATCTAATCTTTGCTAATGTAGGTCATTGTCATTGGCGGAGGAGGCTCGACTGTGTCAGACAGCACAACAAAGTCCTAATGATGCACCGCCAAATTAAATACCTGTAATTGTACAGATGGGATGTTTAATGTAGCATTGCCACAAGACACATCAAACTAAAGACATTTGTTAACAGCCATCAGTCCTATTTTTTGTAGTATTTAATAGCTAGCTTGTAAGAAATACAGAGAAATATTCAAAGAAAGATTATGGAACTGTTTTGGTCTATAAGGTGTCAGAACTAACAACATTGATAAAGGAAATAATCAGACTGCACAAGACATCTGATATGAACCTCCTCACCTTCCCCGTCAGATACTAACAATATTTTGGTCGGAGAAGGGCATAATTCACTGGTGTCACACCAAAGTCCTAAAAGAAAGAGCAAAGTATTGAGGGCCACCCACAGGCAGGCATCATCCGAAACCATCCTATCTAATTAATCAAAGGTTCAAGGATCTGGACCACCCTTAAGGTGAGTTAATTAAAACCACTTTTTTCCGCAGGCTGTCTTAAGTCTTCACCTCTGGATAAAAAAAATCAAAAACGTCTCCCCTCGCCTCTGGCCCTTTAGAGGCATAAAGTGAAAAAGCCAACTGTTAATTTAGAGCTATTCAGGGTAAGCGGATTGCACAGGGTGAGGCTTGAGGCTTAGTGCAGATTGCAGGGCAGTGTGTTTAATGCAAGAGAGATAGCAGGGTCATTTAAAGCATCACTGAAACCACCGGCTCCACTCCCTGCAGCACCGAACCTCTGTTCGCACATTGTTAACTCATCTGCTCTCTGCGACTCCCTATACTTCCTCCTGCCTCTTTGCTCTTTTCTGCATTCATTTTACTTCCTTTAGTCATACAAGTAACATTTTTCCGTCCTAATTTATATTCAAATGTACTGGAAAGAAAACAAAGAGTCTCAAAGAAGTTAACTCAAATGGAACTCAAACTTTGTTGAACTGAAAAAGAAGAAAATTCTCCAAACTAAAATGTAAGAAACTCTGTATAAGTCTACAGGCTGGAATAATCGGAGCTAACAGGGTTAAAGAACATGTCCTGGGCCGTCTCGAAGGTTGCTCGCTTTACAGGGAAACAATGTGCTGAAGATGAAGGGAAAACAGTAAGTTGCTGTCATTCTTAAGTATTTACTTTGCAAGACTTTTTCAATGCTGAACACAGTAAGTATTTGCCTGAAGGGTCCTTCTGACTGTCAGTCATACTGCCAAATCCAATCTGGCAGAGGATCAAAACAAAGCACTTGGATTTCACTGTCACCTACAATGTCTGTAATAGGCTATGCATGGTTAATCATTAAAGAGCCGATATTCTGAATGGAGCCGTTTCCAGTGACAGATATCTTCATAAGGCAACAACGAAGCACTACTAATGACGGATGGCTTTGTCTGGGAGAATAAATCTTCACAGCTCATTTTGCCGAATTTGAGAAAAAGCTGGTTTTCAGATATGCTCAAGGTGAATGTAATATAACAGATACTGCAGCATAATTAAACCATGACTGAAACTTTATGGGGAAAGCTGTGTTATTGGTTTTTAAAGGCACGAATACTTTTGCTACTGAATCATGCTATGTCAGTGCTTTTTAAACTTTTTTTTAAAACTCTATGAAAAAATATTTACCTCTTCCTCCCTGATTTCTTGTCTTCTTGCATATTTATGACACATATGCATTTATTAAGGGCAAACCCATAATGAAACCTTTCTATTTCACTTTAAAACTCTTGTTATTTCAAAAAATATAGAATATGAAAGTCATATGAATACACGCTTCCTGATGTGGCATCAGTACTTATTCAGAAGATGCCTTTTCCTGAATAATGACAAAATCCTCCCTGATGGCATTCAACAGTTTATATTGAGATGTCTCTCAAGGAAAAAGGAGACTTTTTTTTAACCAGGGCATGCTGTTTGATAAATGTTGGTCATCTTACAAAACAAGAAAACAAACATAGCTCAGCCATAACCGAACAAAGTACTGCTGAAAGTGTGCTAGCTTCAATCATGCACATCTTCAGCTTTGTTGAATGGGGCTTGTTTGACGCTGACTCGAGCAATTCTATCTGTCATTCACACATGTACCATTATTTGGAAAGAGCAGCAGTGCAACACCTTGGACTAAACACAGCATGGTTGGTGGTTTTAAGAGACAAAATAACATAATAACATTTTTTCTCTTTACACTGTTATGATGGCTCCGCTCTTTCCTTTCACCTGGCACTGGTGAGAGCCTCCTGGCTAAATGCAGAAGAGTAATCATAACTGCATGCCTTGATTGCGCTCTCGCAGTCGATGCTGAAAGAAGCATATCTGTATGGATTTATATGGATTCTCTTTTTCTTCAAGTATCTCTACACTTAGAAAATAAATGTTTCATCTTACCGCTTCTCCTTGAAAAATCTTTTTTTTTTCTACGTTGCAGATGTCTTCTTTTGGCAAAGTACCACAGCTCTTGTTACCCGTCTTTCTCAGCTCTAATAATATGTCACCATATGATGTGTCTGGTTTCATGTATTTCACGTTTTTAAGATTTTTTTTTTTTATCCACAGTTTGTAAATTGATTTAAGATAGCTTCATATTTACCACCTGGTAAATCACTGACACTGCATAATAAGTCATAAACGCTTAAGAAATTTGATGTCACACTTCATATTTATCCTGAATAAAACAAATTAACGGTCTGAATTATTAGTATTGGAGTAAAGCTTTTAGGAAAAGAAAGAAATTGTCAGTTCTTAGAAATAAGACTGTTGTGAATTCCATGCTTCAGAAATTTAAAGGACAATTTGGGCTTACAAAAAAAAAGGTTTAGGTGCTTATGTACAGATGTGTCTTTCTGATTACTTATACAAACCTTACTCCTAATTTTCTTGCAGTGAAGTGTGTGTGTGTGTGTGTGTGTGTGTGTGTAACCCACACTCACTGCTCACATTGTTGTCACCAATGAGCTAGGAGGGCCTTCTCAAGAAAGTATGCAAATGATTCAAATTACAGAGTGCGCTCCATCTGACCTCATGAATTTAAACAGGCTCATGTATTCCAAATACAGCTGTTTGACAACATCAGATGAGAAAATTAAATTGAAACACATGAGCTCATGTGAGGCAATGCATACGCACCATCTCGCTCTCTCTTCCTGCCTTATAAGGTGATCTTAATAACAGCGCACGACAAGCCCGGCGTTCTATATTGAGCAGCCACAAGTAATGTAAAAAAAAAAAAGACAGATATGATGGTTTTCATTATTACATAAAGGACAAAAGGAGATGGAGACTGAAAAAGCATAATGAAAAGACAGAAGGGTGGAATGAAGCCAAAACAGCATAGACACAATTTACCTTTGTGCTG
>NW_024582504.1:456129-532367 GCF_018398535.1 Haplochromis burtoni
GGGGGGGGATGTAGGGTGGCAGCAAAATGCACATGGAAATGTCAGGAGAACACAAGGGTAGGACAAAATGAAGTTAGTGAGGAGGAAAGTGTCATGTGCCACCTCTGATGCAGTCTGCTGTGGGTGCTAATGAGCACCCCAATGATACTTTGTTAAAAGGAACCAGCACTGAGAGAGAAAAGTGGAAGTACACGCCGCATTTGCTCCATCTGGTTTGATATAAATTAGCCCATCAACAGCACTGAGATGGTGGTGTAAGCTGCCCTCATTTGCACATATAGTAAGTAATTTACCTCTAAAAAAAAAAGATGACAGTTTCCCCCCTTTTATAATCACCATGTGTATAAATATTTCAGTGTCCTCTGACTGCTAAAATAGAGAAACGTGTAGAAAGCGACTCAGCGTTAGATGGAACTAGGATCCGCTGCAATCTGATGCCTTTTAAAATTTAATGATAAATTCAAAGCCGCGAGAGAACTCCCTTAAAAAAAATCTTACAGTAAAGGCTTCCCCCATTTGAGCTAAATATGTAATTAAAAGCATGCAGCAGACTGTGCCTAAATCAGTGCCAGAGTTTTTATGGGAGAAACTGGCCAGGAAGGCAGTTAGAATAATTCTTTTTTTAAATGATAGATTTATTTGACCAACACTTTTCACACAGGTGCACGGATATAATGTGCACGCCCTTTTCTCATTGAGAAGGGGAGGAATTCTATTAAAAGTCATCAGGCAGTGGCAATGCCTCACTACTGAAGAATCCTTATAGCCTATTCGGCTTTTATTCTTCATCTGCCACCTTAGCTTGGCATCTCACAGACCCAGCTCTTTCTAGCACAGAAAATGAACCGAATAACTCAATTTGGCATTTTAGTGTTCAAAGAGGGATTCTGTCACTTACCTATTTGGTTGTTTTCAAGGCATCGGTGGGAGGAGGAGAGCATAAAGAGAGGGAGAGAGAAGGAGAAGGAGAAAGAGAGGAGCTGGTTAGTTCAAATGCACCTCAACGCGATTGTACATTAATCATGCGCTGATAAATTCATCACTCATTTATCATACTTAGCCACGGCTTTTCTATAGAGGATGTAATAAATGCCGTCCTTTAGACAAAGTCATTCATCCAGGACAAAAGAGAAATCCAAGGCAAAGATCAAGAGCAGGAAGTAGAATCCAGATTCACAAGATGTAATGTGAAAATTCGCACATCCTAAAAATTAAAAATTGGACTAAAACTCGGGACGTGGAACATATTTACCATGTTCTCATGGCATACGGCCCCTGTGCATATATTTGATACCCAGCGTCTGCCCTATTTAGGCAATGGTGAAACAATGCAAGTATAAGCAGGGCACAGTCATATTTCTTTTAGCGTTTCTCCACATTTCAGATTGGATCGAAACATACAGTCAGCATGTGGTGATGCATAAACATTACCTCACGCTTTCCGGGTGCAATCACAGTGAATGTGAGACGCAGTGTCTTTCAACGTAAAGTTACAAGTGAGGTACGACTCTGTCCCAGTTTTTGTGCAAACATACATAAAACCTTGAATTCTGAAGTGAGACATTCCTTTATTTAGAAGAAGGCAAAAAGAAAAGAAAAAGGGAAAAAGAACTAGGAGTGTTTGGAAACAACAGCAAGGCCTGCTATAAATACTGCCATCTGGAAGGAGAAGAATATGCAAGTGCCTATCGAGCTACATAACAAAAGGCTAGTCTGCAAGACCGTTAAAAGGCATTTTGATTCTGCTGAAGTCGTGTTTTTTTTTCCATCTCTTCGCTTTTCCCTATCTAGGTCACCAAGGAAGATACTGAAAGGAAGGCAGGAGAGAAAAAGACAGAAAAAGGCTAGGAAGTGGTGGTGTGGACAGTGTGTGTGTGTGTCTTTGTTCTCGAGGCTGTTGAACGCTTCTCATTTTCTCACTGATTGGTTGAAACGGTACGCAGATGGAGCAAGGTAATGGGGGGAGAAGAGAGGGGCAGTTCTCCAAGAGAAAATTTGGCAGCCAGTGGAAGTTATACTTCATTGTTTATTAGCAGCTATCTTAAAAATTTCCATATCAAACACAACGAGCAAAAACTGCTTTGTTGAGCGTTTTGGCCTCCTTTCAAGGGAGAGGACAGCCTTGTTGGGGGTGTTGACAAAGCTGGGGAAGCTGGGTGGTTGCGGTTCGGTGTTGACACATTTGTGTGTGTTTGTAAAAAGAAGCGAGGCGAGCGAACTGAGAGTTTGGGGAGGTCGAGAGTGTGGGGTGGGAAGAGAGGAGGGGTAGGGACGAGCCATGTTGAGGGACGGAGAGAATGCCAGCTTTCAAACACGTCTTCTGTCACAGACAGCGTGGAGGGGAAAACTATTCCATGTTGGACCCCCTTAATTAAAAACACCATCGCACATGCAATCATGCAAAAAACACACATTCACACGCGACACCTGCTTTCCTTCCTCCGCCGGCATTAATAGAATCAAGTCTGCGTGCTATCAGATACCTGCTATTTTCTCCTGCTAAATCCAATTTGCTGATATTTCCAGAATGCCTCTCTCTCTCTGGTCCATCCTTCTTATCAGATTGCAAACAAACTGTCTGGCTGTGTGCGCCCTGCTTAGTAACATACTGGTATGAAGCTGGGACAGTGGGAGAGGGAGGTAAAATCAAGGGAGGAAGGGATGGAGTGTATCCTTCAGGATGCAAAGGCAGCAGATAAGTGTTTGCTGCTGTGGTGACACGCTATTAATACATACTCAATGTTAAGGGGGAGAGAAGCAGGGAATAGAAGTGGTGGTCGGATTTACCAGTAAACAGGCAAAAGAGAGAGCCTGGTATCAGATAGATAATAATAATAATAATATATTATAATATCATCTGAATTCTGCTGCACATACCAGCAAAAAGGCATTATAGATTATAATATCACACGTGCCTTTTCCTCCCAACTTCTCCGTGCTAACTTATAATCCTGCCGAGATAATACAACTCTATGTCAGGAGAGGCCTCTGTGGCCTGCCAGCACCCACAGGCTTCAGAATCATAGTGAAACCCCACCAAACAAAATGGCACCAGTGGGGCACAGCCTTTTCCATCTGTGTCATGCCAGGAGGGAACATGAGACCATAAGGGATGCTGAGATTGCTGCAGAGCCCCCGACCATTACTGGCATTTTAGATAGAAGGCAACAGGAGGAGATGGGTGGAGTGAAGTCCAAAAGCGCTGTTAGCATGCAAATCAGAATGCTGTTTAGTGTTCACAGTGAAATTCATGCTAAGTGTTGCCCCTGCTGTGTTGGCAACTGATTTTGCTTGTTCATTTAAAAAATAATAAATAGATTTTCTGAAGCAAATAGAGAAAAACTGTCATTTAAACAACACTTTCCCCCCAAAGTAAGTCTAAAAACATTTGTAAATGACTAATTTGCTTTACCAAATATGTTTCAAAGGACAGGTAATTGCATAAATTACATTCACTGGTGTCCTATTTTATAATCCAGTGAGTGTGGGAACCTGTCGGTGTAGCGCGCTGGAGATGCAGAGGCATGCTGCTCTGCTCTGGGAAACATTTTTTTAATGTAGTCTCCACTCCAAATGTGCAAGTAGAATGACTCTAAGCTATTATATGTGGTAAAACATCGTGATGGTATCAACCCCGCCAGCAATTTCTAATATTGTCTATTATTGTCATTTGTGACAGAGGAGCCGCAGCAGGGTCAGTGAAACCGGCCGCCGGTCTACACAGCTTTAACTACTTTTGCTATGACCTACTAGAGCAGGGCTAGTTTTATGGGTGCTAAGTTGTTGTGGGAAAAGCCTGCATATTACACAATCGACTATGAGGAAAACTGCTACCCCAGGACCACGCATATTATATGCCTTTCTTGTGGGTCAGCAATAGTGCAGGTGTGCACTTGGTTGGCACAAGAGGCCAATAAAAGCTTGATGACATCTGCTACATTGTGTGCACGAGAACGTGTATGGGTGTGCAGAATCAAAGCCCTGTAGACGGTATTTATAGTATAAAAACATGATTCCTAATCAGCAGCCTAGTTGCTACCATTACTTTGAGATGGTATCCAAAAATATGTAATCTGTGCAAACACAGTATCTATAGTCGGTTTACACCTGCAGTGTGCCAGCCGAGGTCACCAGCACCTCCCCAGATCACTGGTGCCTTGCTAATGATGAGGAAATTGCCCAGCAGCTGTCTGTCGCCCCCTGACATTAACTTCTTAGTCTGCCATGCAGTTCACATGTGACATTTGGCGTGTGTTTCCATGAATATCCACATTCGACAGCAGCCATTACCAACCCCCCCGCATCAGTGCCTTCCTTTAACATCTTTATTTTCACCCATTCCTCCAACCCCACCTCCCAGCGAACACTTCCACGTTAAATGTCAGCAGAAGCCTTCAGGGAGGTAATGGTGTTTTCATGCCAAAGACAGAATAACTGTATACCCATTACAGTACAGCAGTAAAATGGTGCAACCTCCTCCCACCGGGCTTTTGAAAATGCAATTAAATGCTGGGATGATAATAACAAACATAGAGGTAATCAGGTATCATCGCTAAGCTTTGCACGGTGATAGCTTTTGGGGTGGATCAGCCTGTAGTGAGTGTTTGAATATGCATCAGGACCTTTGCAAGCTGCCAGTTCACTGGAGTATAAACGAGATAGAAAATGTGGGGAAAGTGTCTTTACCTCTGCATTGTGCAGTAGTTACAAGATACAGGTGTGGAATGTCTTTGTCCTGGAATACATTTTGCCTCTCTTCTCCAATGTGTGCCCACAAAGTAAATACACAAACAAAATGAATGAAATAGTAATGTGGCTGACCTTCCTCAAAGAGATTATACTAAAATAAATCCACATACTTTGCTTATACATGCACAGGCGAGCAAAGGGACAGAGAGAGGGTCTCAGGAAGTGTGTCTGTGTATATATGAGGATGACAGCTTGAGTAATGCAGTGAGTGTGTGTGTGTCTGTTCTGTAAGTCACTGAATTATTTACAATCTCAAACCCCTGACACTGCCTCCACTGTACTTATTACATTTTTAGAAAGCATCAAGCAAACAATCCTATTCTCTGGCCTCTTTTTTGTTTTTATAGTTTCTGCCTGCATTTCCTGTTTCCTTCTCTCTGAGAAATGGTTCTCTCATTTTCTCACGAGTGTATAAGGCGTATTGAATAGATAATAATGTCTTTTCCAAGACATGCCATGTCAGTCGAGTGGTTTTATTGCAAGTGATCACGAACAGCCATATAAAGAGAACTGCATATCCCATATGCATCCAAGTGCATTCTCTTCTTATAATCGGATCTCTTGATGCTTATAGCACTAATCCAAAATACATGACAAAGAACAGCAAATGCTGGTTGCAAACTTCCTTTGTGAGGACATGAAATCCATTAAGATAATATACAACCTATTGTTAACATAAATGGGCACTGGTATAGCCTGACCTGTTGAACAGGTGACCCATTTGTCACAAGGCGATTGCAGAGGCCCGGGTTCAAATCTGGCCCAAGCCCATTTGCTAGCCCCCCTTGACCAGGTCTCTCTTTCCCAGCTTTCCTGTCTCAATAAAGACTAAAAAGCTCCACCAGAAAAATATGTGTCGCTTCATTATGACATTAAGAGACTTACAATATCTTTTTTAGAATCATATTAAAAACAGCGATGTGAAGTGATTGACTGAGCCAATACAGGAATACAAAAATATGATTCAGTCATTTCGTCAATGCAGTAGCCTTCAATTATTTCAAAGTAGGCCTAGTTTTATTGATTTATTCTGTGAATGCAGAACCATGATTGACTGTCATAATAGCAATTTTCATTTATTCATAAAGATATACACAGCTCATTGATTCACTGCTCATTGCCTGAAGCCTCTTTTCTTCTCCTATTCCACAGTTCTGCTTTGATTCACTGTGTGTCAAAATGTGTGATCAAGAGGACTTAATATGAAAAACCACTGGTAGAATGTAACTAGGTAATATTCACTCAGTACTAGAAGTACAAATATATTAAGAATGTATTTAAATATCTGTTACTTTGTTGCTACTTTTTTACTGTGATTTATTTTAAACCATATTTACTCATTATTTTACTATGTACAATATGTATGTAAAATATATATTAAATAAAAAAGAATGACATAAGATTAGAGATGAAACTACCCAGGACCATATAGGGTAAATAAGCTCCAGCAGTAATTGGATCATCAATAATTATGATCTAATAACACAGATGCTTCTGGCCTGGGCCATTTGGATGATAAAGCTCTGATGCTAGCACATCTATACCTTTACTAAAGAACAATTTGAATGCCAGATTTCGAAGGAATAAGTCAGAAAACGTGATCCTGATGATATTGGGTTCTCTGCACACAGCTGGAGTGTGTGATAACAACATGTGGATGTTACTGATTTGCTTAATTATCTTTTATCTTTGTATAACTCTCAATCCACAATGAAATGCATTAAAACATTTTTTTATCTCCTTTTCCACAAGTTCTGGAGACAAACTATGAAACTGTGATTAAGTTGTCAAAGTGAAGACAGTAGACCGCTGGCTCTCAGCTGGTTATAACTCTGCTCTGCCCGCTACTGATCTCACCTGTTGACTATGCTGTCCAACACACAACTGTCCTGTCACATTGAATATACTTTTTTGTTGTTTTTTTTAGATTCCATGTTGTGAACCAAATAACTCTTTATGAACTCCTGATGCGTCAGGATATCACAGATGTCTAATATCATTCAAAGTTGGGTAAATTCTTAAAGATAACAGCAAACGATTAATCTTAACGCACATATTGCGCACATCAGGTAACCTGACAACGTGTGTAACTTTCTCTAGTAAGGCAAATTTACATTGTTTAACAGAACAGCTGGTACTGTTAGATGTGTGGTAACTTTGAAAGCAAACGCGAGACCAGCCTGTTTAAGGTGTAAACTGTAATTTAATGTATATGATAATCAATGTTCTCACAGTAGAGCCATAGAGAGCCTTTACCTAAAATGTCCCCACAATGGAGGTTACAAGCTAGTTTTGCTACTGCTATGATGGTTTATCTTCTTATCTTCCCACCCTCCCCTCAGTATCACAGTTGGCAAAAGGCAGAAACCTGGGATTGAGAGGAGGGGGGAGTGAGGGTGCAGTACAAAATGAGGGATGGAAAAGCAAAGGGCGACCGAGAGAGTCTCCGTGTTTCTCTTCCAGGCCTTTGATGTCCTGAGAGACTGAAGAGAGGAGAATAGATGAGTGGATGGAAAGGAGGAGAAGGACGGTGCTGTGGGGTAGGTGTGTGTCAAGGAGTTGAGGTGGTTTCATTTCTTGCCAGCATGGCGTTTCTCTCCCAGCAAATTGGCTCCAGCGATTAAAAGTCAGTGAGGTGAGTGAAAGGAAAAAGGAAGCTGAGGAGCATGCGAGATCGGGTGGGAGATTTCCCAGCGCTCCTTTCACTCTTCCTCTCTCTTTTTTTCCTTTTTGGTTTATTTCACCTTCCTAAGCATTTTTTCCCAAATATAATACCACATCAACATTATAACCTCTTCACCATTAGATTAAAAATAGCAGATCCTTCCCAATTAACTTTTGTTCACATATTTAAAACTAAACCTGCTGTTAGATCAAAATCAGCCTATGTGATGACAACAGTCACAAGATGGCTCACATTTACATGAACACAAGGCTTTGCATATACACCCAGACATTCTTGTTTGACTATATAATATCTGTAATCACTTTTTGACCAGTGAAAACCAAAGTAATGTGGGATGTCACATTGCTGCAGTTCAGATCTTTTCTTTACGAAGCACGATTTAAGAATAGCTGAAGGACTATAATCTTAATTTTAGCATAAGTCTTTATATAAAAGTGGTGACCTTTTACAAAGCCCTCACAATCTTCTGCTCATTAATCTTGAAATGTCAAATGAAGCAAACTTAAAGAAAATTACTGTGATTGGTTCATGTAATAAAAGTGATGAAACTATTCGCACTTCTAAAATGAAAAGACAGGAAAATGTAATTAAATAGGACTGAATTACCTTGCTTTAGAAGTAGGCTAGAAAATGTAGAAAATGTTAACAACTGAGGTTTCATATTTCCCCTTGTCTAAAAGCAACGGCGAGATTATTCTGTTGGCTAATCAGCTACTGTAGCAGCAGTCCCAGGAGTGAAGGAGAGAGCCGTGGTTTCAGCACCATGGACAGCTCTGCTGGGCTGTTGCTGCTGTTGTTTGTTCACACACAGGTCTGAACATGGATGAACACCACCACAGAGGATTCACCATGTCTCAGAGTGTTTCTGCACAGCAGCCTGGTGCAGAGAGATCCCCAGCATGAATGCTGTGTGGTGTTGTAGTATGCAGGAGACCCAGGGACAGATAACATGGCTTTTCCATTAGATGAAGTAGTAAAGTGCCAAATGTAAAAACCAAATGCACATATCGCCATCTATCTGGAGAAAAACACTGCACAAAATTGTAGTAACCTATATAATACCCTAAATATAAAACAACAGTGATAGTTGACCAAATGTTAGACAATGACTACATGTAATATTTTAAAAACTCTGTAAAAATCTCCGCATGAACAAGCCCCACATCACATATTTGACATGCTGGCAATGAGAGAGTTTGGTCATCATTACTTGACTAAAAACATGACGTATTACTTAAAACACATAAGACGCCTAACGTTAGCAACTTCAGCCATCAAGACTGCTCTCCTTGAGGGTTGTTGTAACATGTTCATTGACATGAATGGCAAAAGAGGAAGTTGTATGAGGCTGAGTCAGGCACCAACCTCATGGACTTGAAAAAAAGCGGATATTGGAGAATCAGGGTTCGACTGCGAACCTGAACTGATAAAAAGAAAAAGACAAAGTGCCAAAAAGTGCAATTCTTTCATTGGCCACTTAAAAATGGTGAGTCAATTCCTGTGTTAAAAAGCCATCTTGCTAATTTCCCTCTTAATACAGAGATGGCAGTCTGCTAGGTGTTACCTGAACTAGTTCTAATCGCTGAGCTAGATCTCAAAAATGTTTGCAGTGTTTCTTCCTTTCATAATATGGTCTGTTGAAATGTACAGCCTGTCCAATGCATTTGCACTCCGGGTTAAATTCTAATAGCATGCTAATTAGCACGGGAATCAAGTATAGTTATCAGTGATCTTGCATGTTTATAGTTTGTAGATGCAACTTGCTAAACAAGCCTGCTAACAAAGACTGATGGCATTAAGTCATAATTTAGCACTTTGGACTGTAGCCCAAATATGTCACTTTGACTGAGCACATCAGTCTTTACTGTAGGTTTAAATGCAACATTATATGTTGATATATCATTATGCACGTTAGGGGCTGCTGTTCTTAAGCGCCCTAATTGATGGTTAAACTGTGTGTTTTGGCCTTGTTTTTTGTTGTCTCCAGACCTCTGCCCATATTTCCACCAGCTTTTTCCTTTTCTTGCTTCGTTGGTGTGTGTGTGTGTGAGTCTCTTCTTCAGCCCATCTGTTTGTAACTGTGCACGTCTGTCTGCCTTACACCAGACTAAACACACACAGACACACAGACACACACACACACACACGCACACATACATTCTGCTTTTCATTAAATATACCAGTGACAGGATATGACAAGCTCTCCCAGCTTTTTAATTTAGCGCTGGTGTCCGCCCACCTCCTCAGAGAGCTGGTCTAAAACCTGTCACTGCCAAAAGTTGAGGGATGACAAGGTAATTAATAGTTTCACTACAATGCAGCCAACTCTTTTAGGAGCTGGACAGACAGGATGAGCAGAAAAACAAGGAAGCATGTGGAGAGAGGAGAGATTAGGAGGCAGGGATGAGCAAAAAATATTGACAGACAGAGCAGGAAGATGAACAGAAATAGTCTGGTAAACCAGACGGCCCCTCTTGACACTAATCACATGATGTAGAGGATGCAGATATAAATGTATCAATGCAAAAACAAACAAGCGCAAATCAGATTCAAGTTTCATTGTTTCTCAGAGCTCTAAGCAGATCTGTCGGCCAGGACTCTGCGGCTGAAAGGCTGCCAAAAGATGAAAAATAGCTCTGGACATTTTATGAAGCCATTAATCAGCAGGGCAAGCACCCTCACAAATATTTAGGATCTCTAATTCAGACAGAGTTTGCCACTGTGTTTCATCCATCTCATGATGAAGCATCCTCCAGTGACGTATAGAGGTTATATATGCATATTCTTCAGGGTGGAGAGATCAGTGGCACTCAAGCTGTCTTCAAGGTCTTTGATAGATTGTTGATCCTGCTCATAAAGCCGGTTTGCAACTAAAAGTAATTCAGCATGGAAAGACCAGTGGAATTTGATGGTCAGGTAGCCAACAATGAGGGAGCTAAAAAGCTATGGGAAGCAAAATAATTCAATTTAGGAAGCAAAAAAAAAAAAAAAGGAAATCACAAAGTTCTTCTCAAGAGATTTCAAAGCTCTCACATGATATAACAGCTTTTAATTTGGTTTCAAAGTTTCACATTATAGTGTTCAGAAACCTGAGACCGGAACATGTTACAGTACTATTACTGCAGTCTCCAGAAACAACTGCTGACTTTCTCCTCTTACAACCAGAGATGGGCAGTAACACGTTACTTGTAATCTGATTACTTTTTTCAGGTAACGAGTAAAGTAAGGGATGACTATTGCAAAAACGGTAATTAGATTACCGTTACTTTCCCGTAGGAACGCTGCGTTTCTGCGTTACTAAAACCATGATTTTGTTTTTGCCAGAATGTCTTGTGACAGTGACGTAAGCGAGTACGACATCCGTGACAACAGCTGTGTGCAGATCAACAGTGGATCATATATCGAGTGCGGGAGAGAGTATGAGCATGCAGCGTTTAAAGCGTGGAAGTACTGACCTTACTTTGAGTTTGATTCCATAAAAAGTGACAAAAACATTAGTGTCCGTTGTGCGTGGGAAGAAAACTTATTTTTACAGCGAAAACACCCCCTAAACTTCCAAGCAAGCACCGAGTGTGCTACAACGTAATGGAAAACTCACAGAGAAACTCGCGGATTCTTCCACTGACCGCGGCACACCTGCACTGGGGTAAACCTCCGCCTACCCCAGTCCTGCTTTACAGGTGAAAATAGAGCAACAGGACCGCTGAGTCTTTGACTTTATTTATTTTCTGCTGTGTTTTACTTGCATCTATTTGAAAGACTGAGTGTAAACACAAAAAACTATTTTATTTTATGTGCTGGAATGTGCAGAAAATAGGTTTAAATGTTAAACTAATTTATTCAACTCAGAGAATGTTGCATATAATTAAATTTTTGCTTGATGCATAAAGTTAAAAGATTAAAACGAATAAAACAAGTTTTAAAAAAGGAGACTTTTTCCATTTGATTACATTTTGTATGATGGATTATGCAGAAAAAGTAGAATTGGGCTGAAAGATCTATCGCTTTATCACCTCTTCAGGTTGTAAATCGTAAAGTAACTAAGTAACTAAGTAATTAATTACTTTTGAAAATAAGTAATCAGTAAAGTAACGGGATTACTTTTTGGGGGGAAGTAATCGGTAATTAGTTACTGATTACTTTTTTCAAGTAACTTGACCAACACTGCTTACAACACACTGCCAAACCCTGATTTGATTCCTTCTGAGTTCAAAAAAGATAAAAAATGTTGGGAACATCAGCTCTGAGTGGATTCACTGTCATCATCTTCTCTCTCTCTTTTTTTTTTACTTTATCCAGTTAAAGAAAATTGGATAATATTCTACATCAACGTTTCCCTGGTGGTGAATGCTGAGGCAAAATTTACAGTGAGTAAATTAGACCACCTAGATGATTAATAAATTAGTGAAAGAAATGATCTTGCTTTACCAGGAGCAATTGGAGAGAAAAGTGGTAGTGGGTGGGGGTCATGTGATTACAAATTCAAATAGATGTAAGGACTTCCATTACACTGACAACTCTCCACTTTGACAGCCTATGAGGGCTGTAAACACACATCCACGTGTACATCTTCTCTCCGAATGTCACAACATCATTATCATGCAGTATTGATCCCAGCGAGAGTGATCCATTTGAATTCCAATCAGGATGAATGTGACAGTTCCTTGGCTGCAGCACCGCCGCTGTTTTGGTCTTGGCAGTAAACACAGCATTGTTAGTCTTTTCACGACCACAGATGGCCACAAGATGCTGGAAACTCCCTCTAAAACATCCACCGATTAGTACCTGGGCTCTGTGTGTGTCGTCACACTGTGCTATTCACCCCCAGGTACAAATACGTGTTTTCACTTAAATAGATTACTTCAGCTTAATCATTTTTGAATCCTGAATGATATATAGAGTTGTGAACGTGTTTTTCCTCCTCTCCTGATTTCTTTTATATTTGCATCGAATATGATTACATGACTCAAGTAAACACGAAATGCAGCTTTTAAATGATGATTTTACTTATTAAGGGAAAAACCTATTCAAATCTGGCCCTATGTGAAAAAAGTAACTGGCATTGAGTTTTTCACATCACCTTCCCGTTTTTCACAGACTTGTTTTAAATTCAGTCACGCTGGAGACTTTTCAAGGGTGAATCTACTATTTAAAGTCATGCTAAAGAATTTCAGTAGGATTTAAGTATATTAAATGAAATCATCACTTAAAAAAACTGCATTTACTACTTACTCGGGTCATCTTTCTTCTAATATTAAAATATGCAAATATACAAAAAAATCGATAGATTATTGGCTCTTTCTAGTATCCCAACAGCATCTACACAAAAGCATCTGAGGAAGAGTCTGAGGACAACGCGGGCAAAGACCTAATCATTTTCAATTAAACATGGAGGAGTGGAAGCAATGTCAGTATTTTTATAGGTATGTGTATGGCCTTGGAGATGCCTGTGATCACATGGTCATATTTATAGAGCTTCTTCTAACACTGCTAAAAGAACTAGCAGCTCTACGTGCACTGAGCATGAGCTTACTTGTTCTCAGTTTCTTTTCTCCCTCTGATCTTAATGCCAGTGCAGATAATACGAGCTAATCTTATCTCTTCTCTCAATCACTATGATCTCGTCTATTCAGTGTCATTAGCCTGGCAGACGCCCATGTTTCCTACAATCACTTTTACTATTTCAATTTTCTTTTTCCTCCCCCACTCCCTCGCTCTGATTCTGAGCAGTGCATTAGCATCGACAATGCCACTCAAGAGTTCAAGTGCTCTCTCCATTTCTCACTCTTCGCCTCTCCCTCCATCTCTGCTGTCTCCTTCAATTGTCCGCCACCTTCCTATTGGTGGCCAATCATGTGACTGATGAGAGAAAACTACTGTACAGAAATCAAATCACATAGCAGCGTGCACGGAAATGCACAATATGGTTAGCCTCTTTGCCTTTGCGTATTGCTGCTTCATCCACATTGTTATTATGTTAAAGGTGTGGACAACATAAAATGATAAGTACTGCAATTACACGGCAATTTAACACTCATCCAGGGCTTTGGCTCTACCCAGAAATCAAACATGTGATACATAGGATTACCTGATTTTTCCTCCCTCCTTTCTCTTTTGTGCTGTAATGGAAAAGAATCATGGAAGCTCTGTGGTTCTGCAAGATTGTTTATTTTAATGAACCGCGCTGTCAGGGGGAATAGGAGGAATACTTTTGGATGGGTACTAAAGCTCTATTGCCAGTCTTGGCAGCCGGGGGTCAGTCCGCCAGGGCCTCCGCTCCTGGCCGCCACCCGACACACAATGCACCCGACCCCTATGGCGCCTCCTGGTGGCCTCAGAATCTCATCTCTGATTTTTGCGGATGATGTGGTTCTGTTGGCTTCATCGGGTGAAGGCCTCCAGCTCGCACTGGAACGGTTCGCAGCCGAGTGTGAAGCAGCGGGAATGAGGATCAGCACCTCCAAATCCGAGGCCATGGTTCTCAGCCGGAAAAGGGTGGAGTGCCCACTCCGGGTCGGGGATAAGTTCCTGCCCCAAGTGGAGGAGTTCAAGTATCTCGGGGTCTTGTTCGCGAGTGATGGGAGAAGGGAGCCGGAGATCGACAGACGGATTGGGGCAGCAGCTGCAGTAATGCGGACGTTGCACCGGTCCGTCGTGGTGAAGAGGGAGCTGAGTGTAAAAGCGAAGCTCTCAATTTACCGGTCGATCTACGTCCCTACCCTCACCTATGGCCACGAGCTGTGGGTAGTGACCGAAAGAACGAGATCGCGGATACAAGCGGCAGAAATGAGCTTCCTCCGAAGGGTGGCTGGCCTCTCCCTTAGAGATAGGGTGAGAAGTTCGGCCATCCGGGAGGGGCTCAGAGTAGAGCAGCTGCTGCTCCACATCGAAAGGAGCCAGTTGAGGTGGTTCGGGCATCTGACAAGGATGCCCCCTGGGCGCCTCCTGGGTGAGGTGTTCCAGGCATGTCCCACCGGGAGGAGGCCCCGGGGCAGACCCAGGACACGCTGGAGAGATTATATCTCTCGGCTGGCCTGGGAACGCCTTGGTATTCCCCCGGACAAGCTGGAGGAGGTGGCTGGGGAGAGGGAGGTCTGGGCCTCTTTGCTTAGGCTGCTGCCCCCGCGACCCGACCCCGGACAAAGCGGATGACGATGGATGGATGGATGGATGGATGGATGGATGGATGGGTACTAAAGCTAAACTTGTGCATTGTTGGTGACATATTGTATTTGGGTAGCAATGATAAGCTGCTAATGAAAAACGTTGGTGAGTAATGTCGGCCATATTAAAAATCAAACAACTGCGGCAGCCTGCAGTGAGGCTAACCCGTAAAAAAAAAAAAGAAGTACGGTTAGCTGCATCTGCTTTGCATCAAAGGCCGAAGCGCGGAGATTCTCATTACAGCTCCTCTTCCGTTTCATCACTTTCATCCCAAGGCCATCCACCTCCCAAACACAGATAACAGAAGCACCCCAAATATCTCTCTTTAAAGGAACTACTTAAAAATATTCAGTCAAAGAGAGAGGGACTGTGAAGAGTGTGAAGATCCTCTCAAATAATTAAGGAGTGGGGCATGCATTGCAGATAATGAGTTTCTAGCATCACTGACTACACAGTATTCCCCTGTCTTATCACCTGCTGCTGTCAGTCACTAATGAAGTTGCCATTTCCAATTACTGCTCCCTATTAGGAATCATTATTAGGCCTGGGCTGTTATTGTGGCTGCATTTGAGGCTGGAGATGGAGAGCACATGCACACAGTGCAGAAGTCAAATCACAGCCTTACTGAAGGGTGATGAACATATTGTGGAGGTTTTCATGTCTTGAAACAAACTTGAGTTCTTCTCTAGAATACATCAGCATCATATTACCCGTAAATACTGTACGCTTGTGTGGTTTGATGATTACGTTTGCTGTGACTATCTAGTCAGAGGGGAGGTATTAAACTTAGATGATATAGCTTATTTTCCTTTCAAATTAGAAGCACAACACTGAAGTAGCGGAGCTCACCCTAACTCAGTTCAGTGCACCCAGATATTCTGCTGCTACAAAGCAGCTGTAGCTAAAGTAAGAACATTTTAGACAGATTGTGCAGTGGAACTGACAGTTTGCTGATTTTACAGACCTCTATACTTATGCTAATGGTAAACCTTCAATCGGCCACATTTTTTCTACAGCTGTTTACCACTGTATTTCAATTGTCATTGCAGTCAGAGTGGCAAAGAAACAAGTGCTGTTGATCCTAGACACTTTTGTCACTCTACTGACTAATTAGCTTCAGTGTAATGGTATATTTACTTACTTTCACTGCAGTTAAAACGCAGTATGGCAGACAAATGGTGTAATTCAAGAAACCTAATCCTCATGTTAAGGTATGAAGAATGGTTTATCTTTCTCATTTTTCAGTATGCACAAGACCCACATCGTAACACAGACATGAGTTTCTCACTGTCAGAATTCAGTGATAAAACAGAAGTTTAGAGTTATTATATATAAGGAGCTCAATTTTTTCTCTTACAAAAACGTCTCACTGACTAGCTCTTACAAAATCTTCAATCCTTCACTTCATACTGGGTGTGTGGATATATAATTTGGTGTATGAATTAGTCAAACCTACATGTTTCAGTTCATCAAGAAAATGTTAATATTAGGACAACATAGCAAGATTAAATTCAAAAATGTAGTTTTAAATGACGATTTTCTCTTTAAGGGAAAAATCCTACTCATATCTACCCTATCCAAAAAAAATAATTGCTCAATCAAATCATGAATTTACTATGATTAACCACAATTTTTGGAAAGCTGAGTTTAATTTCACAAGCCTTTCCCAGGTTAGATTACTGCCAGACCTGTTGAATCAAGGAATTACTTAAATAGACTCTGTCTGACAAAATAAGAAACAAAGTCATTGACATTTATCAGTCTGGGAAGGGTTACAAATCCATTTCTACGGCTTTGGGACATCAGTGAACCAAAATGAAATCAATTATCCATTAAAAGAGAGAGCCTGTAACAGTGGTGGACCTTCCAGGAGTAGCTGTCCTACCAACATGACTCTAAGGGCACGTTTGACAACTAATCAGACCACAAAAAATTCAAAACATCATTTAAGAACTGCAGTAGTCAGTTAACCTCAGTGTTCATGATTCCACAATAGGAAACTGACTGGCATCCATGGGAGAGATCCAAGAAGAGAACCACTGCTGACCAAAAATAACACACAGGCTCGTCTCACATTTACCAAAACATCATGAGTCTTTTGGGAAAATATTCTGTGGACTGATGAGAAAAAAAGTTGAACTTGAACTAAAGTTTAACAGCAAAAACTAACAGCAATTCACACCATCACACCCCCAGTAGAACAAGTGGTGTTATGATGGAAACACTAAGAGAGGGCAGAACTCCTCCACAGCAATGTAGAGTTCTTGCATTTTGTATTTTCTTAAGCTTATGCTTGTCTAATATTAGATAAACTATTCTAATATTAGATATTAGATATTTACCCGAGCACACTGAAAGCTAAGCTGGACAAAGAGTTGCCTTCAAGAAACAGAGAAAGAAACACACATCCTCATCTGTCACTTCAGAGGGATTTTATTGCTTTGTGTCAGCGGGCCTTAGTAAGAGAGCAACACATTGTGTTTTTGCGTATGCATTTCCTACAAGGTGAATGTGTGCTAGAATGTGTGTACGTGGGTATTTGCGCTGAGTTTCTGACACGCCTGATCACCACTGTCTGCAATCAGTAGTCTGTCTGCTCTAATGCAGCACCTTATCAATCTCAATGCACAGGACTTGCCTCTCTACTCTCACACTCAGCAGTTACAGATAAAGCATGGCGGCTGGCAGGACAGAGGCAGAAGCTACACCCAAAAAACTTCATCTCAAAGACAATTCAGTTATTATAGGCTGGAAAACTAAATGTATATACACTATCAGCTTTTATTGTGATGTGTGTGTGTTGTTGGGATAACCTTGGATAATAATTGTTGCACATACAGCAGTCCAATATATATTTAATGGGTACTTTTCTGACAAAAAAAACTTCAGGACTTTTAATAACCAATGAATTTCAGGCTCATTTCTTGCAATAAAACTTCCTCCAGCACACTGCGAGTTGCATTTCTGCAGTGCTAAAGCTCATGGAAGATTAAGCAAATTAGCCCCTTTTGTACTGGTTATTCAGTTCTGATTATAGTCAGCGAGCAAAAACAGAGAACAAATTGTTTGTGGTTACAGGTTTTTTAAAATGCCTGTAGCATAACAATTCTAGAGCAATCAGTAATGTTCAGTGCTGCAAGCTCCAAACTGAAGTTACTAAGAGTGCAAAATATAATTTAACTTAATAGAAAACAGCAAAGTGCTGCGTGCTGGCTACTGTAACCATTTGCAACATGTTACTCATCTACTAGGCAGAGAGGAAGACTGTGTGCACCTTGCTTACATACTTTTAAAGGCCAAATTAAAACAAGAAACGATATTATCTCATGCTTTAGTGTGTTTTGTGAGTCTGCAGGGGTCCATTGTCCATTGTGCAAATATACACATAGACAAGCTGTAGTGGGGATGAGTAATTCAAATTATGCATTCTATCACAAAAGTACGCAAATGTCCTGCAGTGAATTAGTAAAACAAAGTAAAGCTCTCTGCGAAACAAAGACCCCACCAGCAATAAATCATTATAATGTTAGTATTTTCTAGCACCAAATAAAGGGCAGCCTAGAGTCGCAGCTGTGTGGTCATTAAACTTCAACTGGAGCCGGACGCTCATCCAATGTGGCGGCAGCATTAACTGGAAAGAACTTCATGTTACTGATAATGTAATTAGCTGCAGTTCTAAGTGAGTCAAACCCTAATTACATGCAAAAACCTGCAAAATGTAAAAAAACTGGCACTGGTGTAAATTTGGACTGAAACAGATCCAGCCTGAAGATTAGCAGACATTCAAAACTTTAACCATGTCAATGTGCAGGTGTCTAAAATCTGTGTTCTTTTATTTCATGTGACCCTGGAGAACATGTTACCATGCCTGAAAAGCAGAAAGAGAAACTGCAAAGAGAAGATCCTTGGACAATTCAGACTACATCTTTCAGACCTTGAGTCTCTCTTTCAGCTACATACAAGCTCTTCTGCTATTGTCACATTTTACCATAAAAGAATTCAAAATTAACCATGGGAAAGCAGAACATGGTGGAAGAGCTGGAAGGTGGTGGGTCAGTGCAGTACTCGCCAAGGGTTTACACTGGCCCTTTGTTTAAAAGACAAAAGGGTGATGGAGTGAGAGATGAGGCACGAACAAGGCTGTTTGACTGTAGTGATGCATGAGTGGCTATTTCTGCTTTCAGTGCCCCCACCTCCCCTGAAGGACATGGTAGAGGAGATGAAGTGGGCAGAGCGCTTAAGGAAACCAAAGGAGGTAGGCTGCAGACTGGAGAGTGGGATCACGAAAGGAAAAAGTACACTGCATTTTTGCAGATCTTATTTAATACAAAAAGATACAGTAGAACGAATTGTTACATTTAAATTCAATGTCTTTTTTATTCTTCATTTTGATATATATAGTTGCTTCATCAAAAACATTTGTTGTTCAACCACTTCAGATGCTTTGCCGACTACCTGCCTCTTATCGTAAAGTGAATAACGGCTGCCTTCTCCAAGAAACAGAGGTGTAAGTACTGAAGTGTTGTCAGGGTGCCACAAAACCACTTTAAGTGGAGACTGGAGTGGATGTTGAGCATACAAAGGAACACATCGTTTACAATAACAAAAAAACTTACTGTTAATTTAGTGGTAATCAGACACACAGGCACATGTTATTGCACCCAAAACAAATTCCTTTTGCAGTGGATTGAATGAAGAGTTTTTGAGATGGACAAAGAGCAGACACTGCCATAAGGAGAGTCCTAATTTATTAGTGATCTAAGGATAGAGGAACTGCTGATGGCCTAATCAGACCTACAACTGATTTCTGCTATGTCAGTTCTGGGCACAATAGCTAATTGTGTAAAATGTTGCACACTAAACTCAAAACTCAAAAGACAAGCCTAGCCTAAAGGACTGAAAAAGAAGAAGAAGCCAAAGAAATATAATGAAAGAGCAATGGTTTGTGCTTTTCCTGTCTTACTTGCCTTTGACAGTACTCTACTGTACACTACAAGCCAAAAAAGCCCAAAAAAAAGAAGAGGCCTGAGTCAGTGAAAGACAGTCGATGTCACCAAGGACAACTGCTTTGCTAATTTCACCAAGGGGCTGAGCCCATCTGCCGTGTACCTACACTGTGGACAACAACAGGATGACCTCAGCCAAATTACCGAGTGCTCTCTTCTCCGTCTCCACTTCCATTTAACGCACTGACAGACACGGAAGTCTTTGCCTTGGGGAACCACAATGTCCTTTATGAGCAGAGGACAGAAGGTCTTTAAAGAGAAATAAAAATGACAAAAAGGCAAGTATCTTCTTTTTTATTACCAGACATGCCACAAATCTATTAATATACAACCTCACATTTGATCAGGATTCGCTGCATTTTAGGGGTTTCTAGGGCAATGAAAAACACACATTTAGACACTGACAAACTGCTACTGGATACACTCTTTCACCTTTTCCTTTTACCTTGTTTTCCAATGTCTGGATGTCAATAGAACCTACGCATGCAGCTGTGGCTACACTGCATCATTTGTCTCTACAGCAATCCAATAATCATTTACAGCCGTGATGGCATCAGTCAGGGGAAGCTAATAACCTAGTCAATACTGGTGATGACAGTGGACAGCTGTGGTGGCCAGAAAATCAGTGCTAGCCAAGTGTTTTGATTGGTGTCTAGTGAGAAAAATAGGAGCTGCATAATGAACAGTTCACTAAACACAGGTGGAGTTAGTGGAGAAAGATTTGGAACTGGCTGGATGAGGTTTTGCTTTATTGTAGCTTCCTTTGCAAGTTTCCCTTCTAAGTAGGTCAAAGGCTGCGCCCATAAATTATATTTCTGGGTTAGAATACAAAGCACATCCTGCACAATCGCATAGAGTTCAGCCATAAACACACACATACATCAATACCAGACGGGCTGGTTGGTAGGCGCATTTTTCTAATAAGGAAGACACCTGTGGACAGAATTTGTTTTGCTGTCAAATCCTGAGATAAACATGGTGGCTGAATCTGCAGGTGTGAGAAACTAAATCCTAACTTGAACTCCGTTTTATCAAAATAAAAAAAGATAAATGAATTAATATTAAAAAAAGTACTGTTTAACTGTGTGGCTCCAATAGCACCAACAGCAAAGCTTAGCTTAATCCAAGTTAATCCAAACATTAAAAACGGATATTTTTATTTTATTTTATTTTTTATTTTTATTTTTATTTTTTCATTTTTTTATTTTTTATTTTTATTTATTTATTTATTTATTTTTTTTATTGTTTTTTAACTTTATTGCTATGTCTGGTTTTATTACTATGTGCATATTAGTATTGTACAGCACTTTGGTCTACCAGGTGTGTTTTTAAAGTGCTATATAAATAAATAAATGATGATGATGATGATGATCTGTCTACACAGTAATTTGCAAGACCAGGGAATATACTGAAGACAACTGAAGACTTTTTACACAGCTTCCGCTGCGATGCGAGTCCTTATTAACTCTTTTACTGTGTTATTTCATTAAATAGAATGGATGCGATCTGTACTGTGGTTATAGCTCATCTGCAAAAGTAAAACTGATGTTATAGCAAGCCATAGTAGAAATGTGTGGGCCTGTTCTATGCGCTACAGAGAGCGAAAAACTGAGCACACTACGTGGTGGGTGGATGCAGTCGTCCACGTCTGACTGTGCGAGTGTTTGTGTACTTGTGTTTCTTCAGCATAACAGGCACAGCGGTCGAGCCCAAGGGAAAGTGAAAAGCCTGCCTCTTTGGTTTGCAATACAAAGGTTGCACTGTGCAGTATGTCATGCTGGTTATTGACTTTAATGGTAAATCCAGACACCACACATCTCTATATCAGCCCTCAGTGAACATCGACCACCATGTCACCTTCGTACTGCTACTTAAAAGTGCTGCTGATATTGTCTCTATACCAGGACTGATTTGGCTTTAAATAATAAGCAGACATTATAGACAAAGCCTCCCGTGGTAGCCATCCCCCGCAGAGGTTACAGAGAACTTTGCCTTTATTTCTAATCTCCAGGTAGTGCTTTTATAAAGCTCTGTGCGAAATATCCTTTTCATGCTATTTTTCCCCATCACCTCCTACACCCCAAGAGCTGTTCTTGGATCGTTTATGTTTTGGCTTTGTCTCCCCTTTGAGCAATCAGCCTTACGACACCGGCTAACATGCGTTACTGCCTGGTAACCACACTCGAAGCTCCATCTAGGCGACCTCATGAATTATTTTAATGCCATAAGTTTAAGCTTTGTGTTTGCTAGGCTGGGCTAATGAAAGAAACATAAATCCCCAGTGGGAGCTCAAACTGAATGAATGTGCAATGGCGAGTGCATTAGCTACAGCTTTGTTTGCCACCTTAAAGCGTAAAATAATCACGTTTAGAAGAAAAGCAGCTCTGCAGGTCTCTACCCAAGGGGAAGAGAGAGGTCACTCGTGAATAATTCACCAGGCAGCGTCAGAGTTGAGTCAGTGGCAGTAGTTGAAGGAAGTCTTTGGCCAGAACCGTGTTGCAATTGGCTAAAAAATTGAAGGCTTCAATCAGGAGCTGACACACTCGTGGGTCAGGTCCATGCAAAAAACAAGGGAAAAAAAAAAGAGTAAATAAAAGTAGCTGCCAGATGAAAGTGAGAGAACAGCAAAAATGGAGACACAAGAGGTGAGATATGGAAGTAGAACATGGGGGCAGGAGGTGAGGACAGTGAGGGAGGTGACTGGACTCTCAACAGCTCAGCTCAACAATGCGCTTTTATGCGCCTTCGAACTCTGTGGCCAGGCGCCCACTAGATTTTATGTACACACTTATACACAGCTGAGAGCTACCGGTTTTACAGTTTCCCCCATTTGTAAATCAATTTCATTTTTTGTATGCTGGAACATTCCTGGTTTATGGGAGCTATGGAGGTAAAGTACGGCTTAAGGGAAGAGTCCCTCTCTTTCCTCTTTCTTACAAGGGCCCAGATTTCCTTCAGGTCTAAAGTGGAAGTCTCGCTTGCTTTTGATTTAGAAATTCTGTTATGAAAATGTATTCACTTCCAGTCAGTGTTAAGCCAACACTTGTTCTTACCTTTGGCAAAAATTTCAGTGTGCTGTTTTTTTGTCTACAGTATAGACTACACCTGTGTAATAATGTATGGAGGAGCTCAAATACCGCTGCTTTTCTGCTTCTGTGTCTCGTGGCACTCCAAAGCTAAGTTACATTTGCTATGCATTTCCTTCCGCCTCCTGAATTTCAGTGCTTGCCTATTGATCGCGGTGCTATTCTCGGCTTCCCCTCAGTAGCCTCACTCTGTGATTGCTAGACCTAACGTGATTGGTGTCACCAGTGGGTAACAGACGTGCAAGTTCATAAGCAGAAACTGAATGCGGAAAGAGCTGTGAGTGAAACAGAAATATGAGAATCCAGGTGACAGCTAACCCTTCTAATTTAACTAAGTAAGAAAGGAGAACAAATATGTAGATAAACTGGGGAAATACAGGTGTGTTAAAGACACTGCAAGAGTTGAATACATTGCCGTGCATTGCACCAATCCATGAACTGAAAAGCATCAACTATTACTATGAAATGTGTGCAATTTGCTATTAAAGCGTTATCAACGACTAGTGCAGAGGAGATATTCTGTGGAAAATGGTGAAGCGGCTAAAATAACAGCTGAAATTCATCTCTGGCTGGGAGCTATTCCATCACCCATCGTGTCAGGTGAACTTCAACGGCATTTTTACTTTTTGTACAAATGTGGATAAAGTGACAGTGCAAAAAAATGGCTTATGTGCCCAATTACCTTCATTGACAGGCAATTTTGCCTGTAGCTGGCAGCTATTAGCAAGTCATCACCTTCTGTTGGCAAGGCTGCTTCCAAATAAACCCCCCCCTGCAGAGACAGAGTAAGTGCAGTGACCTCCAGTACACTCAATTATGGAACCATAATCCAGGACGGTGGGAAGCCCTGACTAACTCCTAACTGGTGGTCTTTTTATGTATGAGGCTAGCTTAAAGACGGGAGTGAATGCACTGTGGGGAATTCAAGGCCTCTCGGCAGGCCTGTCACTCAACCAGAATTGCTTAAGACTGAATTAATTTCCATCTTCAAACAAATTGGGTCATTGCACTGCATTTGTTCCTTGCTCTTCTTCATACTCATAGTCATGATGAGCTGCTATAAATATCCCTGAATTATTGTGTCTAATTGTAAATATAGCTCCTGAAAGAGAGGTAAAACAAGTAAAAGGAACTATTTCTGTACCAGAATCAGATGAAAGCTGAATTTCTCAAGCATCTGTTGCTTCATAGTGAAGTATCCTTTACATTGCATCAAGGGATAAACTTTGATCTAGTAGGCAGTCTGTGCTACAGATACAGCAGTCGTATTCTCAGTGAGGTCTGATGGATGAAACATTAGATTGAAACATTGGATTTTCAAAAATACTGTTGAAACACTGCTGGGCCTCCTTGCCAGCTGTGATGGACATCACATATCTTGTCTAGCATTGCCGAATCGGTTACTGGTGCAAATATAATGGCTAGCTGCCAACAAATCTGCCAATAAATCTGCCCTTTACATTTGTTTCCTGCTATACCAGTTAGTAGAGTGTTGAAGAATTACTGCTGCATGCAGGGTGGACCCTACCCCAGCTGCCAAAGGGGGAGAGGCAGGGAACACCAGGTCAGGTCGCTGACTTGTCGCAGGGATAAAGGGTAATTTATGGTCCCTGCTGTGTATACATTTCTGTTTGAGAAATATACTATCACTATCACATTCAGACCTACGGCCAATTAAGAATGACACATTAACCTGACCCCCATGCATATCTGTGGATATCACTGTGCTGCCCTGCTGCAGACATCCTTTTGGTAAAATTAGCTATTAATCAGTTTGACTTGAAATAACGTGCACACATCAATCATCATGACACAACTTAGCAGCACAGGTAACACCCATTTAAATCCAATCTCACATACGATCATGTAGAATAAAGGTTGGAATAGGCAGTCGCATACTTGAGGTTCTCGATGACTGCTTACAGATGAATCTTGCGGAGTCGCCAATCAAGGCTTTCAATCAATGAGCAAATGATAAACAAAGACAAAGAGGAGAAATCTTTGAAGGCTGGCATTAGAGTGCAAGAGACTGACAGACTATCAACACTGTAATCCACCAGGGAGCTGCTCTAATACACCTAAACGCCCAACTAATGGAAGCCGTCCGACAAGCAAAGCAGGCTTGATTCGCGTATCAAGAAAGGGCGACAGGGTGAATGTCAACAAAATGTCAGCTTCAATCAAATGTGAATGACAGCCTTCGGTCTTTCACTGACAGCGTATTCGCAATAACCCGGCAAACACGCTCACTGCCAGCCTGAGAATAGATGTATCCATTTGCTACAGGTTTTTATTGTGTTTTACTCTTATCCTGCACTTTGCTACAGGGCAACTCTACTGCAGACACTGAATAATCTGTGAAGTGGCACTTGGCAGTCTGTAACCAACTAGCTACTTGACAGCAGCCACTTAAAGCTACACTATGACTGCAAACAGCAGTTCTTAAAGGGGAAACACACAGCTAAACAAAACCACCGTGTTTACATTGCGTGAAATCATCCCATCATGCTTTGAACATGAAACAAACAGACATCCATCATGTAAAGTGTTACATTAGACTAATGCTTTCAGCGAAGGTGCCATTAATGATGCATCCGCAATAAAAATAGATACAGTCTACAGTTTCCATGTTTAATATTAATGCAATTATTATGTTTAGAATTTATCTTCTTTTCGCAACTCTTATCTCCCTCACCCTATTCCTTTCGAAGTGACACACATGGACTAAATTATCGTGCCATTATTAATTCCACTAAGAAGATTCTATTAGTTGCATGCAGTAGTGGGAACAGCTTGTTTATCAAACACCATGCTGAGCTTCAATTAGTCTAAGCAGTCCAGCCTACCAACAGATA
This sequence comes from Haplochromis burtoni, assembly GCF_018398535.1. Taxonomy (NCBI): domain Eukaryota; kingdom Metazoa; phylum Chordata; class Actinopteri; order Cichliformes; family Cichlidae; genus Haplochromis; species Haplochromis burtoni. Next base: position 481,676 of record NW_024582504.1, read on the forward strand.
TACACCGCATTAAGCCACAGGGGTGAGTCCTCACCATTTTTCCAAGTGTGATAGATCTGGGTAAAGCTTAGAATTACAAAGGCCATAAAGGAGCTCATTTTGTAGTGAGAGTGGGGGAATTAAGCTGGTAATACAGCAGGAAAAGGAGAACATTGAACCTTTCTGTCAGTGTCTCTTTCCGCGATCATATTCAGGAGAAAAAGCAAACTGGGCCAGTGTGAAGGAAATGTCAAGGGATAAAAAGGCTAAGAGGTAGCAGATCCCCAACTCTCACTTTTCAACAGCGCTAAGAGAGACGCACACAGACACCTACACACTTCCAACACATGTACTCCATTGCTGTCTAAGCAATCCCTGCCTTGAAATTTTAAATTTATACTTTCTGACCTCAAGTAATTGCAACGTAGTTCATTGGAATCAGTGAACTAGAGAAAAGTGTGAATGCTTCAACACTGAGATAATCCAGAAAAAGTGATAACAACGCATATCGTGTATCTTAATCCACCTGACTTTGGCTTTGTTAGTGTGCTTTTGCAGAACACACTGCCTAGTTTTGATGCATGCCTGTAACTGTGGGTGATTGTAGCTCAGGAGGTAAAGCAGGTCAACTGCTGATTGGCGGGTTGATGGTTCAATCCCTGGCTCCCCCAGTTTGCATGACAAATATCCTTGGGCAAGATGCTAACCCCAAATGAATGTGTTTGAATGATAGTTAGAAAGCACTCCCCGTATAGATAATAGTGCTTGTGCGAATGGGTGGGTATAGAGCGCTTTGAGTATTCCAGGAGAGTAGAAAAGTACTATATAAGAACCAGTCGATTTACCATCTATATATTTTTAATTTCTGTTGAATTACATTTACATGTGTGTGACTTTATCCGACTAAGGATAGATGCGTATTTCCACTATTTAATTCATAAAGATACCTTCATACTTGCAAAAGGAAGATGGAAGGAAAAAGTATGTAATTTACTTCAAGCCAACAGGGAAGTTGGAAATAGTGAAGGCTGGAGTGTAGCATAATTGCCAACACTAAACTGAGGGCAAATAATATCCTCAAAATGAAACCGATTCCCAAAAGGGTGTAGTACCTGAAGCGGCAGGTCTTAGCATCAGTCGTGATAAATCATTCTTTTCTGTATCCTTCTATAGCAGTGGCACAAAGCTCTGACTGCACCTCTCCCCAGATTAAACAGACGTCAATGTGTAGGAGGCGCAGGTTTGCCACTAGCATATAGATGGCACTTTAAATTAAATTAGCTGCACTGAGGGCCAATAAAAGTGTCCAATCCATTGGATTTATTACATTCGTGTAATGATGTTGCATGCATAAACTTTAAAAGATGTTTTTGTTTGCTTCTTTAAATGGCGAGAGACAGTAAATATTGAAGCATCAGGCAGGGGGCGATATGACGGAACTGTCAGTTCCAGGTTATTTAAAAATGGTGTTATTTTTAGGTTTGATTTTATAGATAAAAGAGTACTTATTCATGAAGTCTTATACTTTGCGTCAAATGCGGTGCGCTAAGGTTAAACTGTGATCTGAGATCAAGTTTGGGGCTTCTTTTTCTGCATCAAAAAGCAGCAACGCAGATGTTTGAGTCACGATGGGGACGACAAGACAGGCAGCATGAGAGAAGTAGAAGCCAGAAGAACGGGGAAGTCAGGTGAAAGCGATTGCTAACTGCTGGCAGGGGATCATGCCAGCCTTCGGCTTGGTACATCAGAATGTGACCTTTACCTTGCCACTCATCTCTGTTAAGTTTATCTCCCATCTGATCTCCAATCACTAAAACCAAACTCTCACAAATATGATTTTTGTTTTGATCATTTTCAGATTTCTCTGTTCCTTTTTTGTCCTCTTCATTAATGTTCTTCAATGAGCTACATGTTAGCGGCCGGACCAGGATAGATAAATGTATAAATAGTCAAGTGTTACTTGCTGTTTTTCTACAAAGCAACTGTTCTCCACGGAGTTTTGAAATGCAAAGCTTTCATACTGCTCACGCCTGATGTAGCGGACTTCAGAATGTCAGAAATGCACACACTGGGAAGTCCGATTGCTGCTTGAACACAACCCTTCTAACAACATTGTGGTCACTACCAATCCCCTCTCTGCCACTTCAGCCCTCTTCTCCCCGAGTGCCCTTCAGTTCCCCGCAGGGACAATCATTACTGCAGCGATGCCCCTCACCACTTTTTATCAAAATGAAAATGTACAAACTGCTGATTGCAGAGGCCATTGGGAAAATCAATTCTCATTTCGATGGGAAACATTTGTCTTTGCGCTCTGGCGGTCCGCAAAGGTTTGACAGCAAAGTTTAGCGTTAAAGGGTAAGTGTGCGAACAAGGGGTGAGAGCTGGTGGAATGTGGAAGAGACACACAGTGAAAGAGGGGTGCAGCTTGGGGCGGGACTCTACTGTACGTGGGTGCATTTGCAAAATGGCTGCCTTTGAAGTGAGGCAGGAATGGGGAAGGTGAGGAAAAAAATCGAAAGTCCCCTACTCTTCTTATCAATTACGTGAGGACCACAAGGGCCTAAAACCCTCAGGCAAAGCAGTGGACTGGAAGAAACATTCAAAGGCAGAGTGGCTGCGTGAGTATATTAGCAGAAGATTCATTGGAGCAAATAGTTTCTTAGTTCCTTGACATTTAATGTCGGCATTCACACTTCATAGAAAGGCCAAAACAAATATCCACTTAGGCAATATGACCTGGTAGGTAACAGAAACACTGCTTATCACAGTGCATATATTTAATTCTGAACAAATTTCCTCCTGTTTGAGCACTGTGTGCCTGTACCTCATATTCATATATTTATAGTGTATACTTTTTCCTGCATGCTGTCTAACTATAGACATGTTTTAAAGCTATTTATCGAACGTCTTCAGCAAGACACTACTTAACAGCTAAAAGTGCTTGTTAAATTTTAAGTTCAAGTAGAGGTTCTGTTCAAAAACAGTATACTTAAATTTGAATTGATCAACAGCCCTGTTAACCACAGGGACACTTAATTTGACTGGCTCATCGTGACAAAACACCTTCTGGGGATTCTTTTTCTATTTTTTTTTTTTTGACAAGAGGAACAACCAGGTTTTATCCTGAGGTTTGAAACCATCGGAGCACTGGTGGGAGAGACAGAAAAGAAGACACATCAGAGGAGAAGGACAAAAAGAAATGACAGCTATATTGGTGCCAAACGCAGCGAGAGCAAAGTTGGATCTTTTTTCTCTGCTTTTGTGTTTCAGGTTTACTTTTTCCCCTCAATTTAACTGTTGGTGTCTGGAGCATAACAGAAAAATATTTGACAACAAAAAACCGCTGATCTGAGATGAACCTGTGCTGGCTGGATCCTGGCAGAAGCCCCGGAACATATTTAAAATTGGACCTGGGTGAGGACAAATGTACAAAAAAAACATGCAAAAATATGTTTTCCAAAAAGGAAGTTGTCACCAAGAAATAACTTCCTTAGATGCTGCTGCTAATGTGAATTACGGCAAATGAAGGATAAAACCCTGGCACGGAGGAAATATTTGCCTTTCCAAATGTTCTAGGCCCCTTTAATGCAAAGCTCAAAGGGCGAATCCATTTCACACACATAACTACATTCTCCATTTTCCTCTGCTGCCTTTATCAAAACACATAACACCTCTGCCTGGTTAAAAGGGCCATTTTTAACAACCATTATCTAGCAGCACCACAGCAAGTACTGGTAGGCTGGGGAATAGGGCTAATGCTATTATACCTCCTACAGATCAAAACTGCCAATAAATTCTAATTTGCATCAAAGGTTCCAATGCAGAACACTGTGTCAGTGTACTTGTATATATTTGTGCCTCTGGCTTTAAAATAAACAGTAGAAAATTTAGGTGGTATACAAGGCCAAAAAACCCCATTTATATACCAGTTTTCTAAATTAATAGCACCTTTAACTTTAGCCGACATTTATTACTATGCCTGGGTGAGTGCATGCATCTGGAAATGCGCGGGGATGAGAACAACAGAGACTAAATTGGCTGCATCCGCTTAGAGTAATAACTTACGTGTGGGAGATGAGGTTCTGCATGGAGGGTTCCAACCTGACTATATCACAAACAAATGAACAGCAATATCATGGGAATACTCCATTATAATGTATGCTATTAGTCTACCGTGCATTCTGGCAAATCCAATATTCAAGTAATTCAGCCTGTATGTGACTAGCTGCTCCATCTTGGAAATGAGTGAGTAGAGTCTTACTGTGAAAGCTGTTCTTTTGCTCTGCATAATGCAAAACCCTGGCTTATGTTAAATAGGTGATGAAAAAAGGCATTTCCTTCCTTTAATGTATGTTAGTAGAGGACTTAACTGTAGTGTCCTCTTGTGCTTCTTCTTGGTAACGTTTTATGACAGCTGCCATTTAAATCTCCCTCCAACATTGCCACAATGGGACCTTCTGCAGAAGAAAGGTTCCAGTGACATAATTCAATTTAAATTTGCATTTATTCTCATTTAGATGATAAAATCTTTATTTAAAAGAGCACTGAAACATTTACAAGGACCCAGTCAGACAAAAACAAAAACGCAATAACAAAGAAATCAATGCAATTATTAATTATTACTTAAAACAAAACAAACAAAAAACAGATAATAAAGCTTTTCAAGGCAGTTTGAAGTTCACCCCACTGAAGTGGTGCACAGTGTGCTGATAATAGTTCTCCCAGGGTAAGTGCGTACATTGGGGATATTCAAGGTTAAGTCTTAGCTGGATCCTGTTCTGTAGCTGATTTAACTGAGAGAAGAGACGTGGCATACAGGGTTTAACTGCCGGAGTGCGGCTGGAGCAGCATGACAATCTTCACTGTCAAGGACGTTGAGGTTAACTGCGCAACGGCTTTAAAACTGGAAGGAAAAAAATATCTGTTAATTTTTATGCCAGAAGCCTAGCCTGGTTTTTAATTTTTGAGGCAGATGTTGAATAGGAAATGAAATGAATGATATGCAATTTACATTACTGATGGCCCTGGAATAAATATGTGTATAAACACACACTTTCCCGAACAGAATCACAAGCTAAAACCAGATCAATGGTGATTACTTATACGGTTATAATGAGTGATCCCAGCTGGGCTGCTGGTTGGTAGACTTTGTAAAGCAAATGTATATGCCATCTGGTGTTATGAAATGATTTTGCAAGTCCATATTTTACTAGAATTAGTTAAAAAAAACATTTTGCTTATGGGATATGTCCCAGCACTAACGTGGTTCCTCAGTACTTCAAGTCCTTTTCACTGCTGCTCACTTGATCTGTCGGTGTTGGCACGTTTTCTTTGGTGCAAATATTTCACTTGCAGAAGTAGCAAAACAGTTTGTTTTTCTTTTCCAGATTAGTCTTGGAGTTATAAGTAGACTGATTTTACTAATGCGGTTTTATAAAAGTCTAATTTTTTCTCCATTTGTGACCTTTTCAGCATTATCAAAGTCTAAATTTTAATCTCCTTTTTAGCCAATGGGATGAAAAAGAAAAACAGCCATTAGAGAGACGGGTAAAAGAAGATGGAACTGTAAACAAGCTGCTGGAGAAGAAACTGAATGAGCCGAGAGCCTGGAGAGACATGGTGTTTCATTGCTCTGTGGACAGGAGCTCAGTCAGTCAAGTTGCCTGCAAATTATGATCTAACCTCTACCCCGACTGTGCACGTACGCTTGCGTACAATATGTGTGGGCAACACCATGAAGCCAAGATCAGGCATCGGAATGCAGTGAATGTTCCTTCTCCGTGTGTAACCTAGAGACACGGTGTGCGGTGCATCAGCGTTCGAAATGTGAAACTGCCAAACCTGACAGTGAATGCGGCTGCAACTCAAATGAAGTGAAAGATATATTTAGCCTGAAGTAGATACTACATATGCAGATATATACACTGTAAGAAAAAGTATAAAATATACATATATAGACTGTGATTTTACATTTCAAATGTAAATTAACGTAAAATCACTGTAATGTAATAAAACATAATTTCCTTGTTTTTTAAATGTATCTGTCTGTACATGTGCATATTTAGATTGTTAAAATACATTCACAAATGTATCATGATTGCACAAATATTTGTCCGTTATGTGAAGCATTGAACTGTTTAATTCAAATGTAATGCTATGGAGTAATATATAACATGATTCCTATAAACTCTGTTTACATCAAATATTTATTACTATTATTGCCATTTAGGGCGATCGTGGCTCAAGAGTTGCAGTTCGTCTTGTAACCAGAAGGTTGCCGGTTCGAGCCCCGGCTCGGACACTCTTGGTCGTTGTGTCCTTGGTCAAGACACTTCACCTACTGGTGATGGTGCGATATGGCAGCCTCGCCTCTGTCAGTCTGTCCCAGGGCATGCAATCCATTATTATTTAAACCAACTGTTACCTGTATATTTCTGTACATTTAAGTATTATTATTCATATTGCCGCATTCATTGACCTTGTTTATAGGTAATTTCATTGTTTAATCACATTAAATTGTTCCTAATTTAATGTTTAAAAGCACTTGAAAAAGGCAAAATCCCATGTAAAATTAGGGCAACAAACTGTATTGTCATTACTGAAAATAACCGTATTTTTATGGGAAAGTTATTTTCTGGTATTTCATGGTATTATTTTGGCGCCCCAGCTGCCAGAATATTACTGTTTTTCTAGGATTTTTTTTAAACAGTGTACAGAACGTGCTCAAAATGCTTTAACCTACTACTATATACATAATCAGTGAAACCAGCATTAACATTTACTTTTGTTCAGAAACTACGATGCTCCTCCAGTGTCAGACACACAGTGTAATCACCCGCAACTGCTGGGGAGAGTGGGTGTTAGGAAAAAAAATTCCCAAAGTTAAGATACGAATCATTTTATATATTTTTCCATAGCATTACTTTTGAATTTAACAGTTCAATCTTTCAAATAACGGACACATATTTGTGAAATTATGATGCATTTGTGAATGTATTTTAACAATCTAAATATGCATATGTACAGACAAATACATTTAAAAAACAAGAAAATTATGTTTTATTACATTTACAGTGATTTTATGTTAATTTACATTTGAAATGTAAAATCACTGTCTATATATGTGAATTTAATGATATTCTAGAAGAACAGTACAAAACTGTAAAATACACAGTAAAATACTTTTATATTACAATTTTTTTTACAGTGTAGTATTCTTTTCAGCCAATATTTAGTTAACAAAGCATAACAGCCCCTGCTGGTGAATTCCCAAGGCAACTTACCACAACTCTGCTCCTCTTTCTCAAATGCAACTTTACTACATTTTCAACTTTTTTTTTCCCCTAACTGTTCAACACCTATGACCAGTGCAGCGCTCGATAGCAACCGAAAGAGCCTCCAGGGAAAGACATTCGACTTTTTGGCTATTTCGTGAGAACAAAGACTTTCATCACATTTTTTACTGGTGGTAGCGTCCATCAGCAATACAACAAAGTCTCCCAGACGGTCAGAAATAAGCTAAACTAACAATAAGGTCTTCATTGAGTTTTAACACAATGTTTTTCCATAAAGAATTATAGCTAATCAAAACGATGGAAGCTTCAATCCCAATCTCATGCTTTGAGAAGTAACCAATCCTGTTTCAGAACACAGAATAATACAATGTCCCATATCAACTTTTAACGTGAGTACATGCAATGTACCGTATGATTCTTGTCAAGCAGAGATGCCTCTTGAAAGACAATCTCGCCCAACACAGGCATGCAACATCCACTCATCCCTTCTCAAACCCTCAAACTGCCCCCGAGCTATAATAGGCTTGCTTTTGTAGAAAAGACATCTGTGTCAGGCACTAATTGGACACATGAAAAGGACTCGTGGCGCCCTTGCACCACCCCATCAGTTTCCGTGATAGCACCTGCTGTGGCTGTCTCTGAGTGATTCCACGCTCACACAGGTATGTTGTTATGCGCGTGTGTGTAGATCAGCCCATTCCCCATTAGGATTTTTCATACTTCTGCTCTTTTCACTGACCTTCATTTTAATCAAGCACTATCAGTGTGGGGTTTGGTAAAAGCACACCCAGAGTAGGAAGGAATGGGAGAGAATGGAGAGGATGGGTAAGGAATACAGAGAAGGGGATAAGTGTGCATTGGTAAAGCAACAGGGGTAAAGATAGTTCATCACCTTTCCTAACCCTGGATTAATAGAAAAGATGGGGACTGGGTGGGGGTGCGACATGCTAATGAGCTGCAGAGATAATTATCCATTTATATGTTGATGTGTTTATTTATTAATCTGTTTGCCTTCTTGTTTGTTTATTTAATTTTTGAGGGAATTTAAATTGAGAGCTCACGCAGAGATTAGGCTCCAATAGGTGTGATTGATAATTTAAATGTTTTCCAAACGGGAGAGTTCCTTTAAAATAAGCTTGCATACATTATTTTAGTAATTTACAAACAGAGAAAGAGCTGGAGAGTACATTTCCATAAGCAGCTGCTAAATTATGCCCAAAGAAAAATCCACTAATGCTGTTGCTATGTGGGCTTTAGACTCTTAATAAACTGGAGTCAAACCATCCGTATATGTCCCCATATATAAAAAAAAAAGACTGATAATATCGTGCATGACAGCAACGTTACACATATCATACCAAACTTGACTAAAGTTAAATAAGACAAGAAAGCAACTACAATGCATATTTTGTCAACGTCCACATATAATCCAGAGTTTTTCAGAGCCTTGAAAAACTCCCCCTTGCGTATATAACCATACAGATACCCAGCTGACTCCTTCATACAGGCTGTCAAAAGTAATCAGACTGGAAGCATCTGTTGGACTCTTTGTCTCATCTACACTAAACCAAACTGTGCCAAACTCTCTTCAACGCTTCGACTATTACGTTTCTTTTCTCCCTCATCATCTCCAGCCTTAGCAAGTGTCTCCCAATATGACTGAACAGACAGACCGTGCAGCCGGAAAACAAGCAGCCATTTGGAAGCAGGAGGAGAGTGGAGATGACACAGTAGCAAGAGGGGAATGAGCTAGCATCAATTTCAGCTGAGTTAAGCCAATGTATGGATGAATGGAAAATAGCACACAGGGGGTTTTAAGAACCCAGCAAAATGCAGATATAGATGGATAATAATGACCTGAACACACTGTGCTCTACTGTGGAGTCCAACTTTTCTCTGGCCACTCTATTGTGATTCATTTGCTATCCAGTCATATTTTGCAATCTTTAAGCACAACTAAAACTGCAGCAAATCCAACTGCAATCTAAAACAAAAACTGGAACATTAAAAAAGCTCCTCACTTTCCATTTGTGCTGGAATTACTTAAAAATCTCTCCCCTTAATTTCGGTTCCACTTGGGAATCTCAGACAGGTACATCTGGTATGAACTGGGATGAAAAGGACGCAGAGGCCAGTTTTTCCGGCTGCAATGAACACTGATATGGATTTGAATTCAAGACGTAATGTGCTGGTAAGATGCACATGAAGCATACACAGATAAAAATCATTATTTGTAACATTCTCAAGAGGATTTTTGTAGCTCATCCTAAATTACACCGTGATTATGCATATTGACAAACAATTTGAGCATGGAATAAAAAAATAACATTTATGTTAAGTTGAAAAAAGAAAACAGCGATCAGATAAGGGTGATCGGGCTGCAAAAACAAAGACGAGTTTCTCAGTGCTGCATTAGATTCTTGTCACAATTAATTTGGATCATGGCTAGAAAGCCTGAACTTGATATAGAGGCAATCTTCGTGCTAAGGGCTGGAACAGCAGGCGTAGGAGGGGCTGCTACCCAACCGGGAGATGGTAGCATCAGTACATGTAAGGCAGGGAAAGACCCCGCCCTGTGGCCTGGGCCTGACTACACCTGACTACAGTCAACAAAAGAAGTGAGGAGATGAGACTGTGGCAAAGCAGTAAACTGGAATATATGTCCTCAGATTTCTATGCTCTCACTTCAAAAAAGTGAAAGATAATGTGCTAACAGTAAACTTTGTTTAGGTTTGATGCAATGGAAACTTATCCTGATCACATCTCCTGCTACTGAATGAGCTTTTGCTGCTGTGGCTCCAAAATTTGACAACGCATGTTAGGCAGGCTTCTTTAATACACTTTTTATGTACCTTAATACTGTTAACTTCTACAGCTCTTATTTGTGCCTTTATCTTTGACTTTATGGCCTGTGTTTGTCTTTTATGTTTGTTTGCTTTGGGGTTTTTTTTGTCTAGCAATATTTTTATGTGCTTCATAAATAAAGTGCTATGTTATTGTATTAAACATACAAAGCATAAAAGCCGTAGCCAAAGTACAGACTTCTGAAACCTAACCAAAGATCTTAGCACATACTTTTGAACAATGCGCTCAGTAAAAGATAAATATCCTTGGCAATGATTTCCTCTTTTTTGTGACAGTGTGATGCGGGAATTCTGCTGTATTTATGCCAGACTCCAAATAAACACTAGGAATTAGTACATGCAGCTGCTATTATGACCAAATACAAGAAAGCGTGTGTGGTTGAATTTATATTAATAAGGACCTCTCAGCCTTTTGAAATGAATTCCCAACTCCCAAACCGTGTAATAGAGTGAAGCACAGCCTGGCAGGCTTTACTGGAGAGAAAACATCTCTATTTATATCATCAGCCCTGTGGCCTAAATATTTAGTGAAGAGCCTGCTTCAAAGAAGGACCTCAGAAGTGACGCCCAGCCCAAGGCTAAAGTACTTACAATTTGTTAAATATGATATTTTAAAAAAAGCCTGTCAGTTCACACAGTGAGGTCACAGGTAGGTTCTAGTAAATTATTCTTCTAATTCTGGTTATTCCACCTATAAAAAAATACATAGGAAATAAAATAATGACGCCCCTATAATGTTATTTTATGCTGATTAGAAGTGTATTCATTAGAATTGGTGATGGTAAAAATAAAGGTGTTTGTTAGTGAGGAAAGAGGATGAGGAATGACGATTTGGCAGTTATTAATTCCTATTTGCTTGCAGTTGATTTTATGCAAGCTCTGTAACTGATGTTTCTAGTTCTCTCGTCACTTGTGGTCTTTACCCCAACTGCCCTTGACTCTCTTTGCACTTGAGTGTGCTACAATAAAACCCACAGAAATGGATTTTGTCTTTATGGAAAAGAAGCCTGCACACTTCTGCTCTTTGTCCTTTGTACAGCTGCTTTCAAATTGAATTTAGTTGTGAAAGAGGGTCATCCACTCCAACATCCATATTAAAAAGCAAAGATTCTGCACAGAGAAAATCCATTCATTGGTGTCAAAAGATTTCACCATCAAGAAAAAGGTCTGAGGAGTAAATGCTGTGATGCAACTTTGGTACTTTCCCAATTACCGAACTGTGAACATCTTTGACGCCCACAGCCTGGAAAAGCCTGAGCACATATGTCATCTACGCTACAAATCATGCTGCATTCACAGTCATTTTGCCTTGACAAAATGTAATAGCTCATCTGGTATTCATGTTTTATTCCCGCTTTTCTCAGACATACCTCCAGATTGCCACAATGACCCTTTATTATTTTTCTATTTTCCCACTGAATCTATGGTGATACTTCAACTTCATTCTTTTCTTGCATAATGACCTGCTCACTCTCGCCCCTGCTCTATTCCTCTCCCCCACTTATCTACCTCCCCCTCTTGCTTGCTTCTCTCCTGCACCCTGATACGCTCATACATATACATGTCATCTTCCCCACAGAGGGGCGCGTGCATTAAGCACAGCTTGGAAATTAATGAGCAATGTGGCAGTCCCAAGAACACAACAACGCTACTACCCCGTTGGCTGAGGGAGTAGGGAAGCTTAAAAGTGATGTAAATATTAGATGGAAACGGATGTTTGTGTGAGTGTACATATACTTTAGCTAGATATATATTAAAGCAAGTTCTAAAATAACACAACCGCAATTTCAAAAGCGTGAAATGTAAATTTCTCATAACGAAGGATATTTAGAAATCAAAGCACAGAAGATCTCATTCTATAACCCCGATCAAGACTGGATCCCTAACATATCACATTTGTAACAGCAGTTGTGTGAATATAATGTGCTGTACAATAATTATTTTTATTTTTCAACCACTTCAACACTATATAGTGCAGAAGTGGTTGAAAAATGAATCCAGATGAGTGGCCATAGGGTTAAAATATGGCGTTGGGTACCGCATAACTTTGCGTGCACATGGGAAAGACTACTGTAGGTGGATATCCTAAATAAATTAGCCAAAAATAAGGAAAAAAAATTCTCCGAGCATGTGCAAGAATCAAGGAATACTGTACAAAGCAAAACAGATGTGTTACTTAAAAATAATCGAGGCAAGAGAAAAGATTTTTGCAAAAACTGAGTTCATAGTGTTAACATATTTCCAAGATGACAGGAAATCTGCTAATGAACGACTGAGACTCTAGCAACAGAATGATACCCACTATCCCATATTATGTAAAAGCTGTATTGAAAGGAGCAAAAACATGTAAAGTCTTAATTTTCTCTTACAACCAAACATTGCCTGCCTTGCATGTCCTGACAGAACATCACTGCAATATATTATATATCAAGTAAAGACACATTACTTATTGTTAAACTTTGATGTCTGAATCAAACTGATCTTGAGGTTGAACTCATGAATGATGGCCATGTAACTGAAAGGAAAGTCCATGAATGAAACTCTTACTTTTCCCCGACAGCTCTATTAATCCAAAATCTCTTTATTGAGCCTTTATTGAGGCCACGGTTCTTTCATTTTAACATTATATATATTAGACCAAAGACGACTCCCTCTCCATTGACTCCTTCCCACACCCTCCCTTTCTTAAATTCCCTTGCCTGTGTCTTTCTCATAGATGCTACATTCAGTTAACTTTATCGTGTTTTCAACCTCTATATCAACCTTCTGTCTCCCTCACTTTCTTCCAGCATTTTTTTCCCATTTTTTTTCTTTCACCAGTCTCCGTATCTTTAAAGGAAGCATCAGAACCAACACATTAAGATAAATGAGCCAAAAATGCAAAAAGATAGAAAGGATAAAACTAAAAAAAAAAAACATGCATGCATGCACACACACCCCAACACACACACAAAGAGTTAACTTCCACTCTGAACTACCAGCAATCCAACAAATGTATCTGTGTGTGACACAGAGATAACACAAACCCAGACAGCTCTGTTCTGCACCCGCAGGCTGCCTACCGCTCCCCCCCCAAGTCATAATTGCTGGTATTAAATCATACAAACTGGCACTTTAATCCATTAGATGCACTTAGACAAAGATGCACCCATGAAAGCATCCTTGTATTTTAGAGTCATACAAAACATAAAATAACATTTTGGAAATCAAATGTCAAGAGAGTAATTGTCAGCTATCGAGGGCGTAAATAGAAACCCTTCTCGCTCGTGGTCATTATCGAGAGTTAATATTGCCACAACAATACTGTCAAAAAATGACAGTGAGATTATTGAGTCTGCTGAAGAAGACGTTGTGGTCATTTAGCCTGCCAAAACATGAACATAATCATTAAGTGCTGCGTGGTTTTTGCTCAAAGATGAGTGGCTGAAAGTGTTTTTTGCATGTACTTACTTACAAAGCTGTTAAACTCTCATATACACAAGCACACAACAAGCGCACACACAAGCATGCTTTATCCATTATGAAAGCAAATGTAGAATACTATATTATTAATTACACTCAAGAGGCAACGGCTGTCTGACTTAGAAATCACCTTGCCTTTGAAAGCCACGTACATTACTTTTATACACAAATAAAAGCAAACTTCTTAGAGACACGCACACTTCCACCTCACACACATCTGACAGGTCTCATGCTGTGAACGTCAGCATTTTGTCAGAGGGAGATCCTCTTCCTAGTGCTAAGAGGATTGGCTGGCTAAAGACCAGTGACTTTGAAGGCTGCAAACACCCTGATGAGGACTTTAGGAAGAAAGAGAGGGTGAAGTCAGTGGAGCTGGAAAGCTGAGAGAGAACCTGAACTGGGGTTAATAATCGTGCTATAGTATAAAGGCTACTATCCAGCACAGTGACAGAACAGCTTGCTAGTATGCTGAGTGAAACTTTATCTGTAGGCAAAGCATTTGCCTTCATCCATTCAGAGAGGAAGGTTATCTTTCTTTTGTGCAGCGTACTCTCACTGTGTTCATCTTTTAAGACTTCATAATGGCTGCAGAGGGACTTTGGACTTTTTGTCTGTCTTTTGACAATAAAAGAATAATCAAGGGAAGTGATTCGCATTAAGTTCTGATACCATTTCCGCAGGTAGTATAATTTTCTAGTGAATACCACCATTAGCATAGGGATGGTACTCTATACTTAAAGACAACAGATAATAACTTTCAAAATGGCATTTCCTGCAAGACATCTTCCTTTGTGGCTTGTTCGCATGTGGAATTCAAAAGGAAGAAAGTGGGTAAAAGCTCTGAAAAATGAAGCAGACATGGGAGCTGTGCAGTGTCTAGAACTAGAAAGATTCAATGAGCTGTTCCCAGGTATCACTGTGAAACTCAGCATGTTAATCAGTGTGCTGCCCAGATGCCACGACGAAACTTTTTGTGTGCCTGTTTGCATAATGATATGTTAAATGTGGGTGTTTGCCTGTTACCTTGTACCTAACATGCCTCCCCGCCTGTGCAGGTTGTGCTCTTTGTGACAGTGAACTGCTACCAATTCTCTCATCAGTGGTGGTCCAACACACCCCATGTGTTCCTACAGATGAGTGCTTAGTGCAGCTAAGCATCACACGCATAAGGAGATCCAGATCTGTACAGATTTTGAAGCTTCCCTCTGTGCTTTCTAAATTAGTTTCATTAGACTGATGTGGCACCAAGACACACCTTACACAAAGATCAACAGTTTATGCCACTTGTGAGCACTTTTGATGACAGGCCTTTTTCATTGCAAAACTAAAATGTAGTTTTAGTTTTGAAGTTTCATCACACAGCTCTCCTTAACTGTCTTTTTTAAGGCAAACACAGTTTTCACTGATTCCATACATCATTCACAAGGCCCGCCACATGAACCGTGAAATAACTGCCAAGAAATTATTATTTTTTTAACTCTTGTTTATTGAAGCTAATGGCATTTTTAAAAAGAAATTAAGCATCAGTTTCCATATATGCATCTCTTTTGCAATTTTACTGCTCGCAGCTTGTTTTTATTAAACAAAAGTACAACAAATGTCCGGAGGTTTGGGTTATTATAATGATGTAGAGGTTTCAAAAACTCATGTGTCAAGTTAAAAAGGTGTCATATTGTGCGACACTGAAACTAGCTAACATTTGTGGAAGATTTTAAGGAGTAGCACTATAGGCCTATAAAAAGAACGAATATGATATAGAGCAGAGAAGAAATATCTACAAATAAAACAGCTGATTTTACTACAACCCCAAGGCCCATTTCTGTCCTAATCTATCCAAGTATGTAAGCCACATATCCATTTTTTAAATTCTCCACAGATAAGATACCAGCATCCTTGTACAATGCATTACGCCCAGATGTCTCTCTGCAGAACAGCATTAGGCATCTAATGTAGCTTTCTGCACCACAGCTCTGTGTTTTCCCCATTTCCCCATCAACCTTCCTGTTCCATATGGTTATATCCATCAAGTACCTAGCCATCGATCAGCCTTGGCGTTACTTTCTTCTCTGTCTGCTTCCTAGGTTGAGCTCATAAAACATCCGAGACATTATTGTGCATTAGACAATAAAGATGTGCTGGAGGGAAAACCCATTAGCTTCTATAGAGAGAGGTGGCATGAATAGAAATGTCTAAGGTCTTGACTGAGATGATCCATCTTGCTCTCTTGGGTCGACGTGCAACAGCTTTTGTGCTGTTAAACCAGAGTCAACTTTCTGAGGGCGCGGGTGGATTAGCATGTGTATCTCAGATAATGTCTTTATATGCATGACTCTCATTAATATGACATGGAGGGAAGCAGTTAGGAGTATTTTTCTCTAATCTGTTTATTCTACAGTGAAGCACTCTGCTGTTGAAATGCTGGCCACTAATGACTGGATTGCCATATCATGTAATATTTATATCAATGTTCCTACAGTGGAGAATACTCCTTCATTTTGCCGGCCATCATTGCACATTTTTTTGCTTTTCAGCCTAGAATCAATGCCCTAACCCTGTCCTTAAACACAACCTTTTAACTTTTCAGCTGCTGTTTAAAAATGTAAGTGACACATGAAAAAGTTACAATGTACTAAATTTGAAATGTAGCATGTCATTTATATGCAGTCCTTGATTTCCTATTGTCATCCTTCTGTATAGCTTCCTCCAATAAGAGGATCAGGACATAAATTATAAATAACCTCCTTCTACTACTGCAGGGATTTATTATATCCCAATCTAAGAAGAACACTGATTACATTTTTGGGGGACTTTGCTTTAAGTTTGTAATTTAATTCCACTTTTTATGGGGTCCTAAAATAAAATATGAGCAAAAATGATTCAAAAGAGAAATATATCATAATGTATATTATGCTGTTAATAGAAAAAAAAAGGAAAAAAAAGTGTGGTTACAAATGTTAAAGACCATGCATATTGTTGGCTGGAATTAAGCATATTAAGCCTCTGGGAAGCTAGAAGCAGAGCTGCAGACCTTTACCACTGTTAAACATTTATTTATGCAGGACAGTCAACTGAGCATGCATGCTCTTTTACAGCTACACTCTGACATTCATACAGTTCTACTGGGAGCTGCCCAGAAAGATTAGAGACCGCTAATGCTGGTCAGAGCACTGGCACGCTGCAACAGTTGGTTATATTCCTTGGCTGCCTCTCTCTTGAGATAACATTGGTATTCTTCCTTCTCTGCCACAACCAAGCGTCTGTGGCCTCGAGGTTACTCAGAGTGTAAACTTATTTCTACTGTCAACTCTTATTCATCCAGCTGGTTATTTTCTCCGTCTTTGTCACAGCTGCCAGATTTGCCTCTGTTTGCCTCACATAATTCTCCTCTCTTGCACTGTTTTTCATTTCAGCACTCAGACTAATGTATGCTCTTCTGTGAAATAAGGCATGATCTCAAGGGAAGGGTCCCCAGGCAAAAGGGCAACACACTCCATTTCTGTCTTCCTCATATATTTTTAATGGGGATGTAGTTTATTTATATGGCCACATGAAGAGAGAGACTTGAAGAGAAGTCTCTGTTATTCTACATTTGTGATGTGTATGTGAAAACAGTGCAACGGGCCCCATCGAATAGAATGAATGACTGGGCATGCAGGTTATTATTATTTTATTTAGATAAATATATTTAAAAAGTTTGATTCAACGATAAGATAAAAGACACAACTTTTTCAAAGTTACATTTTATATTCAGTTGAAATTGATTTTAAAAGAAAACTGTAAGAACACAATAAGTGCTTTGAAAAACACGAACCTTATCAATTGTGACAGTAAAAGTCCCATTTAAAGTGACGTATGGTGCAGTAACTGCAATGTGCTGATTTTATTTGGAGACCTTTGCTACATTATGTGTCCCTGTTTCTCCATCTCTTTTCTTTTTATCATCAGTGATAAAGAGAAAAAGTCATAAAAATACCCATAAAAAATGTCTAAACTACACATAACCATACTGTAAATTAATTGCACGTGTTATTGTCTGAAAAAGCTCTTCAGCACTAGTGAAATCTCAACTTCTTAACTATATAAGTAAGTGCGGAGCAGTTATTATATATCAAATATGAACTTTATATAACTTTGCTCACTGACACATCTTATAGCCTTAAAAAAAATTTTTTTTCTGAAACATCAGAAATACTTCTAAGACAAATGAACAGCATGTTGTCTCAGGGTTGATCGCGATAGTTTTTCAGTTCTTTAGACGCCTACCAAGCACCGTGTTGACTTCACAGTTGAAAAGCTTTCCTGCCATAAGGCACCACTTCAAAGTAGCTTTCATTCCTCTGATCACAGCATACCGAGTTCGAATTCCCTTTCATGCTGTGTCCCAAACTTTGACCTTTTTGTCCACCATTCCATCTGATGTGTCCTTTCCCTTCACATCCTCATCTGTTTCATCAGTGTCAGTGGTCACCGTGCCTGATATAATCTCTAAAGTACTTTTCTGGGGTATTTTGGCACAAAATATAGAGTATACATGTTTCTCGTGCTCCTTCTGAGCCATATTGCTAATATTTAGTGGAATTTGCAAGTTAAGTAAATAGTAAACTGCAACAAACCTAGTCAAGTCTTAATATACTGTTCATGTGAGCAGCCAAACTGCTAGTTTACTCTGTCACACTGAGATGTTTCAGATCATCGATCGCATTTTAATATTAGAAAAAAAAGAACCTGAGCGAATACAAAATGTAGCTTTAAAACTATGATTTAATTTTCTAAAGGAAAAGAAACTTATGCAAAACTAATTGCCTCTTAAAAAAATAATAACTGGTTGTGCCATCCTTTTTAACACAAGGTCAGGTAGGTTTGGGTAGCTTAATAAATGAAATCACAGTTTCAAACCTGCATTATGTATTTCCTCAGATTATCTTTCTTTAATATTAGAATTAGTTTGGTGTTCTGAAATATGAAAAATTGGCAATAAGTAAATCAGGAAGCGGGCAAAAAGATTTTTATAGCACACTATGAGCTACTGCCAATGCATGCAATATCAAGTCCCTCATACATCTTTCTGTGTATGTTGAAATCAGCAGTAACCCATATAGATGCTGGCTCTATCCATGATTCATACAGTGTCTTTTTTTTTTTTTTAAATACATTGCATCTACTCAATCGTATATGCCTTTATTGGACACCCCTTTGGTCACAGTGACAGTGTTTTCCAGTGTTGGACCAACTGTCACCTGTCACATGTTAAATCCACTGAAGTGGGAACATTGTTCTGTGTTTGCATTACTGCCATAACAGCTATGTGTTATTGTGTGTTTGAACGCAGGTGCGTCAGAGCAGGTGTGCATCTGCTGTGCGCGCACTGTTTCCTAACAAGGACAGACACGGATGCATAATTCTGTTGCTGTGCTATGAACGTTTGTGCATTTACAAGGCTTATGTACAAGCATCCAGGCTCAGTGACTGTATAATTCAGACTGCAGGATACCTGAGGGTAGCGCCTTCTCTTCTTGCTTGGTTACTCACCAGAAAAGAAACGGAAATACACCCCCGATCAAGCATCAGCAAGGAAACAAATTGAGCTAAAAGGTCAATCACCCTCCCACTCCCCACCAACTTTAATTAACAAATCAGTTGAAAATGCCAGAGAACCAGAGGCTATGAAAATATCACACCGTAAAGTTGCTTCTACCTTGCTATTCAGTGCTAATTGGGCACCACTTAATAGACCAGTGAAAGGATGTTAATCATTAGCTAATATACCATGGCTTTGTTCTTGTTGGAATGCCTCTTATGCCCTGCTGCTGTTAAGAGGCTGTTCATGTGACTGAAATCAGCTGTGGTATGCAGCGTGACCCCGACTATTACTGAAATAAACTGTCAAGTCAGACTAATTAATTGAACAAGTGAAGTCAAAATGGAAAGGTTTTGGGTGGGGTTTCAGATACTGCATGGAAAGCTACTACAAGTACTTTGCTTCCATGCTTGCTTTGGAGAAAAAAAAAACAAACCCAATAAGCACTGCGCCTGCCAAAAGTGCAATATCAGAGTTATCTGAAACATAGCCATTAGTGGAATTCAGTCCTGCTGCTCAAGTTATCCCCTTTGGTCCCTTCTGAATGCAGTTGTTGTTGTTCTAACCCACCATTTATCAATCCCTCTGTCAACCTGAATCTCAATTAATAGCAGAAGAAGCGGAATCACACGTATTTGCTTGGAGCCTTATAACAAATCCACCAAATCTGTCTGGGGTGGACTAAAGGAGATGAGAGGCAGAGGGAAAAACAAGTGCTGGAATTGCATTAGCTGTAATGAGGAGACCAGAAAATAGAGATGAAGCTTCTTTGTTGCAGTGGGACACAGAGAGAAACAGAAAGAGGAAGGATAAATGGATAGCATGGAAAAAGATGGCAGCAAAAAGGAAACTAGAAGGATAATGAAAAATGAGAGAGTAAAACGGATGGTGAGGAGCAGAGGCTACAGAGAGAGGGCATCAGGGCCATGTGGCATGAAGCAGTGCAGGAAAGATGGTAGAGCCAAGGAATAAAAAATGAGGGAGTGGAAGGGGGGGAAGCAGATGTCTGATTCACTGACTCATCCTTCTGCCCTAGCAATGAGCCGCACAAAACCAGCAAGACAGAGTAGAATGATGGAAAACAGAAACTAATGGGTAGAAATAGGTACAATGGTGGGAAAAGGTTTTTTTTGTCATATTTAACTCACGTATTTTAGATCATCAAATCAATTTTAATATATCATTTATGTCATTTATTGAGGGGGAAAAACATCCAAACCTACCAGCCATGTCTAAAGATTTAGGGCTCCAGCAAACCAAGTTTAAAGGAGAGAAGTTGGAACAGTGGTCAACCTTCCCTCACATTTGCTCAAAAATATCTCAATGATCCCAAAGATGTTTGTTAAAACATCCTGTGGAATGACAAGACAAAAGCAGAACTTTTTGAAAGGTCTGGATCCTGTTACACCTCGCTTAAAACTACAGTTACCCGAGCATTATACATCACACCACGAGCCAAACATGGTGGTGGTAGTGTGATGGCCTGGGGCTGCTTTGATGCTTTTAGCACCTGGACGACTTGATGTAATTGACAGAACCATGAATTGTGCTCTCTACCAGAAAATCCTGAAAGTGGAAGCCTGGCCATAAGTTCATGCCCTGCAGTTCAAGTGCACTTAAGTTATGCAGCAGGATAATGATCGGAAACACAGCAGCAAAGCCACTTCTAAACAGACATCCAAATGAGATGTTTTGGCATGGCCTAAAACAGGCCATCAAGCTCAAAAGCCCTCTAGAGCGGCTGAATTAAAACAATTCTGCAAGTAGTGTGGAACAAATCATGTGGAAAAACTGCAATTTGAAATAAAAAGAAAAACAAAATGTCATTCAATTAGTGAATATGTGCAGCTCATCATACAGTCAGATCCCAGCAATAGGAATGGACATTGTGAGTTGTAGGGGGTCTCTATTGGAGTGGCTTGTGTGTGCTTCTATTAACAGAAAATAGAAGCACGGCTGCTTCCACTGCTGTGTAAATACACAAACAACTGTTTTTCATTGTCACATGAAAGAAACCAGATTAGCTGAAAGTAATAAATTAAGAATTCTAAGTTACAAACATATTATTTGCTTCATTTAAAAGTGTCATCTAAAGTAATGCAATCTTGTCACTTCTAAACTAGCCTGCATTGGCTTTTTTTCTCATCAGCATGCCTCCACAGATATGGCCCACTCTGCTCCACCAAGGGGACTGCCCCGGGGGAGCCAATTAAGAGTGTCCGCTGTGCTGGTGACAACTGCTTCAGCCTCAGCCCTGAAAGCCTCCCAGCTCCACATCACTGATGGGGAAATACTGCAGAATGACCTGCGAGGGGCGGAGATTTAACAGAGAGTCAGAAGGGGGAAAAAGATCAATGAAGACAGCGGCGAACCTAAAAGCATCAAGACATCATTCGAGAGGAACTGTTGTTGGGAAGTCGAGAACGGCGTGACACCTGGAGTTTTAGAGATTTAAATAAAGATGGTTACATAAAACTTGATTGATCTAATGACTGGCTGGATATTGTATCAATCATAAAAATTAATATACTAATGTTATACTGATTATTCTTCAGATTAACCAACTAATGGACTTTTTAAAAAATTTAGTCTGTGAGAAAGGTTGGTTTTATGAATTTTCAGCAATGTGGCACAAAATTACTTTTAGCACTGACAGTTTTAGCCTGATGGAGCTGTAAAATTTAGAGGTCATTCCAAGCCATCAAGCTTTTTCCTCTAAACAACAAATCCTCTTATCACTACATCACTTATTTTATCACTCTAAACAAATACTTTGCTATTTTTCACTTTTACAGCGGACAACTTCTTGTCAAAAACAGGAAGAAGTCACTGAGGTGAAGAAAGTTAAAGTAACAACTGATTTGATGTACGTTACACAGAGTTACTGAAAATGGCTAAGGATTTAATTGGGGCCTCTGAGATAATGCTTATGATGCAGATCACCAGCAGGGGTGGTGGTGTGTTGTGTTGAGGATGCAGTTCAAGCAAATTAATTAAATCCCTGACCTCTCTTTTTCAGGTGTTTGCCTTAAACAACCTTGGAGCTTTTCAAAGGGAGATACTGTATCTTACACTGGGTAAAAGCACTCTGCAAGTTTCCGTAGGTGGGATATTTGGTTATTTGTATGGATTATTTGCTTAAGGAGTGTGACTTAAGAGGTTGAATCCAAAAGTGTTAGTCCACCCCTCAAACCCACAAAGTATTTGGCTGTTTTCTGGAAATCTGGCAGCCATGTCCAGCTTAGGTGACACTGGCTTCAGATCTAGTCACAACGGAAGTCACCCGTGGGCTTGTGTCATGTCACAGGAACAGTCTGCCATGCCAGCACACCTCCGCTAGATATAAAGCTGGAATCTCACCAACCATGTCTCGATGCAGTGCAATGTTTGGGACATTGCCCTGCATCCCAACCCACTGTGTTTGGATTTAGCGTAAATGAGTGTTAAAGAGACAAAAGAATATTGTTAGAATATTGTTCTCAGAGATTCTTCTTGCTGAATGACCATCAGCTATTCTTGAAAGAAATAATAAAAGAGAAAAGACCTGTCTGACATCAAGCTGTCAACACACTATAGGGTATAGGCACATCATGGGTTTCAGTAATGCTGCCATGTCCAACAGTGCATGAGCAGAATCGAAAAGTAGAGCTGAGTTACAGATCATTGGAGTTTTATCTAATAGTGTCTTGGTCTTGGGATAAAAGAAACATTGTAATTCGCTTGTAGAATAATCCCTTGTCTTACTGCTTCTTTAGAGTATAAGACGTCCTTGAGTCCCAAGTAAATATCAGGAAAAGATTATCAGTTATCTCTTGCTACACCTGTAACAAAGTACCTGCTCATTTCAAGCGTGCAGGGCTTAATTCACAATCAAACAGCAATGAGAGGCAAATGCAAGGACAAGATATTCTTCTGCCAATCAACTCCCAGCTTCAACTGTTTGTTTAGAGTCAAAGTCACCTTTCCAGATGCTCGAATGCCAGCTCCTCTGTTATGTCTCACCTCCCCCACCCTTAAAACACACACGCTGCCTCCACGCATGCAAAGACGTGTATGATACAACGCACACAATCATTTCAGTATGAGGAACCTTCTGTCACTTTCCACTCATCACTCCTAGTAAAGCACTAGCACATACATACTCATACATCTTGCTTGGTACCATTGTTAGGAGTTGGATACAAGGTCAATGATAAACACAAAGCCAGCTTAGGACAGCCCCACCACCAATTGTACACACCCACAACCTGTGTCACCTCGTCTGTCTTGTGCCACATCTGCTTAGTTCTGAGAGTACTTTGTGTCAAATCTAACACTGACTAACATTAGACAGAAACCATGTCGTGCAGCTTTGTATTACAGCTTGGGTGTGTGAAGAGAGAACAGGGCTCACTTCCTCGATATACTGGCCACAGAAAGCTTTCAATAGAGCTCAGGGAAACGACACCACAAACGCAGTGTATTATGGGATCGTTGTTCATTTAAGCCAAATTTGATAATGGAAACTATAGTGAAAGAGGCTGCTTTTGTGTTCTTGAAAATTAAACTGTGGCCATTAGAAACTCATCAAAATGGCTGGCTGCCATGTGGTAAAATGACACTGTACTGTACATATGATCGAAATAAGATTTCAGAAGCAACAAAGCATCATTTGGGTAGCAGTTGGAAGGAGGAAAAACATCAACTTACACAATATTTTAGAAAATATGTTTGTTTTATTGGCACTGATATAGTGGTAAGTTATAAATATACTACATGTAACTGTTATAATTTATGTAAGGTTATGCTGCACCCTTTAGGTGTGGTTATCTTTACTTTCAGGAATGACAGTGTAGCTCGAATCAAGAAAGTCTTCATGCTTTTGTATTTTACAAAGTTTCTCAAATTTGAGAATGTGTACTGGGACACGCAGAACTCACTGTGGCTTCTCTGACTGGTATCTGTGGAGAGGAGAGAGACTACAGGTCTGCACCTGCTGCAGCTCTAAAACGCAGAGCACTTAAATGAAATATCGGCCCATAATAAATGAAATAAAACTACTTTAGGTGTGAATGACTTTTATTTTTAAGATTCACAATGCCGTTGAGTGCAGCTATAGGATAGAACAAGTATTTCTTTGCTATTAGATGAAATATAAAATGCCAAGTAAAACTTTGTTTTTTAAGTCCATATGCAGTAGTAGTGCAGTGTTTTTAAACTTTAACGCATTTTCCTCCTTATCACCTCTTGTGACATCTACGTTTTGGTTTTGCTTGAACAACATGGTGACCAGACTGAGGGAAGGATGTTTAAAGGTGGAGTCCAAAGTTATTTTAGGTTATTTAACTGTATTTGTAATATACATATATTGTCAAACTTAGAATTAAAACATTAAAAAATATACAGGAGCAGCCACTGGTTTGTGGAAGCTGGTATATTGCTCTGCCATCTTGAATACGGTGGCCAAAATTACTATTCTGCCTGAGCGTGTTTTATGCATGTAGCATTATAGATAGAGGGCCTTAAAAGTTCATTTTAATTTCAAGATTACAAATGCCTCTTTTTAGCTTATTATGATCATATTACATTTGTACATGTATTTGTACATCTCTCTCATCTTCCTCTTCATGCTTCCTCCTCATTTTCACTCAAGGGTCCTAAAAATCACACTTTTCCGTTGATAAACAGTGTGATTATATTCTCACATTGTATTTAAGTCTAACAATGTTAGAGCCGCTTCAAAGAAAGTTAACTCCTGCTAACGGCTGCTGAGAGCAGAAAAAACAGCAACGCTTACCATCAGAAAGGTTCAGGATATTCTCAACAGCTCACCTCAGTATTTCTGTCATCAGACATATGTAAGCTTTACTGATACATTGACTCTTATCAGACTCCTTTCAAAAAGTTTTACAGCATCCTCCAGTGTAAATAACCTTGGAAACATATTAATAGCTGAGCTAAACAGCAGCCTGACTGAGATAGAGACAAATGGGGGCCACAGTTTAGGATTATGCACTTGAGTTGGGCGGTGGTTAAGGTAAAAGAAACAAAACAAACAAAAAACAAAAAGCCAGTGTGTGCTGAGGCTGTGCCTTACTTAGTAATCAACCATGTGAGTGGGTGGTCATGCAAAGTGTCTCATCCATGTGGAAAATGAAAATCTTTGCCTGATAATCAAATATACTGACATGGCACTAAAACACTTTTTGTATCATACACAGACATTTGAGGCTATTTTGACAGATATTGCTCATAGCCTCAGAGTTTACTTTGGTGTCTGCTTGGTTCCACGTACCAAACTATTGACTATGGATTAATGTGACATTACTGGTAACAGACTAAATTTTGCCGTTAAACTCACCGGACAAGGTCACATATAAGTTATTCAGACTATGGCTGCTGGCTTTTCGCATATTTCTCATAAAACCTGGACCTGCCATAAAGATTCTCCACAGAGATACCATTTTCCAGTGGAAAGCTTGAGCTGTTTGTGTGTGAAATCGCAGAACCTTCTGGCACAAGTTCAGGTAACCAGTGAGCAAGGACTGCAGCTGACATCCTGAGGGTCCTGGATACTCTGCTCCCCCTCTGAGCATGTCAACAGTCTGATTAATACATGTGGCAGATCAGAGAGAGAATGTATAAAGGGATGCGAATCTTTGCACTACCTCCTTCTGTGCTGAATGCCCACATACCAGACATTAATCACGAAGGAAAAGAATTGTTTTCTCTCCACAGCACAGCACAAAAATAAAACTTCATCTGCGTCTAGGGCGAAAGGAGGGGTAATGTTGCGTGACATTCTCTTCATATCATGGAGCTAGAGGTCACCTCCTGGCACTGAGAGAAAAGAGAAAGGGAGAAAAAACCCAGAGCTCTCCATCTCTCACCTGCTCGCCCACTGTGCATGCATTCATCAATTCTCTCTCTGCTCCCGTCCTTCCATCTATCTGGCCTTGTGTGATACACACACAGCAACAGTGTACCCATAACACATACTGCTGTCTTTGTTATCTGTTCAAACGGACTCCAATGCCGATATGGACTGTCCAACAACATCCTCCACGACAGGGGTGGGTTTTCCAAAGGGGGTCACATGAAAAATCTAGACTTAGGAGGAAGGCCCCAACAGCTTGGGGCCTAAACTGGGATTAATTCTGCTCAGTATTAATTTTTATCTCTTTATAAACTGCTACTGGCAAGACTAGATGTAGATTAGGTAATAAAAGTGTGAAATAGGCAGTCTGTGAATCTGTGCCCTGATGTACTTATATATTTTAGTTACAAATCAAAAATATGATTAATTTTTAGCAATGACTTACACAACACCTCCTGGTATATAATATAATTCAAACATACTAATTTCACTGTAGTCACTTTGTCTTGTTTCTGCTTCAAAAATGTAACAGATTTGCACAGCCAACGGTAGTAACACCTACTAGTTTGTACCATTTCAAACCAAGCCTTTCCGAGCATGAACTTACCTATGTGAATAAATCACTCCCCCCCCCTCGTAGTCCTTTTTATTGCTGCCGGCTTCTCTGTAATCTTAAACTCTTCCCTTAACCCATATACAAAGATGAGAAACTGGGCTGTGTCGCTGAGGTCACAGCTCTCCTCCAGAGCCAAGGATAGAAAGAAAAAAAATGCTAGTTTTAAAGCTGAAACTCCTGCAATATCCTAGTTCTATCTTGTAATGTTTTGCCCAGAGCAGGGCTTCCTTCTTCTGGGCATATTAGCATCCACCAAACATTCTTTAATAAACTCCCCATCATGTCATTTTTGTGATAGCTAGCCTTGACAACTACATTCCTGGATATGCAAAGCTTGGTGAAAAATCTCTTGTTGGTTATGCAGCTTTTCTAGCAAAAGTTCAAATGTCTTTTCTCACTGTAAATCAGTCACGTTTTTTGCATTTCTCTCCGTGTTTAGTCTTTTAATTATGATTCAAACTGTAATCCTTAAACCCAACAATCAGCTCTCCATAAACTTAGCCCACGGCTTTACTTCATACATGCTTTGAATTTCCTGTTAAAAACTCTACATTCTGCATCAAGCTTTCTTTTTTTTTAAATGTGAGTTAGCTAACTTAGACTAACTTATATAAATTTAACTGTGGCCCTCAAAATAAAGCAACAAAAATCTCAAAAAACAGTAAACCTTTCTCTATTAGGGCGTTTGTTCACAGCTGAAATGGGACAAACTGCATATGCTTGAATCCTAATTTCCCATTGACCTCACATGGCTGGATATGCAGAACAAATAAGGGTGATTGTACAATGCCTAAGTCTGCTTCATGACTTTTATAAAGAAGCAAATGTGAGTCATAAAGCTCCCTGAATATGCAAATAGCCACCATGCCTTGCTGCTGGTGTAAATGCTATGGAGTTTCAACAGCGCAGAACAAATGTTCTGCAAGTAAAAATGACACTATGTGGTAATATATTTGCTGAAGGACTAATGTGACAAGGACCTTATTAAAAAGGTACAATTAATAGATATTGTGTTTAACATTTCAACAGAAAATCGGTGCCATTAAAATCCGTTCCCAAAATTATTTGTGCGGGTGGACTCGATTTATGAACCAGCCTTTTGGTGTGTGTGTGTGTGTGTATGTGTGTTGGAGCAACACTTACATTTATGCCAACAGTTACATTTACGCAAATGCAATGAGTCATAATGGAGTGACAGGATACAATACATTTACAGTCTCTACATCATAACTTGTGAATCATCTGCATACTTTGAGCCTGTCTGACTCACTGACATCACTGAATAAAAATAGTGATGATTTCTCACCTCTGTCTGTAAAAGGATTGGAATTATCTCAAAGAATAATGTGTTGCCAAAAAGGAAAGGCTACAAAGGGAGATAAATTGAAGTTTTAGTAAGTATAAAAGCAAGAACAAAAAGTTGCAAACATTCCTATTGATGATATAACTATAGTGCATCCATTATCTACCACTTAAAGGCTTCTGCCAGAATCCAGCATCAATCTTGTTTATTACTGTTCAATAGCACTGACCTTTTGATGACCAAAGTACGGCTTATGTACAAAAGCTTCTACCTGTGAGTGAATTGCAATCAATACCGGGGCAGCATTATGTTTCTATGCACTGTATGAAAAATCAGAGAGCAAGTCCAGACAGGGAAACGGAGACTATGAAAGCAGGGAGGAACCTGACAAAGCAGGACAAATGACTGACAGGAAGACTTGACAGGGGTAACTCTCAACTGGGGGATCCAATTCAACTCAAGTGTAATGCAGGTACCACCTGCGCATAAAGCAGATGCCAATCATTGACAAACAGACTGTTTATCTAGCTCTCAATAATGGAAACAAGGTAACAAGATTGAAATAAAAAAAGTACAAAAGCAGCACTCAGTCACTGGCTGCTGTGCAAGGAATGTTTAAAATACAGACAGACACAGACACCGAGACAAGTGGGCAGGGGAAGGTCAAGCACATTCATCTGCATCTGAGAAATGGTGTACAGGTGGAACCCAGTTGTTTGGCAGTGCCACGGTGTAGTCCCTCTAATTCCTCAAATGCCAAATGACTTTTGCCGCTCGCCCGAATCTGTCGCGATGTAATTTGTCTTCGACATCACGGCAACGTGTTTGTTTTGGTAACTATAAATCAAGCAGTCCTGTAATCTGATCATTACAAGACCCATCAGGACTAAAAATACAAACCAGCCATGCCTCTAACACTACAACAGTACTTTGCCTCCGTAGGATTTTGTTTCATGGTGACAGTTAGTTGAAATCTAAACCGCTTTGTGGGTAAACCTAGCCCTCTATGAAAGCTGAAAAGGGCAGGAGAGCATGTGCACTGGACAGCCATTATCCCAAAAGATGAATATGCAGATAGCGCTGCACTAACCGAGGAGAGTTCCAAGGTTTCAGGACAAGAGATACACGAGTTTAATTGAAAACATTTCAAGGAGCCCAAATTACTTTGGAGAGGCAAATTAAGAGTGAATTCTCAGTATTTAGGAGAAGTCCTCGATGCCAGTTTCAATTTATTTGGCTAAGGGGCCATTTAGTCCTCCAGCATAAACAAATAAGCAGATGAAATGTCATGTTTCTCCCTGTTAAATTTTTCACAGAGACAGTCTACCCTTGTGTAGAGTTTAAAATTGGAGATTGTGCGGAAACAATCCATTTTTAAATTCCCTGCCAGACTGAGCCTCTTAGCCCACCCACATTCCCTGCCATTGGCGGTCAATAATCTGCCCAATGAGGAAACATTAGCTGTCATGTGAAAGACGAAGAGGAGGAGGTGGATAGGGTGAAGCTTGTAGAGGATGGGCGACTGAGTGATTTGCCTTACATACAGGCCATGAGATAAGCCTCTTGGTTTCCCCCTTGGCAGATAAAGGCCCCCACATTACAGTTATCACCGCAGACAGATTATAGACTCGACTCTCTCTGTAAGTACAGGATGACGGTGAATAGGCCTTCACTGTGCCACTACCATTATGAATGTTCCACTTGCACTGTTCTCCACTGCAATCAATCAAGTTTACAGCCAATTCGAGTTATTGCTTTCACTTGAATCTCTCTGAGTATTGACCTGGACTTTTCCTTCATCCCACGAGAGAACAAGCACTCACCTAATCTGCACATCATACAATCAGATGAATGGGAATGTACCATATGCTACAATATGTGATCTTCTTTGTTGTTCTGATTATGTTAAGTCAACCCCACGTTGGAAAGGATGAAACAAACACACAAACTAATTGCAGACTATTTGCCAAATGGACAAATAGTTGATAGTCTCGTAGTTCTAGTCGCGTTCAGTAGCGTGGTCAGAGATCACAGGGACACGTATCAATTCACATTTCACATATGTCAAAGTGGACTGAAAAGGTTTAAGACTCTGTTGCCCAGAAGCTGAGTTTGGCTTTGGTTAGCCCCAAATGGGATAGTCACCTGGGCTCACTTCTGAATAACCTATTTCCACACTGAAATGACTGATGAGGTGGGATAACGTAGCAGCAGCACAGAGTAGAGAGTGGAGCAGAGTGCAATGTATCAGGGGTTTGCCTATCGCTGGTTCTGCTCCAGGAGCGTCTTGGTTCATCTCTACAGCTCCCCAAAGACCCTGGGGAGGAGATTTAAGTGTGTCAAGGCTCTGTGTGCAAGGAGATGAGTTAGGGTTTCAAACACACAGTACCAAGACTCTAGCTCTGATTGTAGTTCTCTCTCCTTCCCTTTCCAACCTGCATTTGCCTTCCCTGCTGTGCAAGCTCTCCTTCTTTTCCATACTCTATTAATCTCCACTCTTCACCATTCTTTCTCATTTCCACCAGATACCTCATCTTCCCCTCCCTCCTTCTCCGATATGGATGCTCCATGCAGGGATGACTTGTGGGCACATTAGAGGTAGTGGCAGGGGAGGATGATGGTGACTGATGTTACGTCTGTCAGTCATCACAGCCCTGACACAGATATGTCAGGTGGAGATACTGAGATCTTTGAAGTTCACTTGAACTCTGCAAAGTTACTTTCTGCAGGCAGAACATGTGTGGGTGTGCGCATGTGTGTACATGTGGATGTTCGCGATACAGGGTATGCACACACGCAGTAGGAGGTTTCTTTTTGACAAACATCTTTAGTCAATCTTTATTTTCACATCCTGACATATTACTGCAGTCATGATACATGCTTCCGCTTAAGCGTCACATCACATTTTGCCAAACCTCTTTAACAACGCAATTGAGTTTACAAAATGCATAAATAATTAAATGAAGGCCCAAAAACATGTGTGGTCCTGAAGGACTGCATGAAAAAAAGTGAACTGGTAGAAAATAAATGTAGCCAGTACATCATCCAGTCCCATGGGTTATGTCGTCAGATAATAAGATGGAAAAATGAGAGCTGACAAAAAAAGCCTCCTTTTTGACAACCTGCTTGCTGTGAGTGCTCTCAGTCAAGGAAGCTGCATTTAAATATTTGAAGGCAACATAACAATAAAAAGCTTTTTTAAATATGATAAAAGCCAAGCAGCAGACCCACAGAGAAAAGCTAGCTCTATAGATAAATGTTAAATGACCCATACAGTGTTCTCTGCGTGGGAAGAAATGAGACAATGAGCCACATTCATATAGCTGCAAAGCTCATGAAAGTATCTTCATCTGTCTCCTATAGTTTGGTCGGGTTAGGCAGAGAAGCAGAGGTGAGGGTTTTCCAAAGTGTCTTTCATGCATAATATAAGCCCCTTTTGTTTATTAATGCCCAGCACTCCCACTAGAGACTGAAATACGTGGCGTGGACCCCACGTTGTCTGCTTTAATATTTGAAAGATAAATAATTAAAGTGGGCTGACATCAGTGCACCCTCTGCAGGTCTGGTTTCCTTGTCTTTGCTGTCTATAAAGCTAAGACGTTGCCCCTGCCCATGACACACTCCCACTGATGCATCTGTAGTGCTTTCATAAGTAAATCTATTACACACATTAAAGTAACCTTTTAACCCCCCGCCCCATAAATGACTGCTACTCTTGATTTGTTTGTTTTTTTACAAGAAAGAGACTTATTGTTTCCATGTTTGGGTGGGCATATGGTTGTGGTAGAAAGCCAGTCAATGTACCTCGATAGAAAACTAATAGAAAATCTAGGCAGTATCACGTTTCCCACTTAAACAGGAGTATAATTAGGGTGTTTGTTTCATTGAAGGGTAACTTTTAAATTTCTTTATATGATATGTTAAAAAGGTATTTTGAAAAATAGCTGAAGTAGCAGATGTATCAATACAGTAGACTAGTTGACTTTGCTTCAAGTGTAAAATGTCATGTTTCCTGTTTAAATTTTTATTTGAACACTAATTGCATAATTTTCGTCAGGTTTAGCAAAAGTCAAATTCTACCTAAAAATGTGTCACAGCTGTCATGCAAAGGCAGTTAAGTCTTGTTGAATGTCTGCTCTCACAAGGTCTGACTAATTACCTATCAGTGCTCATTAGGATCTTACATTTATATAACGGGGTGTGCCACTCTGGCATCTATAGCTAAAACGATAGGGTAACAAAATTCCACAAGACATAGTTAAGCATGAAAAAATTACTTCAGATACCCTGAAAAGACAGCAAAAGATACACTTTTAGACATCGGCCAGCACATAGTTTTATACAAAGATGGAAGCCCAAACTGAAAAAAGCACTTCCCTGCATGACACTACATGTAAAAAAAAAGTTAAAAGCACATTATCTCAAAGTATGGCTGAAGATACAGTGAAAATATTGAGGGGAACAGTTAAATTAACCAAAGCAATGGTGGGCTCAACAGTGAGAAACTTGATTGTTGATTACATGCTTGCTGGACTTTTGGAAATTTTTTGGAAAGGTGTAGTCTGGCGCTTTTATGTGTTTCCTTTCAGCGTAGCTCAGGTGGGGGGCTGGGTGTGTGAAGGACAGAAAATGCCAAACCAGCTAGCTTATCTTAACTGGCCAGAACACCTGAGGCGTTCTTTCTGTTCCTCATCACGATGCGCATGTCCGTGCATGTGGTTGTGTGCCTTGGACTTCTTGTGGAGGCAGAATCATGAATACTAATAGTGTTCTCTGAAAGAGAAGGGCTGTGACTTGACTCTCAAAGGAGTGCGCTCAAATGAGTTCACAGATACACACACACACATTGCAACTGACCTCCCCCTGCAGCCCAGAGATAAAGTGGTGATTATCAAACATAGCAGCCTGTCATTAGCACAGTAACCAGTGATATAGGCCATTGGTGAAAGACAAGGACAGGGCTCGAGTCAAGAGGGCCACACACTGGGTGGTTCTCAGCAAGGATGGTGATTGGGCCTTTGGAATCAGAGGGCCAGTGAACCTGCTTGTCCAGGATAGGACAGATGAAGGGGTGTATGCAGCAGCTGACCTCATCGGTATGCATGTATGGTCAAGGCAAACAAATCTTAGCACACAGAGGACTACAAAGAGTGAGTGTTCTTTTGGGGAAAGTGGACCGCGTCGTGCAGAAATTATAGCTCTAAAAGAAGAGAAGGCACCAAGGGAAACAGAGTTTTGAAATCTTGCCGGATGATAAGTCTAACAGATAACGGTAATGTAGAATTATGATCTAGTGACTGGACAGAAAGAGACAAATATATTTAAAATTTAAAAAATGATGAAAACCAAGACTGACACTAGAATTCTAATGGTTATGATATATTATACTAATTAAAAAAGTAAAGCTATGATAAATATAGTGATTAAATTTATATAAGCAGGTCATAATGTGTGACTCTTTAATACATCAATTACTTCAAGGGCACTATATGTGTGTGTGACTGGTTGTATGAGTATTAGAGAAGAAAAGCACTACATCAGTAGCAGTCGATTTACCGTTCTCGAAGTTTTTGTCCTTCTTCCTGATGTGGTTGTCCCGTGGGATTGCCATATCTATCACAGCTTCCGTTTCTGCTCTTTGTCAACCACCACTATGTCTGGTTGGTTGGCCAGAACCTGCATGTCTGTCTGGAACTTGAAGTCCCACAGGACCTCAACTACCTTTGGTGGTGTCTCCCATGGAGACTTCTAGTCCATATGCTCACAGCTATACACAACCCCAACCACTTGGTTGTGTCTGTCTTCTGGAGAAATTCAGGATTCTTCATGTTTCCTCCTTAACTGTGGCTCTAACAGAACTCTGTGCATTGTTTTTAGTTTTGTTGTCAGTGGCATCTACCTCCTCCTGTGGCTGGCTTATTATTCCAGCTGGGTATCTGATGACCAACAGAGCGTATGCATTGATGCCTTGGATCATACTCCTACCATTCAGCTGGTTTCTCAGCACCTGTCTTACCTTCTGGAGGTATTTAGCTGCAGCTGATCTTTGTGTATCTTTATGCCATAATCAAAGCTGCCCTGGAGAAAACAATGTGTTTTCTTTTGCTGGAGAGGTTGCATGTTTAACCATAAAAGAAAATAAGTCTGTGACATATGCTTCTCACAATACACACACACACACACACACACACTATAACCACAGGCGAGGTTGAAAGGCCCAGGTGATGTGGAGCAGTTGTAATTATGGTCCTGTCTAAACTACAAATTATAAGATGGCTTGGGGTGATTGAGGTTAAGTTTTCATTTCCTGCCTACATTCCATTTATGTTCCTACAAATACACCTGAGGTTGAGTCTGACCTCATTTCCAAGATGACCGTTATGAAGTGCAGGTAAAGAAATAAATGATCCTGATCATTACTGAAATTTAGCCAGAATTTAGAGAGATTCTATAGTATTTATATAAACTTGTGAGAGCACATGCAAGTGCACATATTAGTGTACATAAGCACTAATGAAAATAATATTCAAGTTCCATCTTTCTCCACACACTGTTGACAGATGTGAATTTGAAGGACTGAGCCTTGTCAAGGCTATTTCTTTTTAAAATTTCACCACAGATTTTCAGCTGGATTGAGATCCACCAATGCATTTACTATTGAGGTAAAAACTGATGTCTCCTGTCCTTTCCCTTGCATGCAATCCTATCCCATAAGTGACTGGGGAGATTTGCTGGTTTTCTTTAGCAAATTCCAATGAAAGATTCCAAAATGCTTCATTGAAATGCTAGCAGACAAAAGTTAAAGCATAATCTCCTTAGCCAGTGCACATCTGTGATTCATGATATTCATCAATGGCTGCTCCTCTTTAGCTCACTTTAACTTTGAGTTCTCTTGTTAAGGTGCTGGTTTCTTTTGGGTTTTCTGTATGTAAATCCCTGTTCTTATAGTTTTGTGTCACAAACACTGCCTCTCGCTCTACCCATTAGTTTTTCTATTAGACTGGTGCATGACTGCAGATGCGGCACCAGGAATGCAGGAATGATTATGACCTATGGTCACAAGCTCCGAGTAGAGATCAAAAGACCAATTATGTAAAGAAAAAAAAACAAAAAAACAAAAACAGAAATGAGCTTTAGCCAAAGGATGTCTGAGATCTAATTTAGACACAGCTTGGCCATTTGGGAGGACCTCAAAGTAACCCACTAATCCACTACATCAAAAGGCTCAGGTTGTTTTGACTGCTTAGGAGGTCCAGATCCAGAACATGCTGGACACACTGCATCTCTTGGCTGGTTAGGGAAGGCCTAAGTGTCCCCCCTGAATAGCTGAAGCAGGAAGTGCCAGGAACAAGGGAGGTTTGGGTTTGTTTACTTAAACTGCTTCCCCGATTACCCAGAAATGGTTGGATGGGTTCTATCGTTTTGTTTGTACTTGCTCCATATTTTGAAAAATTCTGACTGGGAGTAGCCAACATCTTTTGCCACCCTCCTATTGTATTTTTTATTTAGGAACTGGATGATCCTTTCCAGTATGTCAACTGGTTGACAACTTGTTGAAGCCACGCTTTCTTTCAATCAGCCTGTTTCAAAAGCTTCAGTTCAGCAGACTATTTTACTTTTTTTTTTTGTTAGTGCAGGTATTTGTTTTCACAAAGTGATTACATAATATTTTTAAGCAAAACGGACTGATTTTATTTATATCATATGATGGCTTTGACCTGTGGTCCTCTCCTCTTTAGATACGTTTCTACATTTTATTTTAGATTTGTCTAGTCACAGGACATTTTTTCCCCTTGCATTAGTTCTTCCTAAATAAGCTGAATCCCAGAAAAGGTGGTGACTTCTGGAATCTGTTTATTTGTCTTGTCCTTTTTGAGGGTGGCATTTTAACTTGCATTTCTGAATACATCAATGAAGTGCTTTCACTTCCACATCATAATGTAGTTTATATTTTTAAAGCAGTGCCACGTGATATTTTTGAATAATTTCATATTCAGATGTCTGCTCACTTCTGTTCTAAACTGTATTTCTTAAACAAAATGAACATTTATTGTTTTCTCCTTTGCCTTTGTAGTATTGGCAATGAAAAATGGGCTTTATTTGAATAGTAAATTAAATATAATTTGTAAGTCATTTTGACACATCCCCAGTTTTTCAAAAACAGGGTAACATGTATACAACCAGCACACTTCTGGAGACACTCAGTGAATAGACTCCACTGATCTACACAGAAGTTGTATATCTTGGAGGCTCCCCAAACACATCAAAGACAGAAAGGGGCTTTTTAATCCCCTGAGTCCTATGCACTGAAGTGTTCAGGCGTGGACTACCCTGCATGGTAAACATTTTCTTTGTCACCAATCCAAAGTCATACAAAGTGTGCATAAGGGTGTGACTGCCGGCAAGCACAGGTGAGAGCCGGTAGACGTGACAACAAAACCATGGTCATGCCACTGGTGCACATCAATGATGATCACACATGTAAATAGGCTCTGGGCAAGCCTTATTGGCTTTTATTTGCAATGACACAGGATGTCAATACCTCAGTGCAATCACTCCCTAATTCCAGTCCTAGCGTATTCACACTTGTCGTTAAAAAGTATTGTAAATGAAATATATTAATTCAGCCTCATTTTTTGTACTTATAAATCATAATTTCCCTATCTAATTCAGATACTGAGTAAACAATGTATATGTGTAGGGGTCACTTAACAGGCATATAGGCCAGCAGAGCATTTCAACCTGTGCCCTTCACCTAGTCTAGTCTGGGGTTAAAGGCAGCTGATTTGGTTGTGGTCAGCAGAAAATCAGAATATAAAAGCTTCTCAGTACATAGAAGCAAAAAGCAAAGTAAAAGCTTCTGCATCAAACACAGTGGACCATCTATCATCAGCAAATGACATAGTGCCCCAAATCATCACAGACCACAGAAATTTCACAACTGAACTTTAAACACTCTACTTTCCTGCTAGACTCCAAGACGCTGATTTCCAAATGAAATATCAAATTTACTTTCACCCAATAAAGAGAATTTTGGACCAGTCCTTTTTTCTTTCTTTCTGGCTCAGGTAATATGTTTGATACTTTCTCTGGTTTAGAAGATTGATGATCAGTGATCATCATCTGGACAACAGTCAAGAGTCAAGTCAGCAGCCAAGACTGAGAGGCACAGAGTATTTACACAGGTTGAACATTAATTTACTCAAAGAAAAATGAAATTTTAAAATAATTTCAGATGCCAGAATTCTGATTTTGATAAACTGTAGTCCATAATCATCAAAATTGAAATGAAAAAAGGCTTTTAAATGTTAAAATTTTACTAAATGTTAAGGTTTACATTTTTAAATGTAATTATGAAAAAAATATTATAAATTAATAATAAGAATTATTATATATATTATATATAATAATAAGAATTATATATTATATATATATATAATAAAAGAATATATATATATATATATATATAATGTAATATTACTAGGTTAGCCTATATAAATATATATATATAATATATATATTATATACTTATATTATATGTATATATATATATATATATATAGTGATACTCAAAATGATATATATATATATATATATATATATATAATATTATATATATATATATAATATATATATATCATATATATTATACAACATATATATATACACATATATAGTATATCACATATATATATATATAGAACCATCATGGAAGGACAGGCCCCTGCACGGTATGTACCACCGGCAGATAGAGGAGGTGGCTGATATCCAGAAATCCTACCAGTGGCTGGACAAAGCTGGACTGAAAGACAGCACAGAGGCACTAATCATGGCAGCACAAGAACAAGCTCTGAGTACAAGATCCATAGAGGCTGGGGTCTATCACACCAGGCAAGACCCCAGGTGCAGGCTGTGTAAAGATGCCCCAGAGACAATCCAGCACATAACAGCAGGGTGCAAGATGCTAGCAGGAAAGGCATACATGGAACGCCATAACCAAGTGGCCGGCATAGTGTACAGGAACATCTGTGCCGAGTATAACCTGGAAGTCCCGAGGTCAAAATGGGAGATGCCCCCAAGGGTGGTGGAGAATGACCGAGCTAAGATCCTGTGGGACTTCCAGATACAGACGGACAAAATGGTGGTGGCTAACCAACCGGACATAGTGGTGGTAGACAAACAGAAGAAGACGGCCGTAGTGATCGATGTAGCGGTTCCGAATGACAGCAATATCAGGAAGAAGGAACACGAGAAGCTGGAGAAATACCAAGGGCTCAGAGAAGAGCTCGAGAGGATGTGGAGGGTGAAGGTAACGTGGTCCCCGTGGTAATCGGAGCACTAGGTGCGGTGACTCCCAAGCTAGGCGAGTGGCTCCAGCAGATCCCGGGAATAACATCGGAGATCTCTGTCCAGAAGAGCGCAGTCCTGGGAACAGCTAAGATACTGCGCAGGACCCTCAAGCTCCCAGGCCTCTGGTAGAGGACCCGAGCTGGAAGGATAAACCGCCCGCAGGGGCGTGCTGGGTGTTTTATATATAGCTGTAACCATATGGATGGCAATTTCATGAAAGTGTAATTTAGAAAATGCAATGTATATATAATATTTTTTTTAAAAATGACATTAACAAATTGCCATATATGGTATTGCAAGATACATGTAGTGTAAGACTGGTGTTCTGTAGCATTGTAATGACAAAGCAGGAAGAGAACATCAGATAGTGCTTGAGCCTTGAGTCTTATGGACCTGATATGCTAAAACCCAGAGCTCGGCACAGGGCCACACTGACAGTGTAATGAATTGTAGGTGCCTACTTTCCTACTAGATGGAAGTAGCTTGGCAGTTGTTTGGCATACACCATTCCAGGGAGATAGAAAGCTCCTGCAGAGTTTTGGTGCCAACTTAAGATCTGATCGAGATGATGTTAGTGAGCGAATACATGAGTGACGGGAAAGGGTCCGCTGCAGCGTTGCGACAATGACATCCAGTTGAGAAACTGCCTACTGAAAGTGCTCTGAAGCAAGTGGGCTCTTATCACTGAGTGGGGTATTAGCTCTAGTAATAAGCTGTGGCACTTAGTTGACAATATGTGGAGAGCTGGCATTTCAGACAAGGACTTGATATGCCAGGCTCCAATGGAAGTATTTATAATGGCGACTGTATTTGACTCCCCACACGAAAGGAGTGTTCTAATGTGTGTGTGCTGTCTTGTAGTGGATAATGAAAATGCTGAAAGTGCGATACTAAAAACAACACAAACCAAATGAGAAGCAGCAGCGTTTGCTGTGTAGGCGTGCATTAGTAACTGCTACAGCATACTGCTAGGGAGAAAAAAGAACAACAAATACAACCAACCAGTGAACCAAATAATGTCCCCATCTTGCTTTAGCAGCTATTCCGCTCAATGTGTACTTTTTTTCCCCTTTTTTTAAAAATAAAATACATCACAGTAAAACTTCCAGCACACGAGAACAAACACACAAGACCAATAGACCTATAAAGTGTGAGTTGAGCTCCCAGCCTGAGCTCTAAGTTTGCTATGGAAATGTAGTCTTTCCTTTTCACAGGGCGAACAGACCATATCTCTGGCAGACCAATATTCTTTGACAGCCATAAATCCACAGGAAGAGAGCCAGAGAACATTTTTATGTTAATTATGTCAATTTAAATAGCTTAGCAACTGAAGTTTTTAAAGGGGCAATCCAATTATCTAAGCTAGAAGGAAGAGAAGGCAGGAAAATGAAGAAAAGACACCAGCTGAAACTGTCACTTTAGAAGAAAAACTGCCTGTTACTCAGTAGTCAAAAAAATGGGGATGCATTGGGATGAAACACTGTATTTTAGCAATGTCACCGAAGGGGAAAATGATTTAGGTTCTTCTTCAAATACTCCATGTAATATGACACCAATTACATCACAATAAAACTGAATATAAATCCAAAGCATCAATAACCTAAATCTTAATTGTATTTAAACCCAAACAAAAACCACCTAAACTTTATCAAAATTTGCCTCTCTTCTTTTTATTGAGTAGAACATGTCTAAAAGTCAGCCAATACTTAAAATTCAAGTCAAGTCAGTGCACTTAATGGGAAATCTTATTTGTCGTTTGATCGCCCTGTGCTTTAATTCGGTTTGCAGCTATACTGAGAAAGCGAGAAGGGCAGTAATTAGTAAGAGAAACTGGTTTACAGAAAGATCCAGGGTTGTTGGGAGAACCAACTAGAAGAAAATTGAAAGACACGAGTGTGAACACGGTGAGGAATCAATAAACACTATTAGTATCTCTTGTCAAAGTAATGTATGTACAGCGCTTTGAGAGACAACAAGGAAAATATATTCAAGGAAAAGAAGAGAAGTAACATTGCAGTGGAAAAGGCTGTGGCTGACAAACATCAAAGGAATCATCAGTGTGAAACTCTGTCTTGTCCCTGACAGCTTAGGCTAAGAACACCACGGCAACTGATGCACCATAGAGCACTGAGCCAAAGATATATACTGTGGAAAGTAGGACAAAATAAGGAGTGCTCAAGCAATTATCAGTGGATTTTCTCAAGTACACAATGTACCATGACAATCGGCATACGGAACTTAGCATTTCCACAACCACTTAAGGCCACTCTCCTTTAGTGGCTGCCATCACATGTCAACATTTACACTACAGGTTGTGATTAGATAAATTGGCCACAGTTCAATAAATCAGCAGACCCAAGATGGGTGCTGGATTTGAAAGACAAGTAGCAGAATACAGTTGGCTGGGGATGTGCTGAAAAAACAAAAAACAAATCCAGCATGAAAAAGCTTCTAGACATTTTATCCACCAACTCAGGGACATGAATTCACCCACTGGCCTATGGGGAGCTGAAGCAATGAGACTGGAAGCCCAGGCTTGGTTCCACTCATCTTTCCTCAGATGACAGGTATCAATGGAGGGATAAACCAATACCCTGTGTGGGTTTGTTTTCTCAGCTTGGAACTCATTACAAGCGTAATTCAACCTCTTGAAGAGAAATTCCTTAAGGTATAAAAATGCACTTTTTGGGATGGCTCAGGAAAATCACTGGTTAACATTTGACTGATAGTTTTTAGAAGTGTTGAGAGGGCAGTAATTAGTAACAGAAAGAGAATGATCTTACCATGGCCCCCACGTGTAAGAAAGGGCATCCGGTTGATGGCAATGGGCACAGTGCCATGCTTGTTGTGGAAGTGGTGGACATGGTGGGTGGTACTGAGGGAAGAAGAGACTCGTGCGGCCACGGCTGGGCACGGGAAAACTAGCAGTGCCAGAGAGAGCACCAGCCTAAACAGGAATGCTGGACTAGCCCACACCACAGGTGATGCCGCACTTGGCCTGGATACCATTAGTAACCCTCCATCCACCTCCACTTCCACCTCCTGTTCCATAGGGGTGGGGCCTGAAAGGATTGTAAGGCCCCTCCCCCTCATACGACACACACAGGAAGTGAACATCTTAAATGAATCCTGGGCCCATGATCCCCAGCCTTCCAGCCCGGGGAGGAAAGGAAAATTCAGAATAAAAATATAAGCCAAAAAAAAAAAAAA
The DNA here is from genome assembly GCF_018398535.1 of Haplochromis burtoni. NCBI lineage: Eukaryota > Metazoa > Chordata > Actinopteri > Cichliformes > Cichlidae > Haplochromis > Haplochromis burtoni. The sequence goes on from NW_024582504.1 coordinate 523,189, forward strand.
AAAAAAAGATCCCGGTTTGAAAATCCCAAAAACAATTGGAATTAAAAACAGAAAAAAAAGACAAAATCCTTCCGGAAATGAAAGAACCCCAAGAATTCTCCAACAGTCTAGTGCTGATATCCAAATGCGTCTGACTTGATCCTTGAGAACCACAACAACTCCGACTCCTCTCCCAAAACACTTAAACCTTTTGATAATAAACTTAACCTATTTTGTTTAAAGAACAACCTAAATCCATTAACCAAAGCTTAGCAGCACTGATTTAGTGAACAAAAGACTCCATTTTAGCTCCTTGAAAAATGTCTTGTGTACAGCTCTTTGAGTTAATTGTTTGATAGGGTTTCCTTTGCCTTGGGGAGAGCTTCAGAGGGCTTCTCCACCCATAATCCAAGCCTGCATCACAAAGAAAAAGACTCATTCCATCCCATCTGAGCTTTTAGGAACCAACATAGAAGACCAGAAGAGCAGGCGAATGAAAAAAAGATACATAGAAGTAAAATCAGAGTGCAAACTGGAGAGGCAAAAAATAAGAGCAGAGACAAGGGTGCTGCGATGAAGGAGCAGCCAAATCCTGTTTTGGGGCTTCGAATCCCTGAAAGAGCTCTGAATCCTTTCAGTCTGCAGCTGAAATCAGAAAAACAAGGGATGAATAAAGAGAATAAATGACTGGATAGTAAAAAAAAATTTAAAAAAGGGATGTCGACAAGAGGGCAAAACGATTGGCTATTTCCAAGTGCGACGTTGCTGAATTTCTCTCCTTTTTTCTGACAAACAAATCAATATGGGTCATGGAATGCAGAGCAGGACCAAGAAAGACACCTTAACAGGATTAAACCACAACCAAAGCATCAGAGAGGTTGATGTTCAGTTCAACATAACATGCTCCTAATCCTTGGACTTGTGACCACGCTCCGTCCTACTTCTGACTGCTCTTCAACCTTGGAGGATAAAATTCCGTTTCTCTGCCCCTTTAAACAGTGCTCTCCAGGGTGGGAAGCAGATTAGAAGCAGCCACTGGTCCTCTCAATAGAGCTCCGACACAAGGTGCAGCAGCTGGCTTGCTGAGAGAGTCTGGTGATGATGCTGCCGCTACTGCCTCTGCTGTGAAATTCATGCTAATTGAATCAGAAGCTGCAGCAACGAGCGCATCCTTCCTGCCCGCACAGTTCTCCCGTCTCTTTTTCCTCCTATCGAGTCAGCCAATCCCCCCCCCCCCAGCGGCACGCGCGCACAGCTCCGTGCTGGGCAGGGCAAAAATCAAGAGTCAGGGGCAGAAATAATGCTGGAAGGGAGGGAAAGGTGGACACACTCGAATCCTTTGAACGCACAGACGGTGACTATGATACATAGAGCGGAGCAGACACAGTGAGAGAGTGTTTGTGCGTCTGGTTGAAGCAGAGAGAGAGAGAGAGATGGAGAGAGAGAGAGGCAGTGGGAGGGGAATGACTGGAGAGAATTGAAGGAGGAGAGCACGCACGCAGGAAGGATGGGAGGCACGCATGGATGTTGTTTGCACACACATACAGGCGCCGGTGACTTTTAAAGCAATGCCAGCAAGCACATCGGCTGAAGTATGCATGGCCAGAACAAGGTATATAAATCCACAAGTGACAATAAAGACTGATACAACTTCATACACGCAGATAAACCTCTCTGAAATCAACGTTCCTTTTATAACTGCACCTCAGTTTATCCCTCTGCACATTACTTTTCATTTCTGCACACCATGTACTCATTTTCAGCTATTCATGTCAAAATGAGGGCAGGGTATGTACTGTGGAAGGGGGGAGAGTGACAGGTGGGGATGTTAAGACAACATGACAGTAAGTGAAGTGGGTGGAACAAAAGGACTCAATATAATGAGGATGAAAAAGATGGGAGCAGAGTACAAAGAAATGTTTACTGCAAGAGGAGAGGCAGTATGAATAAAACAGGGATAGAGGGATACAGCAAGAAGAGAGAAATTTCAGGAGATTGTGTATCAGATAAATCATGGCCAATAGAGAGTGCAGTTAGGACATGAGCTCAGTGCAAGAGACAAGAGGCAAAATAATAGCCAAGATGGGGAAAAGGCAGCGCAGGTCTTTTGCAGTGATGAAGAGAACTAATTTTCTCCCTCCTTCCCTCTCTCACTCCCACACACAGCTACACACACATATGCACACGCACACACCGCTGCCAGGTGGGATCATCCCGGGGGACATGTGAGATGCTGTGCTTGCTGCTGTTAGCGTGAGGGAGATGTGACACCCAGGGTGACCGAGGAACATGTCCTGATCTTGCAGAAAGAATGAACTGCTGAACTCAGAGGAAGAAACCACACTCTGCTCAAACTCATGAACTTCTTCACCAACTTTCGATTTCCCTCTTGTTTTTGGGAGGACGGGTGCTTAGCCACACTCTCTCTGCACCCAGAGGGTGACAAAACAGGACTCCGTGTTACACTGATATAGCACTGATAGCTGTTACACAACTACTATACTGCACAAAATCTGGCTTAAAATACTGCAGAGTTTCCTGAGAAACTTTCTGTAGTGGGACAAAAATAAGCTAAAATTATACCTCATAAACTTCCCTCACCATAAACATGAAGGAAGACACTGAGTGAAAAGCTTTTTGGCCAGACAAGTTAATGGTTGTCTGAACAAAACCATAAAGTGAAGGTTGTCTCTTTGAAATGTCACACATGTATTAAATAATGAAGCTGGTGGCCTTCAGCTTCATTATTTAATAAATGGCCCTACTTTATTCGGCCTGTTCAGCTAAAGTGAATGCAGGTATGCTGTTTATTCTGCTACTGTCTCGACATCCAGCCTATTAAACGTCAATGTGCTTAACCACATAACTTCAGTATCTACCATCATTATCTCACTAAACAACTGAACAATGCTGACATAACCTGGCAGGTTATTTGATTTTATTGTTTACCAATATTATCTTGATCATATGAAGCCAAATCAACATTTTGTACCTCCAAGTGTCAAAGAACACAAATAATACAGTAATGTCACTATTATTCCTGTTATTGAGAGAATACACAAACTGGCTCCTACTAAGTTGTGGACCAGTCTCAGTGTCCATTGTCCACGTGTTGGAAACGCTTTCTAGACGCGAAGAAGTATTTGAATGTTTTTCCTTTGTTGGTGAAAAAGACGAGGACAACATGAGAGTAAAATGCAACACTACCGCTGGATGATTAGTGCCTTTACGCTACAAAGAACATACGAAAAAGCGTCTGCAAGCTAAGCACAGAAGCTCTACAACACTGATTGGGAGACTGATACATCCAAAGGTTAATGCACAATTAGCTACATCCTTTCTGGAAAGAAAATGAATGGCAAGTAAACCGACTCTGATAAATCACATCTGGCAGTATGAAATGCTGTCAAGTAAAGGCTCAGTGACATCAGAGTAAAAATAGCAACCTCTATGCAACCAAGAAAAAGAAAAATCCACTATTGTTTTGTTTTGTGACCAACTGCAAGTAGCTGCAGTGACCAGCTGACTGCCCAGAGGTAAACCACACCCTCAACCTCTAAGCAATCACTTTTGATCGCAAGGTGACTGCATAGGTCGCCTGTTGGGAGGCAATCTTTCTCCAAACAATCACGGTCCAATTCAGACTGACTGCAATCACTATGAGACAGATTGGTGAAGGTTTGCAAATAACTGTGAACAAATCAGACAGAGTGTCAACACACTGCAATCGATTTGATTGATTGACATCAAATAGGCCATTCATGCTTGAAAACTCTCCAATACAGCTGAATTAAAACAATTCTGCAAGGAAAAGTGGGGCAAGACTAATTGCCAGTTATCGCAAAGGCTTGATTGTAATTCTTGGTGCCAAGCATGGAACAAACAGTTATTGAGTTTAGGAGGTAATTACTTTTTCACATAGGGTCAACTAGGTTTAAATAGCTTTTTAGAGTCTTTTATTTTGTAATACAACAAATTCATTTAAAAGTAATGTAGAAAACTGCCACAAACTCACTTCATTTATATGACATCAGCTTTGCTCTAAAATAGTCAGTGCACCGAATAGTAAACATAAATGAGCAAATATATAACAGTTAAGCTTGTTACACCATATGAAACACTTTAGCTAATCTCTTTCCTGCTGCACACCTGGAACTTTCCATGCAAGGCCACATGGAACAACACAGGTAAAAGCAGACAAACAAGTTGTTTTTGTACAATTTCCCTCCCCTTTTTTTGCTGTCTTTAAGGGTACTGCAAGTCAAACAAATGCATGTCTTGAAAGTATAAAAATTAATTTTAAGTTGTGGCTATAAAATCATCCACAACAACGAAAGAAAGTGGCAATGCTTAGAGCAGTCAAAAAACAGAGGGAAAATGTGAAAAGGTCAATAAGAAGCACAAATTAAACAGGAAATGTATGTCTATAATATACCAATCTGACAATTACCACTTCTACGTGAACCTTGTTTAAAAACAAATTCAAAGGTATGGAGGAAGTGTTGTGGTTTATTACGAGACTGTCACTGAAACTATAGATGTTTCCTTCAGAGGACGGCGTGTGGACTGGGAACTCATTATGATGAAAAACACAGAGGACTGCCAACACCTGCTGCTGCACTCCCCTCCGGCACAGAAAAAAAAACAAAAAAACAAGGAATACAGAACACAAAAATACACACAGGTGAACAATCACTCCAGACACACATGCATGCATACTAATTGTATTACACACACACACAGTCATCATGTCAGTGATACTATTATGCACAGACACTCCTACAATCCCAGTGGCTAAAATATGTGTGCTTAAGATGCTGTACATGAAACAACACACTCTAAAATCCCTCGGGGCAAGTGAGGTCATAGGAGGAAGTGGGCTTAGTTTGCAGACAGATATGGGATCAAAGCCTCTATGCTACAGTCAAGTCCTGAGGAAACCTTCTTGCCATTATGCACCTAATTAATTAGACCTCAAACACCGCTTGATGTTAAGAAGCTAATATGACACAAGTACAAAGTGAAAGGGGATTTCCTTTTTTTAAGAAAACACATTCATAGTGATTATGTATGTGTACACTGTTAATGCATAGATAGATGAAACGGATGTAAGCAGCAATGACACCCAAAGAGGAAGTAGACAGAAAGGCTTGCATTTTTCCATTAGGTGACGTCAGGAAAGTAGGACAAGTTGAATCTCTTTGTTGGAGCGAGGGGAGGGGAGGGGGGACACAAAAAGCAAGTCATCAATTTTTAACTCCAGTCTCCTGTTTGTGCTATTCAGTAGCTTTCTCCCATACTGAGGCCCCGTGTTAGCCGCTTATGTAAGTGCACTGCTGGGAAACTTCCTCCAGACTGAGCCACAATGTTGGCCGCTTATGTAAGTGCACTGCTGGATGCAGCAAACTGGGAAATAAATATATCTCACTGGGCTCCAACTGGGCACACTTAAAAAGCAGTTAGTTATTAGTGCTTCGACCTGTAAGCTATCATGTTCCAAATTACCTTTGTGAAAACACTGGCTAGTCAATTTGTACTTGGGTAACTTTAAGCATACTCTCAAACAGTTCAAATGGATATCACATGATTTCCGCATATAGTGACAAGACTCCTTTCACTATTTAGCAGTTTGCTTGTGATGGCTTTCCAGTGTAACATATTTGTGTATTTTCTAATCTGCTGCCACTATTCCTAGTACAACATTGTTTTGTGCTCCAAAAAACCCACACAACCATTACAAAAATGATGAATGTGAGCTAGTTTCCAGTTTCAAAAAGATTTTTAGATACAACGCTGGTATCAAGCCACTTTTGCCTTTGACAGAAAAATAGCTGCAAGGTTTCTCGTCAGTAAAATGTAACATTTTCACAATCAAACCCTGATAATTGCGATTTGTTATTTCATGTGTTATGCTCTCCAGAGCACTATCCAGATGAACCGTTCTGCTTTCATATTTAGTTGTCCTCTCAGAAAGATGCCAGAGATCCTCAAAGCACGCTATTAACAGGTACTGTTATCTGAACAAAACACATGTAGGGAAAAAAGGTTCTTTGATATGTAACTCGCTACTTATTTATTCATTTATTTGACAATCTTTGTACTTGTCTTGGTGTTTTGGCTTATAAACAATATCTTGAGGCTGGTAGGCACTAAAGCATTATTTTAATTATTTATTTATTTTTAAAAGATGCCATTTTAAGAAGACATTTTTCTATTTATTTGTGAAAATACAAGTTATTAGGATTGTATAATTGTATTAGGTATTGCACAGGTGAAACACAAAAGAGTCGTGATTTGATTTTCACGTGTCTAGTTGTTTGCGCTTTGGTCAGATTGTAGGGAAACCATGCTGTGCCTTTAAAGCCAGAAATAATTAGAAACACAACACATTTTAAATAGTAGAATACTAATAGACAACGCAATCACTACTACTACTACACCACAGCTTTTTCCTGCTCCCAGCAGTGTCACTTGACCCAAACGACCCATCAGCCCTAACGGTTTATAACGCAGCCACAGAACTGTAGCATTTAGGGCCGGAAAAGACAGTAATATGGGCCAGCAGCCAATTTGTGGCTGGTAATGTGATTCATACTGTTTATTTACTTACTTTAATATGCTGCTCTCAGGGAGGTTTTGTAATTAAAATCTATTGGTTTCCCACCAACCCAGCATCAATTATCCTGTCGGTAATCAGATGCATACATTTACCCAACAATGCCTTCAAAGTAAGCCACAAAAAATGAGTGTAATGGAGAATGAGAGGAAAATATTAAGTCATCTGTACAGCTGATGGATACATTAGAGCACAGAGTTATGAGCAAAGGAATTCACTAATAGCATTGTGGCTTCAATAGCTTTGAAAACTAAGAATATCTACTTAAACGCTGCTTTGTGGTGTAAGATATCAAGGTAACAGGAACTGAAAAGGATAATAACACAGAGGGTTAAACCATTGACATCAATACAAAACAGTAAAGAGAAGGGTTATATAAAACGAATCAATCAGGTTGAAAGACACAGGAGGGGGCAAAAAGCAGGAATTGTTTGGTAATTAGAGGGTAGATATTAAAGAAAAAAAGTGTGGTGGGAGAACGAGAAGCTACAGTTAGAGAGAAGAGAGGAAAGATAACTAACCAAGAGGGGTGTCTCCTGTTTCGCTTGGATGGAGGAGCAGGTTGCACACATCTTAATCATGTGAAATGATATATCCTCAAGAGGAGTCATAGGGAGACAGCAAGGAGATGAGGATAAAATATAAATCACTCGCTCACCCCGCCCCTCTTCCTTTCCGCTGCGTTGTAAAGAAACCTTTTTTTCAAAGATTTCATTAATGATCATACGCTGAATGACATTGTCTGCCAATCTTATGTTAGCTCTCACTGTCCTTGTTAATTGGATGTTTGGTAATTACAAAGATTTGATATCTATCAGTTGGCTGGGATGTTGAATATTTAATAGTGCAGGTATGGCTTGGCCCTCAGGGGGCTGTAACACTGTCTCATCCGCTGAATCAGCTTTATTTCCACCCACAGTCAAAATCATTCACTCTGGTGACAACACGGGGACAGATGAGGCTTGATTCACCCTGTGGTAAGACGATGGTGGATGCTGCAAACAAACTCTTTCTTTAATTTTTAAACAGGTAATCATGCATAGATCTCTACACAGCCACCAACAGAAGGTTATGGCACCGCTTATCTGTTTATTCTCCTTTTTTTATTAGCATTTCATTTCTTCTGTTTACTTCATTTGTAATCATAAATTGGACATTTGTGTATTGTGAAGTAGTGTCCACATAATATTAGAATATAAAGTTAGAGGTTTATAGGCTCTAAATTTTATTTTGGTATTGCTCGTGTTGATCATGTTTTGATGTCAGACAAGCAAATATGATTACATTTCCTTTTTAATCCAGATCAGAACTTTACATCCACTCATCATGGGCATTAATGTCATGGGTAGTGACTTAAAAAAAACAAGAACTGGCCACATAAGTTTGAATTTATTTTGGATAAATAACTTCAAACTTCTGCACCCACTTTGGAAGTCGGACCTTCTGATCACAACTGTACATCAAGGTCGCATGTATCCTGTGTGATGCTGTTAAAATCTTGTTGGCTTATAATATAAAATAACATAAAATAAAAGTTACAGAGTTAAGTACCCTCACGCTGATACTTGGTAATTTGAATACATTTCTGTTCGGCAATAAACTAAATGACGTTCTCTTTCTCCACCTCGACTGCACCGTCAGAGAAATGCAGACTAAGAATATTGCTGGTAGCCTGGCAAGCCTTTTCCATCTCTTCTCACCTCTACATATCGTCTCTCCACTGCTTTCTTCTTCTCCCTCCAGTCATCCATCCATCCCTGCCGCCTAACACTGTGTGTTGAGTCAGCTGTCACTGTCTGTCCCTCCAGCTGTGGACCCAGCTGTCTCGGCCAGATGGGCTCATCTCCATCTCATCCTACCTCATCCATGATGTCTATGAGGAGCCTCCTAACCTCAAGCTATGGACAACTGGGCCTGGAGTGTATTAGACCCACTGAGCCAAAACTATATGAAAAAAGAGGCTTCTAGTGCATTCTAGCAGACAACCAAGGTGTTAGTGTGACTCAGTCGTTGTGACAAAGCTCCAAGATGCAATAGCTCTTTATTATTATTATCACAAGCAGCATAACAATCATTTTTTTAGTGATTACTCTTTGCCTTGTAAGAACTTCAGTGGGTGATTTACAGGTTTTTAGGGGACCTAAAAAGGATGCTTTTCTGCATGCCATTGTAAAGGTAATAATCAGAGTACATGCTGAAAGATTGGTGGGGAGGGAGAGTGCCTAGTAAAGCTATTTCAGAATAATACTGGCTTGCAGTAATCTCTTGCACACAGGGAGAAATTTTGACAAGGATTTAAGGATTTTAAATACAATTTCTATACGCAATGAAGGGCCAACAATAGCACTGGAGGAAGAGGGAAACTGAGCACGGTGCAATAGGAAAAGTCAGGAGAGGATAGAGGAGAAAGGGACTGTGAATGAGAAAAAGAAAGCTCTTACTGGGGAGCCAGATTGCAGAGCTCTAGGGTAGGAGACACCCCAGTGTTTAAAATGCCTGCTGAATCACATCTAATTTATCTAAAGCCTACATGAAGAGGAAAAGCAGTTAAAGTGAGCCTGCGCACGAGAAACGGAGGGGGGGG
>NW_024582504.1:532387-556655 GCF_018398535.1 Haplochromis burtoni
GGGGGGGCAAAAAAGAGCTCAACAGAGAGACAGACAGGGTGTACTATACAGCAACTTATTTAAGACATAAGCCGTTCTTTATGCTCTGTTAGTGTCTAAGTTCGATAAATGGAAGTGCCTATCGATTTAAACTCGAGATAGTGAGCGCAGAGTCCTTGGTGTTATCACTAAGATTAACACAGAACAACAATGAGAAATCTGCAGGGAACAGATTGGGGAGAATTCCCCTGGTCTCATCCTGCGCATAAGAGATACACGGCTCTGGCAGCAATTTCAACCACTGCTGATAGGAGCCTACATAGTTTGCACCACACCAATTGATGCTGATGCACAAATATAATAAGAAAAGCCACCAGCATTGTGCGTTGTATTTACTAAACACTACCAGAGGCGCACACATGGGCTCAGGTTTCCACACATAAGTGGAAGTGAGCTTGACAATATTTTCGATGAGGATTTGCTAAGCTAAGAGTAACACCGTGAACAACCAGTGACTGCAGTAAAGGTCTCAAAGTTTCGGTTTCTCAAAGAAAGCACGCTTGCGTTTAATACTGCAACCTGATTTGAAATCTAACTAAACTCACAAAAGTAAAGTTAAACGTAACAGTGCATTGACGGGTCGTAAACAACACCAACATCACCACAGGAACTACGTATACATAAATGATAAAAGGTTGCTGTATGTGGACAAAAAAAATCTACAAAAACATGTATTTTTATAATTAATTGCAGTACAAGACTAGTAAGGATGCAGATAACAGAAAGACCTGCTGTAACACATTACACAACTTACATTCAGCTGCGTGCTTATCTGCACTACCTTTTGATGTATCATCTAAATTGCTTTGATTAAATGTTCTGGAGTTATCCACATAGGCTAAGACCAACCAGTATGAGAAAGACTCAGCATTACTTAATAAAAAATTCTGCACCAAGACATGATCTCAGTCTGAGGTCCTAATACATGTTAACTCACCTGGGATAAGTCCTTTTATGCTTCAATCCTTCATTAACATACACTGTGAAAAATGTGATATAATGTTACACTGTCACAACAGTTTCTGGTGAGTTAAGGTTTTTGGAATTTCTCTGTACTGTCCTGTAGTCTGTACTTGCTTGTTGGAGCTCATCCATCTATTTGGTGGGGCCTGGTGGAGCTATTGGGCAAAGGCAGACGTGCCTTCTGTTTGGCAACGTTTGGATTTGCCTTTACAAAAGCCCTCAAGGACAGTCTTGGTCCTGATATTAATGCAGAGACAGTGTGTTCTTATGTGGAGGGCTGATGTGGGAGTGGGAACATGAAACTATGTGTAACTTTACAGCCTCACCATACTTGCTCTTTGTGCCTGCCTCTCCTCTTTAATAAGTTTTTTTTTAAAACTAAATGTTTGAAGAGTCTCTTGAACAAATCTTTCTATATGGGCCACATTGAATCATTTACATAAGAATGAAAGTTGTATATGCCAAACAGTAAATACATTCAGCTGGTGAAACAGGCCCAGTGAGACGGAGTACTGGTGGATCCGTCTCAATCTTGTATCGATATTTAGACTTGTGATTTAACCTCCTAAGACCCGAACTCTTCCACGGCATGCATTTTTAATTTCTCTTTGATATTTGGGCTGATTGGAACCTGATGAATGTAAAAACAAAGAATTACCAGATTTTTTTTTAACCTAATTATTGTTTCTAAGAAAAATAAGATCCACATATGAGGATATTTGTTTAAAATTTCGATACAACAGTTGCAGTATAACGTCCTCGTAAGTGGATATCAGGCCCTTGTAGAGCAAAATTGAGTATTTTGGTCTAAATAACCCAAAATGTGATGTCCACATATGTGGACGCCAAGTCGTAGGAGGTTAAGGCCTCTCCCCGAATACCAGCTCCCATCTAAGTTCTTTTTTTCACTCAGGTCTTTATCATTTTCTCTCTCCAGGAGGTAGTTTGGTCATAATCCCGCTTCAGATATTTGCTCCTTCTTGTGTCAATCCTTATCTGATGGAGAAACGCTTGAAATAAACACTTTCCACTGATTTTGCCTCGGTGAAAAATGTTTCTTCCCAGTCCCAGGCCTCTCTGTGTGCAGTTTCACTTTTTACTGTGAAGGCACATAAAAAAAACCCCCAAAAAACAAGCAGAAAATATCCTTTTTAGGGCATGTCTTGTGTGAATTTTGCATAGGTTGAGACAGATTGTGAATGTGAGTGTGTGTGTGTATTGTGTAGTGAGTGCAGCCAAAGTGCAGAGCCTTTGCTGCTGTATAGCTGACTGGAATCAGGATTTCAGAGTTAATGGACAGGGTGACGGCTGCCTCCTCGATGTGTCAGCCTTCGTTACACGCTCTGCACACAGAAGCCACCGCTGCTGCTGTCCGCAACACAGCAACCCAATACATATTTAAAAAGCAATATAGAAAAGGAAAACCGTTTGTTTAGCAGAGTCTTGGGTTTAAATATTCGGAAGAATTGTATCTGATGAGTCTGATTCCTGTTTCCTCTTTCTTTATTCTCCATTAATAAAACAAGCACATGTCACACGCTAAGTTTTTAATTTTAAAAAGTCAGCCTGTACCCCCTGTGTGAGATTAAACCGATTCATGATTTGTGTTTGTGTGTGTGCACGTCTCAAAGTTTTATTTATTGCACAGTTACGATCATACCAAGTTGTTTTATTTTCAGTGTCCAGTTGTTTAAATTGTGTTCTTGCCATTTATTTTATAAGAGGGTTGGTGGCTTATTGATCATCTCTGTGCTTGCACATCTTGTGCTGGAATTCACAAGATTGGTGAATACTGGTTGTATTGATTGCTGAGTTGGCTGTGGCTCAGGAGGCAGAGCAGGTCATGTACTAATTGAAAGGTTAGTGTTTCGATGCCCAGCTTCTCCAGTCTGCATGCTATAGTATCCTTGGGCAAATACCGAACCCAAAATTGTTCCCAATGTGTTCATCAGATTGTGGAAATTAGATAGAAAGCACTTAGAAAAAAGTGACATGACATTATAAAAGCACTATAGAATAACGAGTGTTTTTACTATTAATTTGAGAATGTATAATTGTTGTAAAGTAACTGAATGACTGTAGAATAGTAGGAAGCTAAAAGGATCAGGCACTGCATGACGTTTTTACAACAACTCCACGGTGTGACAGAGAGAGCAAACGAGAGAGAGTAGGAAAGAAGAGGAAAAATACGGACACTTTCAGAGAGGGATCCAGGAATGTCCTTGATGTTTCCGCACCTCTCTGCCTCTCATCATTCCATTCTCCCTTGTTATCTACCTCATTGACAACAACTTCAGCTCAAAAGAGGAAATTAACCACCAAAGTGCAGCCCTCCTGCCGTGGCTACACGAGGACTCATTAGGGATGAAGCTAAAAGAGACAAGTTTCAGAACTTATCTGCAGAGATGCAAAAGTGCCGCGTTGAAAAGCGAACAGGTCGAGGTTATCAATAGGCGGTTTTAAATGAGAAAATTACTTCTCATCATTGCACTGACTGTTACTGCTGTTCAGAATTCCATAAAGTGCTGACCTGTACATTTTACTAGCCAAATAATGGCTGATTATTTCAATTAGGAAAGAGTTAACTGCTTAGCACACCGAAGCAAAATAAGACATTAAGATATCAGTGTAATTAACTGCTGAATTAATTCCGTTAAATATATTTTTCAAGTTAGGCTTACATGTTTCTCCTCTCTCATCTTCATGCATAGATATGAGCACAAACAAAGAGGCAGGAGGTGACACTGCCAACATAATAATTAGTCACAAAGCCATTGGCTGTTTCTCTCACAGACTTAATGACCTACAGTGGCGGTACGGCTGGTTATTAAATGAAGTCATTTCAAGTCACCATGAAGAAAGACAGCAAGAGTAAGGGAAAAGAAATGTATCTAAGCAAACTAGAAAACACAGCAAAGCCATCCGGCTGCCTAACAGTCTCTAAGTCATGATGGTGAATATAATGCAAACAGTTATACGGGTGAAATGTTTACCTTCAGTTAAGATACAGATACAACTGACCACTGCCTAAACTGTTGTAAAAGTCAAAGGAAAGGATACAGGATGCATCGACACATCAGTTATTCAGCATTTACAACAAAATGTCAAGATGGAAACTTACGAAACACTTGCTCTTATAGTGATTTGTGATCGATTGTGACTTAATGTTAACACCATGGTGTTTCCTGATTTTGTGACAGAGTACTTTTATTTTATTGGGGAAGCATCATTAACCACTAAAAGAAATAAATGTGAGAGGGAAAAAAAACAGAACGTCTTGTCAAGCACTTCAGTGGCAAATGGAGCAAGTTGACATTTAGTCTGCTGGGTTGGAGTATCATGTGGAGGAAATTACATGGTAGGAGCCGTCCAAGAAAAGGATCAGTCACTGAAAAATCACAGCACAGAGCATTAGACATGTCCACACATCTCGAGCCAGCTACTAAAAACAAACATATTATCCACAACTTGGGGGATGTTTCCAATATTCAGTGTATTGATAGCTATCGAAAGTCAGTCACTGAAAGCCAACTCGTGTTCTGGCCACAGGTTCATGTTGAAGGCTTTTTTTTTTGCACATATTATGTTCCGATTGCACGGGAGAGTTACTGTACTTTACCCAAAAAAAATATAAAGTGTTCTTATCAGTGGTATTCTCTGACAGCTGTGCCCTCTACTATTACAATAATGCCTGCCACAGTTCAGAGTGTTGAAGCTGTTTACTTGGCCTTTCGATCTCAATCTCTATCTGTGAGATGCTCTGGGAGAAGAGGGCTAATGCACGATGCCCTGAGCTTGAAAATTATTCAATTCCTTTATTTGATATTGGATTATGATGCAAATTAATACTTACATTGTGTCTATTTCACATTTTAATACCTACTACTAACCTACTATTACATTTTCATAAATGTACTATAGCAGTGAGTTGTTTTAAGGGTAAAAGGTCATGTATGTAGATATGTATAAGTGTGTGTAAGTCTACTGACAAATAGGCTCTTATGTTAAATTAAGAATGTACAGCTATTTGGTGAGATTGGTCCAATGTTTGATAGTCCTGTGAAAAAGTATTTGTAAAGACTTTCACAGAGTACTGAGGTGAAAACCACACAAAACACAAAGGCTCATCTTTCTGTGGAAAGATGAGAAAAAAGCTGAACATCTGCCATAAAACGAATACAACATTTTATAAAAAGCACATCACACCAGCAGTCAAACATGGTGGTGGTACTGTGACACTAGGGTTGTTTTGCTGCTTCAGGACCTGGACAGCTGGCTGTAATGATGGGACTATGAAGTGTGTTCTCTAGCAGAAAGTACTGAAGGCAAATGTCCAGCCATCAGTTTATGCTTAAAGTGTACTTGGTTTATGAGTGGCCTAATCAAGGCATAGACCTAAATCTCGTTGAGATGCGTTGGCACGAAAGCCCTCCAAGGTGGGTGAATTAAAACAATTCTGCTAAGGCGAGTGGGCCAAAATTCCTCCACAGTGATGGGAAAGACTTATTGCCAGTGATCGCAAACACTTGATTGCAGTCCTTGCTGCCAAGGGAACCACAGTCAGTCATTAACTTTAGGAGGCAATTACTTCTTCACATAGGTCCAGGTAGGTTTAGATAGCTTTTTCCCCCTTTATAAATGAAATCATAATTTAAAACCTGCAGATAACTCAAGTTATCTTTGTCTAATATTACAATTTTAAACATGTAATTTTGACAAATATGCAAGAAAATAAGAAATCAAAAAGCTGGCAAATACTTTTTCACAGCACTGTGAACCTATATGCTCTGGCTAAGTGACATGGACATTTGTTTGTTGTAGATATAGGGTTGTCTAAGGAGCTTTTTGGAAAGAAAAGCGTCTGCACTTCTTTGAGTTGCTTGAAGACGTTTCACCTCTCATCCGAGAAGCTTCTTCAGTTCTCTGAAAAAGCTTCTCGGATGAGAGGTGGTTTAAAACACTGAATCCAATGAACATAATAATTAAGATATAAAGATACAAAAACAACATCAGCATAATTCTAAGGAAAGTTCTTTGAATACACTGGAAATATGCCACCTCAATCTATCTCATATCACATGCTATTTATATGATGCAGCATTACATATTGATGTCAGCACAGGCCAAGTAAACACATCGCATGAATGCACTCAATAATTCAGACTGAAAGAGGGCTGTGAGAGCACCTTCCAGGTGCAATCCATTTCTGAAGACTCTGTTAAACATTCAGACTTGCTTTGATATTTTAGTTGTTTTTCTGATGATTTCTATTGTGATTTCCCTGAAACCTTTGCTGAACAGCTATGAAGTACAAATGAGCTCCTTACCACTTACCACCATATGGATTTGGTAACAGACAAAACTGATCCAAACAACTGGCTAAACAAAGACAGTTAATTTTGCAAATAATTCTACAATACAAAAGATTATAGGGTTAAAAAATTAAAAACAGCATTGCATCACTTGTTGCTCCTAAATTCTGATTTATTCAGAGGCCAGTTCTTCCTGTGCTACTAACATCAGGCATAAACTATGAGTCGCAGAATTCACTGATATATTCGTTACACCAAATATATCTGAGCTACACATTTTTACAAATTAAAACACACACACATTACCACAAAAATGATGAATCATTGCTGATATGTGTTGTTCATTCTTTTTCTTCTTTCTGTTTAGCCTGAACATTTTCACTTATATAAGCACTTGGTAGTGTGGGCATTACCCTCAGTTATTACTGATAATGTCCCGTGCATGATAAATCTGATGTAGATTCACTTGGCTCACTAACATGGATACTTTTTCAGTTATTTACTGCACATGTCAGCAAAGCTGAGAGGATATAAATGTGTGCATCCACACAAGAAGGACAGTTGGCTTTCAGTCTTCTTTCCACCATCAGGCTCTATAGCTGGCAGTCATAATGCCCTGCTGCTTATCAAATGCCAAGATGACAGATTTAATTAAAGACCCCTACACTTTTTATTCAGCTCGGCTCCATGTCTGGTCCCACTTACACACTGCAGGGGTTTGCAGGAATCACTCTGTGACAGGGTCTGATAAAGTCATTAGACTTCCACGCTAATAATAGAAAATAGGCAGGGATGTCCTTTTGTTGGCCAAGAGATACGCACCGCTGCAAGCATGTAACAGAGGAGGATGAATGCTTATGAAAATGAGAAAGGAACATGTAATGGAGGATTGCTAATCTAGGATGATTGGAAGAGCAGAGGGAACGGTAATATAAAAAAAGCACATAGGATTAATGGCACACAAAAACGACCGAGTTGAAATTCAATCAGGGGCAGAAATGGATCTGTGCCTCAGTGGGGCTAGTTTGCGAGCGAGCATCAACTGTAGGTTACATAAACGAATCAGTGAATGCAATATTTAGAATCTAGACCGGGCCACGGCAGCCTCTTTGAGCCCTGCACTTTTTTTAATGGCTGCCGTAGCCCAAACACAGTCGGTCTTTTAAACTAAAAAGTGGGGCTGACGTGATCAAATCCGGTCAGGGCTCACGGTGCTACAACCTTTCTGCTTCGGTGGACAGGGGGATGCAGAATTTCAAATAACTTTGTTGAAATCATGTTCAGAGTTTGTCTGTGACAGAGCGCTTTGGTGCATGCATGGATGCAACAGTGTGCAGGAAAATCTCAACACATACACACTTTTTTCCCCCCTGTCTCCCTCGCCCAGATTCATTCCTTGTTCTTTGGTTCCCTCATCACTTTATTTTCACTCCCTTGGCCATGATTATAGTGAGCACATTTAAATAATTCAATTTGTAATGCCCAGCTACATAATCATATCCTTCCTTTTCTGCCTACTTTTCCGACTGATGTTTTAATTCCCCGTGGGCAAATTTTTTCCCTTTGTCTCTTTCTTTTAGAAAGACTGTTTTAAAAATCCAGATACTTTGACTTGAAGGAAGTTATTCTTTAGGCACTCTCCTCACTTATATTAGTCGATGCTAACTTAATACTAGCCACTCCTCCCCTATTTCTACCGTGAAGGGCTATCAATTACCTAAACCCACTTGCCACTACTGTCAGTTAAGTGGCCAATCAATGTCATACTAGACCTCACACTGTGATTTATGCTGAATTGCATTTTGCTCCCAAAGAAACCAACAGTCTCTGGGCTTTGTTATGGTTAGTCTAGTTAGTCCATGTCTTGTAGATCACATTGCCTTGGTCTCTAGTGGTGCATAAACTATGCAGCAGATATCCCAGTATTGTATTGATTTTAAATAGCAATGAACTCTATGTAATGTAATTAAATGATTAAATGTAATCCAGAATACATGATCGTCCTTGTTATTTCCACATAACTCTGTGTAGAAGCAAAGAAACCAGCAAAGAGAAAAATGTACGCTGTATGATCCAAGATATAAACCTGGTTAACAAACATTTAACTCAGGTAGGCCGGGTGATTTCTTAGTTTTTTATGGGAAGAAAGCCAAATGACTCTAAGCTCCCAAAGAGGGCCCAAACTGTGTTTCCTGGTTCAAAAAATTTGGTTCACTCCATCACCTCCTAATCTAGACTATGTAGCTTTTTAAAAAGATGATGACTATTTCTAGGTGTGCTATATATCTCTGTGGCAGCAGCGGCAGCAGCAGCATCTCACACAACGGCAGTATTTCACGCACTGGGATGAGAATGACAGACACGCACACACACAGTAGAATAACAAAAAATGCTGAACTAATGAAGGCTTTGAGAGAAAGTCAGATAGAGCTTACCAAGTTTCCAATTAAAGTTGAAACATCAAAAAATGTTCAAATGTATTTCCAAGAAGGAAGAGTCAGCAGCTGTCTGCAGATAGGAATGCTTGCCTGTGTATTATGCACAGATCTCATTAGCATGCAAAGCAAACAATTCTGTTTTTGTTTTCTCTTTTTTTTAACATGGAAAAGCTCTCTTAACCTAGTGCAAGGACGCCGGGTGCCAAGTCAAAGCAACGGTGATGTACTACTTGAGCATTTCTCATGCCTGTGGTGAGGGCGTTTAGAGTCATTGTAGCCTCACAGGACCATCACTCTGAAGAAAATGGAGACCATAAGCTATCTTGTATGGCATTTATTTCTCCCTCTAGGATTTAGGCTTTCATATCACATTACGCTTCCATTATATGTGGTCTCCATAGGTCGTGGACTCAAAAGCAGTGATAGGATAAGGGAGGACAGCAAAGTGCATGTGAGTAAACAGAGACACGGAGAGGCAGGCAGAGAGGGGAAATATGGCAGTCCGATTGTGCTCTTGCACCCTGCTATTGTGTTGGCACAACATCAACAGCCTGAAGACCAATTAGTGATAAGTAGTGGGCAGGTGGAAGCCTATCAGTCAGAAATCTTGCACGTTCAAATTCATCCTTCCTACCGTTCCCACTTTTATCTTTTTCTCCCGACATTCTTCTTCGTCCTTTTTCCCAACAACCGCCCACTCCTTAGCATGACTCTCGGAGGGCTTGGCCCCTCCACAGGGGCCTGCTAAAGCCAGATGGCATTCACAGTTGTGTCAGTGTCTGTGTTTGTATGTTAGCGTGTGTTTGCTCCTTCCCAGACAACCAGCCACCGGCCCACCATAGCTGCGGGGCTTCGCTTCAGCTATTGGCACAGATTAAGACATGTTGGGATGTGCCAGGCATTTCATGCATACACTCATCCTCTCACACACACACACACACACACACACACACACACACACACACACACACACACACTACTCTAAGTATACATTGTATTTATATAAAGCAGAACCACATGCTGAAATTCTTGTCCAATCTGCTATCTGGCCTTCAGAAAAAAGGGTAATCTGTAAATGCCTATCACTGACAAAAACATGCTTCAGCGGTCATTCACTAATGTTCCCCTAAGTGCCCTTCATGATTGGACTGCTCTCCGATATAATCTGTGATTTTATAATATAAAGGCCTTTCCATTACTTCATGACTTTGTGGCACCCTGCAGCAAAAGCCAGCCATTGCATTTTCCATTCATTAGGCCTATAAAAGGCTCATTTTAATTTTGTTTAATTTGATTTTAGTATCAGGTCCTATAATCTGGAAATGACCTGAGGCCCGAGCAGTTATCTGTGTTGAATACATGATCAAGAAGAGTGAATATAATGTAGCTCTGCCTTTTACTTATTCGGCTGTAGTGAAGACTGACTAGCCTTCATGCTTCACAGATAAGGCCGTTTAAAAAGTACATCCATGCATCTGTGGGTGCTCAGAATTTGTCACCCACCGTAGCCATTATCCTAACTAAAGGGACATGGACGTTTATCTTGATTAGATGGACAGAGACTGGGCCAGCGGCCAGATGGTCAGCTAAAACTACATCAGCAACTCAACACATTAGCCTGCGCTGCTTCATTGCTCAGGATAACTATTTCACTAGATAATAGCTTTCAGATTTCAATCTCACACTGCATGCGTCACCAGAGAATGCTGACTTAGTACACAGTGACGTTTTATATAGGATTCAAATTCTGCTTTGGATCGATAATCACAATAACAAGAAAATAAAAATTAAATCCTGCAAGGGAAATTTACTGAAGTAGACAAATTATACAAGAAAAGCACATGCATACTTAGATCAAAGTGTTGAGGAACCGGAGAGGATGATGTCACACACGTGTGGTAGATTCAGGAAAACTGAAACCTTCCTTGATATACAGTGTGGGCATAGTGCCCTGGCTACTAGTTCAGTGTGACTGTAATGTGACCCGGCTGGCATCATTTGTTTTCAATAAAAGCACCAAGCCATCCACCTCTCTCCCTGATTGCTCACCCTCTTTCAAGCCTAGAGAAAAGAAAAGTATTTGAAACATCCTTTCTTCCCTCCACTGTGTAACAGTGTCCATGCTGGTTCACTAGCGACCTTTGTTCTTTAGCGCTGGCTCTGTGACCATTTGCGCAACTCCCCCATCAGTCTAAAGATGAGCTCCCTCTTCATTATTTGAAGGCTTCTGTGCACTCCATCTTGTTTTACAGGAAATGGGCATCACCATAGTACGACGCTATTCTGAATTTTCCAGCCCATTTCCTCACCGTGCTCCTCTCATCCCTCAGTGCGTAGAGACGATATTTCCTCCACCCTTCATTCTCCATGTGATATATCACAGCAGGTAATCCACTATATGAAGATTTGTTGGGGGAGGCGTACAAACGGAATCTTTTACATCCAAATACAGACTGCATGCAAGAAAGAGCAAAAATAAGCAAATGAAGCAGAGGAGCAGGATAGGGAGAGGGATGAGGTGAATTCTTCATAAGGCTCTGATAACGTGATTTGCATCATTTTATTAGCAGTCTAAAACAGTTTGTCCTCATTGTTTTGTTGTCTCGACTAGCCCTTCATTTCTTTAATTTTCCATCTCAAAATGCGCTTCGTTGAGAGAGGCAGTCATTGCATCATACTAATATCTGTGGGCGACCGTGGCTCAGGGGGTTGGGAAGCTCTCTGTCCTGGTCGTTGTGTCCTTGGGCAAGACACTTTACCTACCGCCTGCTGGTGTTGGCCAGAGGGGCCGATGGCGCGATATGGCAGCCTCGCTTCTGTCAGTCTGCCCCAGGGCAGCTGTGGCTACAACTGTAGCTTTCCTCCACCAGTGTGTGAATGTGAGAGTGAATGAATAGTGGCATTGTAAAGCGCTTTGGGTGCCTTGAAAAGCACTATATAAATGCAATCCATTATTATTAATAACCAGTCATTTTAGGTCAGCCAGCCACATTTCAATTGGTAAACGTGTAGTATTTATCAGAGATATCAATCAGGGCTTGTGTATTCTCATAATCACATTATCAATCAAACTGAGCTCGGCAGTGGACAACCATTACTCAAGGGATGATAGGACTTACTGAAGCATGTGATATGCCCACCAAGCCCCTTAATGCATAAATAAGGTAAGCCTTCCTCAAAGAAAATCACATACTGTACATAACAGAGGTGTGGACTCGAATCACATGACTTGGACTCAAGTCAGACTCGAGTCATTAATTTTATGACTTTAGACTTGACTTGAAAAAATGTTCTAAGACTGTGACTTGACTTGGACTTTTACACCAATGACCTGGGACTTGAATTGGACTTGAACCGGTTTACTTGAAAAGACTTGATATTTCACCCCATCTCTAAAATTTAACACACATATTATATAGAAAATGTGCACCATTAATTCAATTCATTCATTCATTTATTCCAACCACACTCCGTACGTATGTGTGCATGAGCTGCAGCACAGCCAATCAAATTAACCAGATTTTTTTTAAGAAGAAAAAAAAAACGCTCAAAAATACTGCAAGGAGTTATTTTTTTCAGGTACATAAACTATGAAATAGTCAACAAAAAAACGAAATGCAATATGCAAAACATGCAAGCAGAGAATCACAGACAGAGATGGAACAACTTCCAACTTTGTCCGACAGTTGAAGTTGCATAAAGAACGGTAGGTTCTCTTTTGCTACGATGAGATAGCTGACTTCATCTAACTAGCAAATGTTGTCCAGGCTACGTTGATGATACAGTTTGGTTTTAATGTGTATAGTTTTTTTGTCATGCTATTTTAAAGCCGGTCCTACAAGCGCATCCAAGAATAACATGCAGCTTATCTCAGAATTGTCTGTGAAAATTATTCTTGGAGCTAAGTTTAATTGAGCTGCATTTTATAGAGGTGCAATTTCACAATTTGTGTATATTTTCTAAGTTCACTATTTCGTCATGTGTTGAGAAAAACAGATTTAAAAATCACATGGTCTAATATTTACATTTACATATAACTGCAACTTTTTTTTCGTTGTTTTTGTTTTTTAAAGACTCGAAAGGACTTGAAATCCAAAGTTTCAGACTTGTGACTTTACTCGGACTTTTACACCAGTGACGTGAGACTCGACTCTGACTTGCCTGACATTACTTGAGACTTGACTTGTGACTTGAGGATAAAGACTTGAGACTTACTTGAGACTTGCAAAACAATGACTTGGTCCCACCTCTGGTACATAATCACACATCGTAGACTAAAATAGGAGAGATAAGATGTGAGGAACAAGTGTCAACAATTCTCAACAGCAAACCTTTGCTCTTTATGATTAAGTCAAATGAATTGACTTTAAATCTTGTCTGCAATAATCTTATGACATTTAGTTGACCTAAAATAAAATAATTAAAATGCCAAAATTATGAATAAAACTTAAAGTCAAAACATTAGTATTTAAAGTAAGTCAAAACTGGCACTCGAAATTAACACTGATACACACTGACATATCTGTGGTTGGCCGTCTGAACTTACAAATCAGTTCAGACGGTGTGACAGAGTGCAGAAATGTTCAAACAATCTTTGTTTTCAAAATCATAATCACCTAAAACAGCCTTTTGATTGAAAACTGAGACAAGCAGAGAGATCAAGATGTGTGATGGACCAAAATATTACCAGTTTTTACCTTTTTATGTGCCTGTCATGTCTAGCAATTTGAACAGATCTTGTCAAACTCATGAGGATTTTAATGCTGCTTATTAGCTAAAAAAAAATGATTCCAGAAAGCCAAAAGAAACAAACAGTGAGCCAGGGAATGCAAAGCAGAGAACAGTGGAAACACTGTGCAGGGAAACAGGTAGCATCTGCAGACAACACAACAAAGAGAAGACAAAAACACAAGGCAATGAGGGAAGTGGAATCCGGTAGGTAACACAGCTGAAGACGGTATCATGAGACAGGAGGGAAATAAATTCAACTAAAGACACAAAAAACAAGAGTTACAAAAGTAAAACAGGAAGGAACACAAAGCTGAGCAGGGAAACAAGATTAACTTGACAAAACTAAACAGAGGAAAAAGAAAGAAGGAACACAAAGAGGTGTTAACTAAAACTAAGGGACTGGAACTGAAACTATGGATAACAAATCCATAAAGAACCTATACTAAGCAGAAGTTACCAAAACTATCTTATTTAATTTTACGCATAAGTAAAAACTTGGGGACAAAAAATTCTCGACAACAGAGACCTGCTAACAAGGAACATGTGTGCTTTATTCTTTATTACCTCCAACAAGGAGATATTTTTGGGAGCGTTTGCATGACATTCTGTCTGTTATCACGATAGCTCAAAACTTACTTAATGATTAATGATCTACTTAATGATTTAGGGCCATGGCGGATGTTTGTTTGAACACATTTATGATGTTGTAAAAATATAAACATGTTCACAAGTCCCACCTTTACCTATAAGTTTCAATTTCATGCTGGCTTGAATATACAGTCACACAAGGTTAAGCTTGAGTGAAAAGAGAAAAGGTGTGGTTCTGTGCGCAAGACAGCTGAAACCAGTGACACTCTGTCTTCCACTTACTCAGTCCGTCTCTTCTCCATCTGCTGCCTCACTGGCAGAAGAACACCTTTCCTGTCATGCTCATAAATTACCCCCGTGTTTGGGAGATTACAATATTACAGAATATAGTTAAGCATAAGTGAAATTGTGAAATGCTGTTGTTGAGTTTTCATGCACCAAAACCTGTCAAATCAATATGCATACAGTAGTTAAACTGTGACACAATGATTGAAGAGGCAGTTATTCTTGAAGCTCGATCAAATCGATACCTCTTAATTATTTACTGACCCACTTCCATTACTGTCCCCAATCATGATTGTATGTCTTTATATGCATAAGCACTCTGTGCATTCATAACATTTATTCGTGTCTTATAAGCATCTCTGCGTGTGAATGCAGCAGGATAAAGTGTGCAAAAGCCCATAAAAAGGCATGGTTGTCTGTGAATCTGCTTTGAATAATACTGACAGACACTGAGGCCCCATCACACACTGCATTGTTTCCTAGTCAAGTCAGATATACTGTGTACCCCACAACATTTCTTTTCATGGTATTCATCATATCAGTACAGGGCTTACAGATCACTCGGGGCTGAACAGAGATGATATCTATTGTATTTATTCATGAAATTACTGTCTAGATACTGGACTCAACAAAGTGAGAGCAAAGACTGAATGTTAATGAGAGGCAAGCAAGTGTATGAAGATACTGTTGGTGCATTCACAGTGTGAACCCCAAAGCCGTGGGGAGACTGTGTCACGGATGTCATATCTTACATTTGATAAAAAACGTATATTGTAAAGAACAACGCACAATTACAGTCTGTAGCAACTATGTCAATACACAAGAACTCTTAGATAAAGTTAATGGGGTATTTCACGTAAGAGACCAAATGTAAAAAAGTTTTGAACGGACCTGTGGAAGGTCACATTTTCTAACAACCTACAACCCTTTGCACTACTCCCATTAATACATGGCACAGCTTGGGTATCTCGAAAGGTTGCTGATGTCACAGGGCACCAGAAAAACCAATAACAAGATGAAAGCTAGTAATTCACTTCCTGGTTTTTGACTGAACAAGGCATCTGTGCTGACCCTATATTGGAGAATTGCCCAGAATGTAATTAAGGACACAAATGTCCTTCAGGAAAGTACTCCTTGATTTCTCCATTACCGGAAAAATCTTTTAATTTCCTATCGAGCCTGGGTCAGAAGTTATCTAAAGCATACTGGGAGACTGATTAAACGTTGCTAGCAAGAAGTAATCACTTTGTTTTTACTTTGCCCCTGTCTGCCTGTCAGGCCTCTTTAGCGGTTTTTGACGACATGGGGCTGATTCATGGTGATAAGCGAGGAAAACGTAAAAAGGGAGAGAGACATTTTTCTCTGTCACTTTGCCTTTTGGGCTTCATATTTCACCACATCCCGGAGTACCAAGAACGCCTCATCCCCCCTGCTCCTTCGTCCACTCATTACACCTTTAATCACATCTAGCTCCCACTTTGTCTCCTACCCCCATCACCCTCCAACCTTTTCCTTGGCCAGCTCCATTGACGGCGACGGCTTTAAATTTGCCCAATCGTTATTGCTGTAAATTAGACTGGTGAGTTGAAAAGGCAGGCTGGATTTTTGATGGCAGCAATGATCTAAATGGGTCTGCACCCTTGAATTGGCATTTTGGTTTAGGAGAGGGGATGTCAGTCACATAAAAAGTTGAGCACTGCACTTCAAACAAGTATAGACTAAGAAAAATCAAAGAATGTTTTCAATTTGTTGAAAATATCATCCATCATTTGTCTCTACCTGCGCTATTTAGCCATTGACTTGACCCCTTTGACCTCTGGAAATCACATTTTTGCTTTGCTCTATCACATTTAAAGAAAGAATTCTGCCAGTGCTACCTCTCAGCCTCCTAATCGATGCAGCTATCCTATAAATTGAAATGACCTCCTTCTTAAATTATTCCATCACAAGATTTTCAGAAAACTTGATCTCTGACCTTCAGATCAAGATTACTGAGATTCGACTTCAGAATCAGAATTCAACTACTTTATTAATCCCTAGGGAAATTACTTGTTCAAGAGTTTTAGTAGAGGCATTTATAGCATCAATTTAAAAATAACACGTTGCCTTTTTCTTGAGTTATCGATGTTCACAAAGTCGGCGGTCCTGTCTGCCTGCCCGGCAGGGTGATGACGATCCCCCAGCTGCCTTTCATGGCTGAGGGGTATCTTATTGTCTCAATGCTTCTGTTTATTCAGTTGGTGCTGTTTTTGTTTTGCTTTTTGTTTTAAACTCCAGCAACTTTATATTAGATTCAAAGCTACAGCAGAGAGCTACACACTTGTTACAAGTCAGCCTCCCTTCTCTGTTGCATTTGCCACCCCTGTGTGTCTGGGTCATTCTGTGAAAAGACTCGGTAAAATTGGTTGCAAGTAAAAGACAGTAGGTAGTAATAACCAGCCACAGCACTCAGCCACAACAATCCAGCAAATGCTAAGGCAGGAAGAAGGTTGAGGGCAGATCTCACCACAGCTGCCCATGTCTCTCAGCTGAGTCACAATAACACACATTCAGCATCACCTAGGCACACGAGTATGCCCAACTCTGCAGAACCCCCAAATTACACACACTCACGCACACACACACACACAGGCAGGTACACACTGTGCCTTTTTCTTTCTCACTATCTCTGAGGAACTGAAACCTGCAGCAATCATCACTGACCCCTCTGCAATCAAGAGGTTCTTTCTTGCCCCGCTCTGTCTTTGAACATAAAGCCAAGGATTTGTGGACAAAGAGAAAGAGAGAGAGAGAGAGATGTTTCTTATTACAAACAGGCATCTTACAGTGTAACCTGGACATGGTTCCATCAAGGAAAACCCTGGCAATATTCTTAAAGAAGTTGTCTCAAAACTGTGATGTCTCCAAACATTAGCCAAAGTCATGTTGCCACATATAGATATTGCAGGTAAAACAAGGAAAGACATGCTTTTCACCCATGTGTCATTTAATGGAAATATTCCTGCTTATATTGATGGGTGGCGTAGAATTTCTTGTTTTTTCTTGGCAAGAAAACACAAAATGATCAAAAAGCCAAACTTCACAATCTTAGCTGAACTCCAAAAGGGTTGACAGCCGCCACAGTATTTCCCAAGAGTGGAGGTGTGCCGGAAAAAAGAAAAAAGGGGAAAAAAGTAGCTCAGATGGCATTTTAATCCAAACATATACGAGTGCATGGGTGTTCGAAAGCCAAACTATGCACCAGAGTTTTTGTCACACTGTCAACATCCAAATAACTGAAGCCTAAAAAATAAAATATTAAGTATAAACTGGAAATGGATGTATCCACAAGCACAGCATCAAAGGGCTTTTTTACAACATGTGTGACAAGGAAGCAGTGAAACAAGAATTCTAAAAGATATATATAGAAAGAAAGGAGAGAGCTAAAGCGATGGCTTTGGAGTGAGGAGGCAGATGTACAAAGGCAGAGGAAGGAGTAGGAAAGAAAATGCTAAATTGAGGGGAAAAAAACATGATTCAATAGTGACTATCAAAATGCATCACCTGCATTTCCATCCGATTCCCTCCTCATGACAAATGAATCTGTGCGAGAGAGAGAGGAATGGAGGATGGATTGAAAGAGAACACACATGGCCAACCAAGAAATGCACTCGGATAATGAGAGCAACTGAGTGTTCATGACATCGAACCATGGAGCCTAACCATGAAATCACTATGACTGCAGCAAACAGCCCTGATGAAGAAGATCAAGGTGTGCAGCAAGTCTGTATATGAGGTTCAACTGATACATTGTGGGTCTAATGCTAAAGTCACCATGTTGATGTGTCACGGTACTGCGTCTGTGACCCAGTGCTTTTGTGTTTTAGTTGTATTCTTTGATTAGTATAACTCATGGGTGTTGTTTCTGCTTGCGTTATATTTTTAGTCCTGGATCTTGGTTTCTGTTATTTTGCCTTCTTGTGTTCCTTGTCTTGTCACGCTTGTCTGAGACGCTGGTCTCAGTGTCAAGTCTGCGTCTCTATGTGTGTTATACTTCCTGTTTTACTTTGATAGTCTGTGTCCTTTGTCAGTGTATTCTGATTTGCTTCCTTTGTCTCATTAGGTCTGATTTGTCCCAGCTGTTACCACCTGTTCCCCATCTATTTGAGTCCTGTGTCTGTCTCTGTCAGTTTTGTGTTGTACCCTCACTATGCTGTGGTTTCTCCCTTTGTATTCCTGAGGAAATTCTAGTTCACAGACCTGGTTTGGTTCCCAGCTCATGTTTCTGAGTTTATAGTGTCCAGTTTAGTTTCTAGTTTTAATGTTCGAGATTTTGGATTTGTTTTTTATGAAGTTTATTTCTTGTGGAGAATCTTCCCAGCAATAAAGCTGCTGCTTTATGTTTCATTCTGTGTCCGTGAGTCCTGCAGTTGGGTTCTACATCCTGCCTGCCACACAGCAAAACATGACAGAATGTTCATGCGTCTGTCTTCTCTTATCCACATGCAACTGTTGTTTGGCAACACATGGGCTCAAAGTGCTCAAAATTGTCAAATTTGCTCTTTGTTAGCTTGCTGCCATTGATTGCCCAGCTTTTGATGAAAGTGCTGCATAAAGGCAGTTCATTTAACAACGGTTTTGGAAAAGGTATGAATAAAATCTGACAATCCGAATTCCAGTAGAAATTCATTTTGGTTATGCATTTGTGCAGATTTCTTAACCAGTGCTTACCTTTTCTAATTCTATTTGATTGAAAGAGCAACTGCAAATTTCTTTCTTTGGACTACCTGCATACTTGCACATCCAGGAGTTGCCAAGCAACATTTTTCCTATACTCACACATATATTGAACAGACACCCCTGCTATATTTCCAAACCCATGCTATGCAACGAGGGTGAATCAAAACAATAACACAGCCGGCCAGAGAGCCAAACAATGAGCTGAAACTCAAGATTAAGCTCTAAAGAGTGGAGAGGGAGCTGCAGATGAGTGATAATTTACTGCAGATTCATCCGGAAGACTCATATTTCGGTTTGGGATTTGATTCATATTATATAATGAAACTATCAATTATAGTTACTTTACAGTTAAATGGATAATAAGCTGAAAATCATGACAAGGAAAACAATTTTTGCAGCAAATTAGATAAAGACTTCTCAGTTAATTTTTCCAAACTATCCCCCCAAAATGAGTTCTTTCAATTAGTGTAACACTGAGACAATAAAGCAAAAACTGTATGAAAACAGACTGACTTCCTCTTTGACATCATGACCTAACCAGCATCTGAAGCCGCAGCATATAAGAAACAAATGAAACAGAAATGGAACATTAACAAGCTTAATGCATTTAAATGACATTATAGGCCTATTTAAAACAAAGAGCCTAGCTAATGGAAGGTTTTATGAATCTTTTAGTGTCTAATGTCTTTATTCACATTGTCCCTGCTAAAAAGCACAGTGCATGCATCTAAAAGCTTCAAGATAAATATTTGCAGAATTTCACATCCAACTTCTGCATTAGCTATATTATAGAAAGTGAATGACAGCAACACGAATGTAGGAACAATATCAGAATGCAAAACAATCCACCTCGTGACAGGAAATGCAGCTCTATAATGTCAGAAGCGATTGACATCCGTCAAAGTGATGTGACGGAACACAAAGGTTACGTCTGACACGTTCGCATCGCCTCCTCGCATCTCTTCCTGCGGCTGCTGAAAGCAAGGAGGTGAAGCGAATGAGAGGGCACGTGATAGCTATGCTGTATTCTCATGTCTTTTTGCACGGTATCTCTCTCTTAAAGCTGTCATTTTGCTCTCCTTCACATCTCTATTTCATCACTGCCGGGCCTTTTTACCTCTTCCAGTCTCTACTACATTTGCTTCCTCTTGTTCAGCCTTTATCTCCTTCCTCTTTGTACCATCACTTCTGCCTCCCCTCTCGTTTGCTCTCAGTCTGTCCTGACATTTCTGTTTTTTCTAAGCAGAGGTCTGAGGCCAGCTGTTCCTGTCTTATTTGAGCCGTTTCAAGTGCTCTCACAACAACAAGGAGAGATAGTGATGGTCTTGGCAGAGTTTGTGAACACTAACAGCTGAAGGATGCGGATCACACAGCAGTGGGTGAGGATATGTTGGAGGCTAAGATTATATCACCAGTAAAAAATAAAAAAAATTAAAAATTAAAAAAAAGTTGCAATACAAACAAATATTCCTTTAACAAAAGGGTTTATTTTGCTGAAATAGATAAATAGATACGTGTATATATTTTGCTTACATTGCTCAACCACCAAAACAACTCACAGAGTATATATAGTAAAACCATAACAAGTCTTCTTTAAGTACTCATAAGAGCAAATTCAGACAGTAAGGCATTTTTTATGATTTTGTATTAAAATGCATGAAATCATAGTTGTTAGCTGGTGTCTTGCTGTAGATCAGTCTCAAAGGCTCTCCACTCAGAGGAAAGTGTAGCGAAATCAAAACTAAGCCAGGAAAACCTGCGTTTTCTGCCTCAAGTCATTTCACCTTAAACAGCTAAGAGATCCAAAAACATCGACTCCCTGCACACAAGGCCATCCTGCCGCAAGAAGTGCAAGGTAAGTATTTCCTTGCCCTCCTCCCAAAATTAATTTCCTCCCTTTTAATTTCTCAACCTTGTCTGCCTGTATACACACCCACTTGCTCAAAGGGGTGTAGGTCCCAGCAGGGAAGGGGGGAAATAGCTCACTGCTAACACACTTATTGTTCACTTTCATTATTCATGGAGGCTAATGGAGGTTTGGATAGCAACCACCAGCAACACACTCAGGAAAAATGGGGCTGAGAGCAGGACGAGTGTTTTGTCTCACCTCTGTTTTGTCAATTGCCCTCTTTCTCTCCCTCTCTGTTCTCCCTTTCCTCCGTCTCTATTG
Source organism: Haplochromis burtoni (assembly GCF_018398535.1). Classification (NCBI taxonomy): domain Eukaryota; kingdom Metazoa; phylum Chordata; class Actinopteri; order Cichliformes; family Cichlidae; genus Haplochromis; species Haplochromis burtoni. Next base: position 553,633 of record NW_024582504.1, read on the forward strand.
CTGACGCGGGGCTTTAACTAGGTTTCAATGAATAAGAGCTCTCAGGCTGCTGTGTGAGTAATGGGACACTGAGAGTGTCTGGAATAAATAAAGGGGGCGACCGGAACAGCCCTTCCTGCCCCAGCTCATCCTGCTCCACCCTCACGTGTTGCAAAGCGATTAAAACACTTCCCAAATCCTGAGACTTCCTGGTAAATAGAATATTTTTTTAGCCCCTGGTGCAATCTCAGTTTTACAAGATCTACACACGTTTACTACCCGCAAAGCTTAAACATTTATTTTGTATTCATATGCAAGTCCCTTGATCTGAACTTGATCCCCGTGGCCACTTTGTTCCCCGGATACTCTGAAACAAGGGCTGACTGCTTTTATCCATTACGTACATCAGGTAGGAGAAAGAAAATCTGACTAAGCAGATACTTTCACTGCATGAATTATTCAGGGCTGAGGAGAATGCTCTGATTCACAGTCATAATGGGAGGTCCTGAAAAGGCGTGCCGTCTCGCACCCCCTCATATATATTTCATGCTTTGGCAGAAAGTCTGTCATGCAAGAAGCAGAAAGGCTAGCCACTGTGGAAAACCTGCAGGAATGGGAAACAACTAGTTTTAGGTATGGGCAGAGATGTCCTCTTGCCTTGCTTGAAAAGTAAAGTTACTGTTGATCATTGCCAGCCAGCCGGCGCACTTTGATAAATGTCAGTGCGTTCACTGCAAAGCATAAAATAAAAACCACACGAGATCCCGTATGTGCTGTAATAGTATCACACGGTAACCCAAGACTGAAGGGTGTGTGACTTTCTTTCTACTATCTGCTCTCATTAGATGATACATGTCACCAGTTCCTAGAATATAACATGTGCTGGCTGAAAAAAGGAGCAATAGTGATTTTTTTCTCTTCCATTAGGGCAGAAAAAGGCAGCCTCTCAGAGGCTTCTGAAGATGTAGCTGTGCACCATCATTTCAGCTTCCAACTTGCCATTATTGTTGGCAGAATGATACATCACACCACAGTGTCTTTGGATACCTCCTTCTCTTTTCCACCCACACACCGATACCCTTGTTTTGCAACCTATTAAACTGGCCCTGTTAGTGTTTTCTCTCTTCTCTTTTATTGTGACCAAAGAGAGGAAAGTCTGATGAGGACCATCCAACTCTGAGAGGTGTTGTCTTGTCTAACAGCCCTTTCTCCAGTGTAGTGCTGCTTGCTGACTCTCTGGCTGAGATAATTGCTGTCTAGATTCATCCAACTCAGCAGATCACTCCAAGTCATAATGAGGAAAAGGCTGTGCGCTCGTGCACACGTGTGTCTGTGTCAGGTAAGTATAATGGCTTCACGAGACGCATATACACAGAGATATGAACCATAGCACAGAGCAACAAAGCTAATCAAAAAGATCTGTGAGGACCCAAATGATGCTGACGAAGCACAAAGGCAAAATTATACAGTCTACTGTTATTGAACATTATTACGAGATTATCACGGGATAGTTAGCTCAGGGCGTTTTGGCTGATCAGGCAGATTCCAGCTGAGGTGAAGGGTTCAAGGGTACTGATTACACAAGTGAAATAATTAGTTCAGCAATAGTACAATACAATAATTAAGAAATGATAAGAGGACAGACAGAAAAAATAGCTTTAACAAATTGTCTATCCTAACATATACACTATGTTCCTGTAAAATGAAACAATAGTTACAACAATAAGGACTAAGTTTATCTATATCCTGTTATCCAGGCATCACATCGTTTCCTTTCTTTACTTTTCCATGTGATGTCTCTTATGCACACTCCTCGCTGCTACTTCCAGTGTATCAATTAGTCCAAAGTTTCGTATGGGCTTGGCTAATGGGAGTGTGATTAATGGTGAGGGCTCAGCACAGAGCCATTAGCATCCTGACTCCCTCAGGAAAAAGTTGAGGGATAGAAAGAGGTAAGGAACGGGAAGTAGATAGGCAGACAGAGGGAGGTTTAGGGCGCAAGGCCAAAGAAGAGAGAGAGACAGCAGGGCGGCGTGCTTACACTGTTTCTGTAAAGAATCCATCACCATTGCTTAATCTATCACGTCTCAAATTATCTCTATGGGCAAAAACTGCAGATGGAGTCTTCTGGCCCTGCAAAACATACCGACTGACTTGCCAATGAAGTTCACTTCCATGTTAGGATTCAGATTATTTTGGAGCATTTTTAAATGAAAGCACCATTAAAAATTGATACTGTTTAGTAAGACAGTGTTTTCAAACTGCACAGAGGACACTACCAAATTTATCAAAATAACATCTGCAGTACTCAGAGGTAAGCAACACTTTAGAAAACTGTGAATCAGTCACAGTTAAAGAACTTCTGTACGATTCTCACGGTCTGCTACAGATTCATGCTGATGGCTTTCTCTCGGCCTAGCAAATGTCTCTCTAGCATCTGCAGATGACCTCACGACACAAAGTTGTGGCTCAGCTTTTGTTCGTTTTACACTGTGTTTTTATCACATCCCTCACTGATAGGAACAGAAAAGTCCATCTCTCTAAACTGGGCACACTGAGCCAAACTGCTCTGCAATAATAGAATTCATACACAGGCTATAAAAGCGATTAACACCATCACGAACCTACAAGACAGTGACTAAGACACAAACACCTACTATTAAAAACAGCTTAGAAGGCAGATTGGAGTAAAGCAGATATATACATACAAGCAATTTGAGAGCAAGGGACTGTAAGACAACTCATTGAATCTTGAATGTTTTAGATTATAACCCAGAACTTTTCCTTAAATGAACGTTTAGTGATGACATAATGTCCAAACCTACAGAGACCCTAACTTAAAGCTTGCAGTCTACACTTGTAAAATGATTATGATGTCTGCTGGCATTACGCTCTCAAAAGACGCACCTTAGCAGGCCTACATAGAGATGTGGGGGTGTTATGGGTAGCACCCATAGGTCACATTCTTCATATAATTTGCTAGACTGATGTTATGGTTAGAAAATGCTGGACTAATGATAGACAACAGTGACTGGAGAAGAAGC
>NW_024582504.1:556675-565050 GCF_018398535.1 Haplochromis burtoni
CCCCAAAAAAAAAGCTCTAGTTCTCGTTGCTTCTAATCTAACGCAATCACTGTTCAGTGAAATGGTAGCTGTGGCAGTGATTGCAGTGTCATTCTCCATCAGCGGCGAGAGCACTGGCATTGATTAAGGGGCCTCTACAGCGTACGCTTATATTATATTACCCATGCACGCATAGGGTATGAAAAGCCAAGCCTATCCCTGTCGTGTGTTGTACAGAGCAAGGGCAGATCGAGGCGTGCTTCAGAACACAAGTGGGTGTCAGTCAGCTTCATGAAACCAGGATAAATGCACTGTCCTCCTCCTCGTTTCCCTGCAATACTTTTTTTTTCCTATTCAGTTTCTGCTCTGTGTTTGTTTTTGTCATAATTTATTCTTTGGAGCAGATTACGTTGCACCTGTGAAATTGTCTTGACAGCCACGCACCAGAGAGTGAGACAAGCAAGAGCATGTGGATGATGGAAGGATATTATGAGCCAAGAAGAGTCTGGGAATTCAAAGGGAAAGATAAAAAAAAGTAAATAAAATGAAATAAAGTAACATAAAAGGAATGTTAAATGACATATAATACAACCCTATAACAGCTGTTGTGGCTGCATTTTTATCTCAGGAACAAGCCGGCTAGTATAATGGCATTCACATCGAGAGAGCACTGCAGGAAGTAAAATGAATGTGAGCTGTGGGTGAGAACAATCCATCAATTTATTTTGTTCATTTGCATAACAGATCTGATTTCATATGTCTGTAAATCACCAAAACAAAAGAGGGCCAGTCCTTATGATGCCAAGCGACAAACTGGAACAAGAAAAAGAGCGGCTGCAAATTATTTAGATCAAACAAAACGGGTGCAGTGAAACAACAGAAGCCGGTGGAGACGGGGGAATATGGGGAGTGTGTCGATCCAAAACATGTTCTTCACTTAGACTCAAACGGTAGGGGAAAAAAAAAACTTTTGCAAATAAAAATGCAATATGTTCAAACTTTGTTGGCCTATTATTTAAATTAAGTAAAAACGAGATGTATACACCCAGAAATTGAAAAACAGTCTTCAGGTTATTTGTTTGGATGTCTTGTTTGTGATGGAAATTGCAAATGCTAATAGGACAGAAATGAACTACACCCAGTGTACATCCACAAAACAATACCGCACTGAGATAATTAGTGAAGTAAGCGAACATGTCATCATAATGCCTCCTAACTTTTCTCCACCAAAAAGCGCAGCTGAGACAAGGAAACAGACTGTGGTCTAACCAGGGTTTTTGCCCTGATGAAGTGTGCTTCTGAGAAGTGACAGCTCTGAATGCCTCTCTCACTAAATTTTCCCAATTTGCAGCTGAAGACTCGCTACAGGTCCATCTTTTCCTCTTATTGCCATTTCTTGTCATGAATTTAAGAGCTAGAAGATTTATATCTGCATGTTGCGTGGATGCACTGTTGGTTAGAATTCATCATTCCCCGAAAACGTCTGCACTAAACTGATTACTATTTGACAACATGAACCACTGTTGAAAACTTGCAATCCACTGAAAAAGAACTAGAGATGACAATGCATCCATGCTCTGCTAAGTGTATTAGATATATCTGGTAAGTGATTGAGCGTTCTATTGTGTTGCAGACATCTCCTGTTTCTTTGGAACCATCACAAGCTCTGCTGGTTACCAAAGAACAAACACAGAGACCCACACAGAGATAATGTTTTTAGTAATTTGGAGCAATCAGTTGAGTGAAATAGGCTTCAATAGGGTTTTGATTGCACCATCTAACTCAACAGGTCTGTGATTTACCTATCTGAACAGCGAGCCAGAAGAAAGCATTTAGAATAAATAGCCTAAAAATGGTTAAGGGGGCATTATCAATTCTTCAGCCAAAATACTTTGTTGGATGTTTTATTGCTGTATAAACTGAGTGCATTATATTGATCAACACTTTCTCTGTTCATCACTATTTATTGTCCGCCTCTGAGAGTCAGGGGAAGAAAAAAATCAACCTACAGGCTTAAAGCAAGTAGTATGAAAAGCTATTAGTGTGGAGGTGGAACACAGAACGTGCTTAGTTTGGAGTAAAGACAATGGGGCGAGATCCATTGCGCACATGTCTTCGGTGATTGCGTCCGTCTGCCGCTTCTTTGGTTTTCCTCGCTGGTCGACGGCCTCCAGGGTGGAGTCGAAGGGCTGTTCTTGACACCGAATTCTCCATCAACCAGAGCATATAGGTTGGTCTCCATCAACCAGAGCATATAGGTTGATGGTGGCTTTCCTGTCTTTTGACTTGTTTTTTGTGTTCCTGTCAATTCTGGAAAGTCCATTTCTGGAGTTAAGTCTATAAAAGTAAGCATGAAAGCCCTCGGTGGCAACTAATTAACTACCTAACTGTCTAGTTTTTAAATGTTTAGGGTATGACTGATTTAGGAACAAGCTGCTGGACTTTACAATAAAGAGCTGTCTTTTTCCATTTTGTACTTCATAGGTATTGCCTTCCCATTAAGCGACAGCCCAAATCAGAAATGAATGCCTTACACCTTATTTGTGGTGTACGTCAAGTGTTGTTTAGCAACCAGAATTAACTCTAACAAGAAGCACTCTGAGAGCACAAACCTCCGCTGAGCCAGCTCACTCTTTAGGCAGTGTTTACTTTTAAGGGAAGACTTTTGTATTTTGTATATAACTTTATATGTATTTGTATTTGTTTTCTTTAGTAAAAAAAAATCTCTTTCAGGAGCATTGTGCATGTATTCAAGTTGTTTTGTATTTATAAGGTTATAAGCTGTTACTGTAATGTAAAGTAAGTCAAACTGTTGCCAGTACAAACAATGTCTGTGAAGGTTCTCAGTCATCCAGGTCATTGTAGTCAAAGGAGCTTGCAAAGAAAAGCGTCTGGACTTCTTTAAGTTGCTTGAAGACGTTTCACCTCTCATCCGAGAAGCTTAAGGCATTAAGGCATCTGGGGAGGGAACTCAAAACTGGATTATAGATGGCAGACAGTTGGTGTCGTAAACCACCGCCTCTATTCAAAGATGGTCGCTCACGGTGGACATAAATGGCTTCTTTCACTCTTTCAAACGATCTGTCCTCTCCGGTTTGAAAGAGGAGTGAAAGAAGCCATCTATGTCCACTGTGAGCGACCATCTTTGAACAGAGGCGGGGGTTTACGACACCAACTGTCTGCCACATATAATCCAGTTTTGAGATCCCTTCCCAGACGCCTTAACGCCCACTCACATCCTGGGCCATCTGACCTCAGGAATTCGCATGATAAGGTGGGGCCAGGTTTCACAATGAACACACCCGAAACTCTGGCTGATTGGGACCCACGCCCAGTTTCACACCTTGGCTCAGGCGATTAGAGGATGATCAGGGGGTCCTTTTGTCCCTCTGTGGGGGGACACTCCCACTAGGTTTATATCTGGGACTCCCCATCATTTGACCTTAGAACTGAAGAAGCTTCTCGGATGAGAGGTGAAACGTCTTCAAGCAACTTAAAGAAGTCCAGATGCTTTTCTTTGCAAGCTCCTTTGACCAGTACAAACAATGGCAGTAGAATCTCAATCAGAGTTTTAAAGATTATTAACCTTATTTTATCTTGAAGAAGAGGTCAGAGGTCCAAAGCAAGTGATGCTTAAAATCCCCATACCTATACGTCATTCTCTACTGTATATGCCTTTATGTTGTCAGTACAAGCAGTGAGAGTAATAAACATGGTCTGAAATAGCTGCATATAGGATTATTATCACTTTAAGCTTCAGATCAATCACATGACTTTGAAGGAGAGGTCAGAGGTCAAATTTGGCATGATATTTTAAATCCTTAAATCTTTTGAAGCACATTTAGAATCTCAATAAATCATTATGCTGACCTTGAAGACCTTGTGGGTGTAAGGCAAATTTTAATTGATTGTGAACATGATCCTACTCTACACCCCAAGTTTTAACAGAATTCATTCTATCTTGTTTACTGACAGACTGACACACACGAAGCAAATACTAGTAAAAATATAACTCCATGCCGAAAGTAACCCAAAAAAATCTTCAAATCCCTAAAATATTATTAATTCTGTAGGTCGGTCCTTGTTATGGGATTGTTTTTATGTTATATTAAGTCCATTACTGCTCAAATAACATGGAAACACAACCAATGAAAAAAAAATGTTAAAAAGGTGAAAATAATGAATGCAATTTTAAAATTTAGAAATTATTTATCTACAATTCTTAGAGTCCTGTATTTATGATATACATTGATACAAATCTATATTCATATAAGAAGAGTTACGAATTTACAGCCATTCATTCTTTAAGCTTTGACTGTTTTATTTAAGCCGATACACAAAAGACTAGTCTGTACAGTAAATATGCCCATCTTTCAGGGCCTTTGCAAGCAAGGCATGGGCATGAATGGAGTTTGGTTTAAGTCATAGTACAGTAAGTGTGAATATTTGTGAGAGCATACTGACAGTTCTGAAAGAAAAAGGTTCTAAAAAAAAATCCATGACATATTAATGTGTCACATTTTGGCCCCAAAGACTACACAGATAATATTTTTTTCCCATAGAACTGCTACATCCAACCATTTCAGAAAGAGGTCTGTGAGGCACAACTTATTCAGTAGACAACACAGCTACTGATTCAGACCTGAATGAGATTCACTGACACTCAGTGATCAGTTTAAGTTTAAATGCAGTTGAACTCTCAGCACAGTTACTGTCCTGAACATTTATGAAAGCAGAGATTGTCAGGCCATCTGGATTTCAGGGAGCAGAATAGTTGGAAAACAGCTGGAGAGTGTTAACTTTCTGGCCCTGTAGTTAAAAATGGCATGATAGCAATATTTTTGTTCTTGTTCTCTTGTGTGACAACAGGAACAGAAAATATACACAGAGAACAGATTAACAGTGAATTTGGCTGTATTATTAAAATGTTGTGCAAGTGAGAATAGATGGTAGAAGAGAAGCAAACAGATGAAAACATGTAGTAAAGTGACATGAACACAGTAACACACACCCAATACTTCTCTGTTGTTATTAACAGACCCTCAAAGGTTATCCCTTTGGTTTCTGATGTAAATACAAATATACAAATAAAGCTAACAATTATGTTAGCCATGCAAGAAACAACAGGATTTTCTAGTCCCAAAGAAAGATTATCTGGGTTTTCTATCATTCAGGTGACATGAAAACCTGGACGTTTTAGTTTGGCTATTTGTAGGTTACATTTACAGTATTTTCATGGTTTTACTTGCTCTCACATTATTATCACAAAGTCTGATAATAATAGTAGTTTTACTGGGGAGAACACAGGGTTGGTGTGCAACTTTTAGCACACATTTATATACCAAAGCCACACAAAGAAACAAACTGGTTGTGCATTGTGCACAACAAAAATACGTTTTTCTTACTGTTAGTGATAACTGATGCTTGTAAAGGATTTCTGATGTTTAAGGCTCAGACTTTCTATTGAAAACTTTTCAAAAATATGACAACACTATGAAAGGACATTTTCATGATGTGGGGCCTTTAATAACATCAGTAATAAAGGTTGAGGTTTAAGAAGAGCGGTTTAAAAACCTGTATTTATTTTGCTGTTTTGATGAGTTTGGTGATATGTCCAGATTTGGTGATATGCCCTCGTGAGTTTTCAAATTGAAAGCGTTCAATTGGCCAATATATGGACTGTGCAATTAAATGAATCATAGTCCTTCTGTAGAAATTATCCAGACAAAAAATAAACATGTCAGAGGAAACACAGACACTGACAGTACTACGTATAACTGCAATTCTTCAATTAATCAATTCAGTTAAACTAACACATATGTATAACATTATTTATATCTATATATGACTCTGTGAGTAACATCAAAGGAAGAATCTGCATAGCCAAAATGCTAGTATTAGTAGATTTAGTATTTTACTTTAATGTTGATTGTCAAAAGTCATGGTACTTTTGTGGTGATGTTAACCATAGCAGCCTGTATAATGACAATGAGTCCACATAATGGCTTTACAATTACCTCCCAGGTTTACAGGTTGCTGAAGAGAGAAAGGAACCATTAAAGGTAATCACATTCAACGGTTGGTTAGCCAGGGGAAGAGGCTAGCGTCAAACAACTTCATTATTTAGTTGGTGATGATAAGAGATGGGGGGGCTCAGTAGTGCTAGAGAGATATGATGGGACGGACAGAGTAATGAAATGGAATCAGAATACTGAGTTTATACCACTACATGATTGGGGGAGGTCATTATGATTCTGTTGCAAACTTAAGAAAGACAAACAACATATTAACTTGAACACTATACCCATGACTCAGTAACACATCACACTGGGGCAGATGTACAGCTATAACGCCACCTCTCTTATTACAAGAAGCTGGTGGCTCCAGTAGACCAAAGCAGCCCTGTTACTGTCAGTCTAGCCAACGGGTGTCAGACTCCGTCCTGAACTGTTTACATGTGTCCCTGCCACAACACACCTGAATAAAATTAGCTGGTCATTAGCAACACTCTATAGGATTGACTGCATGCTGAGGTGGCAGTTCAGCCATTTGATTCATGTTACAGCAGCTCATGAGTGAATGAACATGGTGCAATAAAAGTACCTTTTTCCAAACACTGTCATTTACTTAAATTTACTTGAGTAGAGTTACGTTGTTGCCACCTTAGCATGCAGTCAAGTCCTATAGAATGTTACTAATGACCTACTAATTTTATTCAGGTGTGTTGTGGCAGGGACACATGTAAACATTTCAGGACACCCGCCCCCAAGGACTGGAGTTTGATACCCCTGGTCTAGCCTACAACCTTAACAGCTACAAGGTGTGACAACCCAGTTGTGACCTGACAGAGATGTATTCCCCAGCTCTGAACTATTTTAACAAAAGTAAGACCCGAGCAGAGACACAATCTCTCAGTGATAAAATGTGTTCCAGCATAAAGAGGAAGTGCTGAAAATGAGAGGAGATAAAGAAACACGGCAGAAGATAAGACTGTGGTTTACACTCATCACTCGAAGGTGATGAGTGTAAACCACTGAACCAGGTAAAAAGCTATGGCTGAAATAAATAAATAAAACATTTCACCAATGCCTTTCTGGCACAGGAGACTCAGCAGCCTCTTCTAGGCTTGCATCCAAGATTCATGGTATTGAGGTGCTGTCTGGAAAAAATGGTAGACTCTGCTAGTTTGAGTCCACAGGGAGGTAGTATGTACAGTTTCAATTCCCTTTATCCCCTGACTGCCACATAGAACTTATATCACAAGTGTCCTTGTTAACTTGAGATGAGTCTCTCAAGGGGAAACTCTCAGACTGATGGAGAGGGATTTAAGATGGCTTAGATCTCAATAACCATACTGGAATTTATCCTCACTTTTTCTCCACGACCAAGTCTTCACTGGGCGTCATAGAGGCCAATGACTGCTATTTAGTCTACTCTCAGATATTAAGTAGCAGCAAAGCATCAACAGAGTGAACAGTTTTTCAGACACTACTCCTGCATTTTGGCGCAGTTTTTCTTAAATAATAATACGGTGTAACATTATTAGATTAGTCCCAAGCTCACAGTGTGAAAACTATGGTTTTACTGTGCTTGACTGGCCACACAACCCCAACTCCTGACCCAAACCGCTTAGAGATTCTTTGGGACATTGTCAAGAGGAAAATAAGAAACGCTCAAGCCACAAATAAAGATGAGATGAGATGAATCTCGCTATTAAAGTAACCTGGGCTACAGTAACAACTCAGCAGCAACCCTTTATAGATATTCAAAAAATGGGATGGGGTTGAGAGTAAGTGGAGTCCAACTGATCTCACATATTAACTTCTGCCAGTAAGGCAGCTTGCATAAAAAGAGGGTGAAGAGCTCTGGCATTTAGGGTCCCATTTGTAGAGGCTCTGATCTGGGCTTTTACTCCAGCCAGCTCAGCCTAAGTGAAAGGGACAATCATGGAGCTTTGGATCTCCACTGCTACTCAGACCCTCTGTGTAATTCATTGTCTGCCCAGGGAAATCAAACCAGACCGAGGCATGTTGTTGGCCAGAGCCAGTCTAATGACAGAAAAGGAAGAAAAAATCTTTTAGATGAGTGATGAAGTCATTAAATGAAGCCGTGAGAAAGGAGATTGAGGTGGGCCCCGGTGAGTGTAGCACAGGCCTTGTAATTTGTATACATGCATATCAGTGACAAAGGAACAAGGTTCAGGTTGAAACCCTTAACACTAGCACCCCCAGGCTTCTACCTTTTCTACCTATAAAACCCGAGAGCAGCCAAATGGCTGGTAGGCTTTTAGCTTCAGCCAAGTGGAAGCTAAATTGTCTAGTCATTCATATGTAAATTGGGTCGTTGAGTCGTTATCTGGGAATTCTGGAGGGAGGGGACTGTGATTGAGGGCCATC
>NW_024582504.1:567301-581474 GCF_018398535.1 Haplochromis burtoni
TTTACATATGAATGACTAGACAATTTAGCTTCCACTTGGCTGAAGCTAAAAGCCTACCAGCCATTTGGCTGCTCTCGGGTTTTATAGGTAGAAAATGGCCAAATGACTATCCGTGGGGGTCTAAGTGTTAAGTCTGTTCCACTGAAGGCTGTGGAAAGATAAATGGAAATCCCTTAGCATGGCTACCTGAAAGTAGAGTAAGCAAAAGTTAATAACTGTAATTACTGGAAGATATTTTTCAAGATAAAGCAGGGTAGAGGGAGCAAAGAGGAGGTTTTCTCTTGTAACACAACATAAAAAACTGTCACTTCTGACAAGCTGAAATACTGTCACTGAAATAGTATCACATCATTATCACAAATGAAAGAAAATTATCAAAATATCAGGAGTAATCTTCAGCATGACAAAAGAAATGCTTTTATTATCTCGGGATACAACAGTGATGCTGCACATGTAATGAAACTTGTGGATGCCTGTCCCTGAGGAAATTATGAAAATTACTTTTATCACTGACATAAAACTGAAGGTTACCTTAAAGACGGTGACTTAAGTTCTCTGTCTGACTTTTACAGGGCTTTTAAAAGAGGTAGCTGACCATTCATAAATTTGACCTCGCCACTTACATTTTAGCATTCTGCGATTCTTTCACAGTCCAAAATAAACCGCTTCAGCTCAGCGATGGAGGGCATAATCAGAAAAGCAAAGAGGACTCTCACAGAGGAAGAAGTAGAAGGCAAAATTCGTTTAACTGGGCTGACGCTGCAGTCTTCCATATTGCTCCCCTCCTTGCCCCCATTTCTGAGCTCATTCACTACGTCATTTGGTGCTATAGGTGAAGCAGTTTTCAAAGTTTTACATGTGGTTGACAATCATGCTCAGATGTGTTTATTGACACTACTGCAGAATACCTATCACTCTTGTAGACCTGTCTTCACACTCCAAACTTTTCACGCTCCAACAACTAAAGAAGCCATTATGGTCGCTATCTTTACACCACGTTTGTGTGTTAAAAGATGTCTATTCGCAAGCACCAGCAATACTAGAAAAGAGCGCACCATGAGAAGGGCATATTTACTGTGCAATAAGATGCCAAGTATGATGATTAACAATTAGAATGTGGAAAATTGAAGGAAGTTGTTTTATAGCTTGACTTCAGCTCATGAGTCTGACAGATTTCAGTTTTTAAGATCCCATGACTAGTGTATCCACCCTTAGCAGGGCTGAAGCGGCAAATATGGAAATGCATTGGAATGAGTAGAGAAATATTCACGCGCTCAATATCCATTTGTCCGAATAGCCCTGGAGAACTGAAAAAGTGCTTACCTTTAAATAAGCTGAAAGAACTCAAGTAACTCTGAAAGGCAATTTACTGATCATAATAATGCAAGTGTGAGACATGACACTGTAACTGCAATAGCTGTGTGACGTCTCAAACTGACAGCTCTATTTATAACCCAAGTTCGGAGGACGACTCTTTTCTGAGCAGTGTTCTGTTACTTTGAGAGCACAAAAATGTCAATAAGAAGGGTTTGGATGGTGAAAGCTATCGATCCCGAGCAGAGGAGAGGAAATGAGAGAAAGACACAGAAACAAAGACAGAAGGGAAGACACAGACATAAAATATGGTAGAAACAAGAGAAAAAATAAGGTGGCAGCAATTAACCTTTAATTCAGAGATCACTTTAATTTATGTTTATTTCATTGTCACTTGGAAATAGCACAATAATCTATAAGTTGCTAATGATAATCAGTCTAGATTAGATATGGTGATTTGACTGTCCTCACCACAGTTTGAATTGGACAACGCCAATATCACCAGGCTGCATGCATACATTGCTCCAAAAGCAGGCTGGTCCTCATGACTCCTTTGGTTGCCAGCAGATTGCTGCTGTCAGCTGTAGTTTGTGCAGAAGACTTGTCCACAAAGGCCCACCAACTACTCGCTAAGCATATTTTTAAAATGTAAAGAGCGGCACACAAACTGGAAACTGAGACTGGTCACCTTCAAAAAAAGGTGCCCTCCCACACCCCCGGTTTGTGTTGCACTTTTTCAAGCTCTGCAACCATTTGCTGGTTAGTTAGCAAGTGTTTGTAGACAAGCTCGAGTGTTTGATGTAACAGGGCAACAACCTCCTCTCAACCAAAGCAATCACAGGACATTTTTTTAGTGAAACACCCTCTTTGCACCTGATTTCACCCAGCGAAAGGAACCTCCACCGAACACTTGTAAAGGGATACACATCTTTCCCTAATGACCAGTGTATCACTGACTGGTCTCTATGCCTGACTGACTGAACATCATTACTGTACATACAAAGAAGTCAGTTACAGTTTTAAATTTCAACAACCACTCAAACTCTCTGCGGTCCTAATCCTTAACCAGGTAGACACCAGAAAAATTCAAGAGTAACAAAACTGATGTCTGTTCTCTGCAAAAGAAAATTGGTAAAACTACCTTTAATCAGAATAATAATTCATAGTAGTTAGGGTAAGAAAGTGTGCACTCTACAACCAAGCCAGTAATAGCACCTGATACTTTTATACTTTAGTTTGTAGGCTACTGGAGAGATCCTCAACACAACTTAACTTGGGTTCTTAAAGTGTTGTACTTATTCACAGCTCATGGAAAAGTAATCATACAATTGAAATAACAAAGCAGCTTATTAGAAATCAAGGACTGTTAAAAGGTGCATTAGTCCACAGCAGATGGCACTGTGATTGGTCACTAATGTCCTAATGTCAGGTAAAGAAATCTGCACATGTTTCAAAGAACTAAGTACTACAAGTCAGACTAGCCCCTCCCTGCACCCTCCGTTGCATCATTAGTAAGGATAATGTTTGGTGACTGTTGAACTAAAATGAAACTGAAGTCAACCTTCGATTATGAGAATAAAACTATTGTTTTGTGTAATTACCTATCCTCTAATTCTTTAACAGACCCTGTAACTTAAGTAGGTGACCCACTGTGTGCATTTGCAGCTGAGTAAAACAAATAAAGGCATAAACATCTTGAAGTTAAACTCTGACCCCTTTTTGAACCACCACTCCTCAAAATTTAAGCCAGAAACAAGAACAGTCTTATGTATAAACTTTTGTAGCAGGAAGAAAAAAAAATCATTTACACAATCCTCCCACATACGTTCACATTTTCTTTTTTTGCAAGCAGTTTGGTGAGTTCATCTCGTGCATCATAGCAACTTATTTCTTATCATCTTCGTTTAACAGAGTATCAAATAGAAAGTCTTTCACGACACTGTGACTGAGTCAAGAAAAGCAATATTTGTCATGTTGCAACAACACAGAGGCGATAATGTGGAGCGAGAAATGACTCTCCATTTGAAAAATGCTGCACTGAAAGTTTCTGTAGGATGTTGGCAATATGTGAGACCAAAAGCTGTGACCAGCAGAGCAGAAATATGCCACTTTTTGCCCCATGAATAATTCCCATTACATAGACAGTAATCAAACAAACAAATCTGCATCCACAAATTGTTGCGGTTACACTGTAGAAAACATAGCAGACACACACATGCCCATCTAATTGGAAATTCCAAAATGTGTTATCTTGGAAGCTGTCCTGGTTTCCATGACAGGTTTAGTGTCCCCAGTGGTGCACCTGAGAATGACACTGAGACTGATTTTGCATTTACCTGCTTTTCCTGTGTAATTTTCACTACAATGGAGCCCTTCATGTAAAAAAACAAAAGACATTTTCAGAACCTGCAGGCTGATCTACGAAGAAGAAAAACATTCTGCTCCTCCAAAGACTAGAAACTCCTTTTTTTTAACCACTCCATATGAAACTACTAACCAGATCAAGATATTCACAGAGCAAAGCCAACAGTGTTATTGTGTTGCACAGGAAAATGTGTAAAACAAAACAAAACACTTTGCCCCTGCTGCTAGAGGCTGTTTATAAGAGGTTTTTGAGCTTTTCTCTACTGTGCCATTGTGTTGCTGATTACCCTAAAGGCATGACAATGCTACCTCGCCTGTCTGCATCCATCATTGTTTTGATGTGCAACTGTTATTCTTTCAGTTGAATAACTACTGTAGCACAGTCATTACAATGTCTGCACCTAACTTCAAGACACTGAAATGAAATGCCTCCTGGCATACATTTTTGACCAGGGAATACCACAGCCCTGACATACAACACCAATGCATACACACACAAACATAGAGGCACACAAAAATGAGCACTGAGATCACAGCACAGCCCAAGGCAGACTGAACCTCATGAATACCTCTGACTTGCTGAGGTAGGTTAACCTTAGAGATCCTCTGCTGTTATTCGGCCTCTTGTGGCTGTTGTGCAGCAGGATGCTTATAAAAAAGGGCTGTAGCAGATCAACAACACAGCCAGCTGAAACGAAGACCAGGGCAGATAAAACCGCTTTATACTGTTTTGCGGTCAGTTAATTACTGCATGAAGCAAAATCTAAACTAGGTCAGACAAGTGTGGCTTTGCTGGTGTCTGCGGAGCTTTCTGATGTCTCAAAAGACGATGAAAAAGCAAAAGAAAAAGTAGTCTCCTGTCACGAGGATGAAGTAAATTTATTGTTTTGTATGGCTGAGTAAGTTCAAAATCCATAACTCCTACTGAAAAGTTTGAAATACAAAGAAGACAACGCAAAGTGTCACATTTTTGTGTCTAAATCTGCTAGTTTGTTTCAGATAAACTGCACATCTAGCTAGTTGCTTTTGGCCTCTGTCATGGTTTATGCTTTAGAGATACAATATTCAGTCAGGTACTTTATCTGTCTGCAGTGCAAAGGACGTCCAAATGGGTTTGACCTATAAACGGACATGATGCAACTATTCTCATTTTTCACCATAGTGCAGGCACGTTTCCCTGTTGTGTTAAAGTGCTTTTCACTGGTTGATTTTTTAGAATATAATCCTACTTTCTGTCAACTTTCTGCCATCTTGTCTCTGCTATGCTGAGCTGCATGCATTCATCCTGGGCTCCTACTCCTTTCGAAGCAGGAGCCTTTCATTTCAAAGCTTTTGCAAAGCAATGTTTTAGAAGCGTGCTGATCATTTTTAAAATGTCCTTGAAAACACGTATGCTTAATAATCAGTTTATCCAGCTATCTGATATGAAAATCTATGAGGAGATTGAGATAAGCAATAGTTATAGCAACACATAGCCGAGCTTCCTCTGCACCTCCCCCATGGTCCTCCTCCTCCACCCACTAATGCTGACAAATGGACAGAGTGTGCCAGTAGTGGACAAGAGAGATGCTGAGACACCAGCTAGTCATCCATCTGCTCTATTCCCTCGACACTGTCTTCACTGTGGCAGAGGTCACATACTCGCTGGCTCAACTGTTACTACAAAACACACACTTTTCCTGCCGCATACACACTTCTTTCAGTAGCTGCCTCTTCTCATGCTCTCCACTCCCTCCCACCCCCAGCTTCCTCATCCTTCATTTTTTTTTTCCTGAGATATTTTCACAAACAATTCTCCTGCTGCCTGAATTATGCAATGCTGCCATTCATCCACCTCACATCTTCTTCCAAATATCATCTAAACTTTTGTCTTTTTTGAACCCAACAAAAGCTCTTAGCTTTAGAACCAAACACAGCACCAGGGACAGCTCCTCCCGACACGTTTCAGCTTCACTACTAAAGGTAGGTTCAGCATGTCTCAGTTACTCACTTTCAAGGGGAGGGAAAAGAAAAAAAACAAAACAGGAACATCTTTCTCAAGGAATTCAGGTTATTTATAACAGCAGGTGTGTAATATGATAAATGTATTTAAAAATGTTTTTCTATCTGTGAAAACACACAACAAGTCACTTGTTTTCTGTAGTCTAAGTGAAGTTCTTTTAACCACATTTGCTAAATTAAGGTTCAAATAATATAATTTACAGCTGCAACATGGAATTCATAGTATTGTAGAGGTGGTTAGCATTAGAGAGAAAAGAAACATTATCTCATCATTATCTGCCAGTTTGAGGTGGAAGTTTCAACCTGCAGATGAGTTAAGAGACAGTAAATGAATCTAATGATAACAATTTTATCCATAAGGATGTCTATTTTTTTCTGTTCCGTTTTTTCGGTATATCATTTGTTTACATCAACATGCAGCAAGGTGAAGACGACATTTTTTTCTTCTCATATTTATGGTCGTATATCTTTCTGCTGTCTATAATGACTTACATGCAGACTTTTAAATGCAAAGTGTGTGCCTTATCATTCTTTTGGCAAACTGTTATGCAACTGCTTTTAATATCATTACACACTGTTTAATGTAAGTCTCTTGCACTTAAAGCCCCAATCAAATCATCAACCCATCCATTCGTTTCCACTTGTCCAGGGCCGAGAAGCACAGATCTCTCACTCCTCGGCCACCTCCTCTTGCCTTTCTGGGGAATTACCAAGGTGTTCCCAAGCCAGCTAAGAGCTATAATCGCTTCAGCGTGTCCTGGGTCTGCGTCAGGGCCTCCACCCGGTGGGACATGCCCAGAACACCACACACAGAAGATGCCCAGGAGGCATCCTAGTCAGATCCCCAAACCACCTCAACTGGCTCCTTTCAATGTGGAGCAGTAGCAACTCTACTCTGAGCCCCTCCCAGCTGGCTGAACTCCTCATGCGATCTCCAAGGGAGAGGCCAGCCGCTCATTTCCACTGGCTTTGCTGACCAAGCTAAACGTAGCAACAGGCCAGATACCCCATACTCCTGAAACACCTCCCACAGGACACCTTGAGGGGCATGGTCAAATGCCTTCTCCAAAAAAAAAAAAAAATGAAATGAATACGAACATTCTGGTCAGTGGAGGAATGACAGCTAAAATATGTTATGCTATTTTCACCAATTATAAGGTGCAGGTCTCCATAACATGACAGAAATGCTAGCTAATATGTGGGAGATGACAAATTCAGATTCAATTCATCCAACTCCATGTCTGCCTAAATATATATATAGTCTAAAATGAGGTACTTATATGATGGGATGAAGTTAAGCTGTATATAAGATACATAATTTCCACCAACTTATTTTTAGTTTTCTCCTGATCCCACCAAACTCTCTCTCGCTCGCCCCTCTCTCTATAACCCTCACTCGCTCTCTCTCTCTGACAAAGAGACCAAACTCAGTGAGCCAGCTGCTCTTGAGTGACAGAATAATCAGTGATTAAACACTTCAGAGATGGCACTCACTAGAGAGTAGATCACAAAGAATACTACACACAAGATTGATGTGTGAGTTACAAACTGTGCATGTGTGTGTGTGTGTTAGCATCAGCCAGCACAAACACCCACATCTCCTCCACAAGCACATTTCACATTGAAATGAAAGCATTTCAGTGATTTTCAAGAGTGCATCCAAGGTCTACTGGGGCAACTCCAATTCATTCCTGTTTCATTATCACCTCTTCTGTGACAAGATGATACCAAATTAAGAGGTGTTAAGCCTTTCCACAATTAATGTTTACACAGACAAATATGAAGACACTGTCACTGTTGTTTTTAAAATGAGTACGACCCTCACAGCAACATGGAGCTGCACTTAACCTTGTTTACTGCTTTATCGTGGTGACTTTTTACACTTAATGGATCGTGAGTCCATAGTACACAGAATCGGTTAAGCCTGAGCCCAAACCTTTGCCCAAGAAATGACAACCTTGACTTTGAGGGCCCCAAAATAAACAACTTTACTTTCATATTTCATCTTCAGCTGCTCTGCTTATGCAGTGAGTGGGATTTATTAGTATTCTGCGTGAGAGGGAAAAAATCTGGAAAGCTTGGATGAGTGGAGAATGCAAAATGGCTTCCTCTAACTATTATTCCCCCTCTTTCTCTCCCAGCCATCACATACACACTAGTAGTGGACCTCTTGTTTACTCTCAGACAAGCTAATTGACATGCAATCAGTAGCTTACCCTGGTCTCCAACACGTATTCCCTCCCAACAACAACTAAAAAAAAAAAACTGTGGAAAGGACCACCTTTAAGTACCAAAACACAGAATCTGAGTCATCAGCCTGCATCACATGGCACGCTCCTATCAATTAGGGAAGTTGTTTTCCATGTCCAAGGGCAAGGGTAGGAATCATATGGGAAGCTTAAAACACAGAGGGAGCATGTTTTGAGTGTAAAGACTCACTGCTTGCCAGCTTGTCTCCATCACTAAGGCTAGGACATATTCAGCAGGGATCTTTGCTACCCTTGAGAGCTGGTGTGTTGTTTTTTTACAACTGGTAAACAAGTTTTGCACATCTTGCAGCTGCGGGAATCAAAGATGCTAATAAAACACTAGGGCTGGGATTATAGGGAGCTACGGAATAACTTTTAATAACACAAATAGAGGGAACATAAAGGTATCATCTTCAGATGAAATCAAAAGCACAGTGTATTTAATATTTTAACCTAAACAGCAAAACTGTAATGGATAAACAGGGCAATATAAAACTAGTATTAAATATTACTATTTATTAACCAGGGCGAA
Source organism: Haplochromis burtoni (assembly GCF_018398535.1). Classification (NCBI taxonomy): domain Eukaryota; kingdom Metazoa; phylum Chordata; class Actinopteri; order Cichliformes; family Cichlidae; genus Haplochromis; species Haplochromis burtoni. The sequence goes on from NW_024582504.1 coordinate 575,762, forward strand.
ATTTGATTTTAAGCCAACCTTTATGACAATACACAATACAGACATCTTTGGTCCATAACATTTAGCGTAGAGCTTCCTGCACCTCACATCCTGAAGTACTCAGAAAGATACATCAAGAACATTCTAGCAAAAAGCTGCAAGTTCCTAAAACACTTGCATTCATCTGCTTACATAACTCTCTCATGCAAATTCTGTGCAGCACCAACTGTTTGTTGACGTGACATCAAAAAAAGTCTCTGTTTGATTGTCATCTGTCAAAATCAAGCAGCTATCATCAAAGCACAAAGACTAGCAAGAAGACTTCAACAAAGTCTTTTCACTGGTCTTCAGCTACGAAATGCAAACATATGGCTCTACACTGCAGTAGTGAAAATAGACTGCAATTGTAGCAAGAGAGATAAATTATAAGAGAGACTTGCCAGCAGAAGAACAATGGATGGGAAGAAGTGCGGCTGGGAATAACAGCAAAATGCCTTATAGGTTTTTCTGTGAGTGAGTGTGATGAGAAATGTGAATAATCTCCTTGTGAGATCTCCTTAGGTGATATATCTGTGAACCTGAGGTTTGGACTACAATCAAACCAAAGACCATCCATCCATCCATTTTCTTCCGCTTATTAAATTCAGGGGGCTAGAGCTTATCCCAGCTGCCATAGGGTGAGAGGTAAATCCTAGACAGTTTGCCAGTTTCGCAGGGCCAAAACCGAGAGACAGACAACCAGTCACATTCACACCTATGGTCAATTTAGAATCATCAGTTAACCTAATTGCAAGAACTGAATGGGAGAAAGCTGGAGTGCCCAGAGAGAACATGCACACTCCGAAACAGGACTGCCCCAGCAGCTTCTTGCTGTGAGCCAACAGCGATAACCACTGTGCTGCCCTCAAAACTAAATTTTCAAGGGTTAGATTTAGATGGTTCTATTAGCACCGGATGTATTAAGATGATAATGTTTTCATAAGTGTATTAAACAGCTGTAACTGTGAATCGCTGTGTTTCATTATTAAAACAAACACTTTCACACTGACATAAGGAGCAAATCCTCTTGCAGTCCCCTCTGAGTTGTGCCACAATGATTAAAGACAGGGTTTTTTTTTTTTTTTTTTACATTAAAGCGAGGCCAAACACTTTACTGTAGATGTTTTAATTTGTTCACGACTTTCCCTAAAGAGGTCAGCTGGCTTAAGCAGAGGAAACTTGTGACTCCTGAGATATGCTCTAAATGACAGCAGGAATCAAAGCCAATTCAAGTGAGACAATCAATAACACAACTGAGAACTGATTGTTGTCACGCAGGCTCTCAATATGCACAGTGTTTTTCACCGCAGGCCAATACTCTCTGTGTTAGTCATTTACTGAAAATGTCACAAATAAAATTAGGACATTGACCAAACTGACACATCCTGACAGTGTTAGAATTCCACTCTGGCAACCTAAGCTCTAATTTAAAATACGAAAACCTGGCCACACACACTTACACCTCCATCTCATCTGTTACCCATCACCAGGACACATAGTGAAAAACTGATAGATAAGTGAGGAAGGATTAGGCTGATCATTGAGATTAACATTCCCTGCTTGTGTGGTTGCTGCTGCTGGTTGTGGGAGTGATGGGAATCTTGGTTGGCGGGCTTGTTAGGGGACAGGAAGGAGCTCTGAGTAATGTTCCAGGACACTGCTTACACAAAGCCTGACATGTGGAGACGGGGAACATTACTTTCCCTCCTTGAGATTCCTTACACGGGAACTGAATGCAGTTCACTTAAACTCATGTTGTCCATACAGATGGTTATTGCTTTTCTAAACACAATGCTCTGCGGTATTAAAGACAGAACTTAATCTTTGAGGTAAATGAGCAATGCTACATTTGTTTTCTCACCAGGATACATCCTTTATAAATAGTCCCTTTTTGGGCGAAGGGAGACAGTATTGTTAAATGCTCCTGTATGTAAGTGTACTTTTATAAAATGATGGAGCACAGAAATTTCTTAGTAATTTGCAACCAAAGGTATCTAACTCTCTCAGGGCATTCATTTGTCCCTCATTCTCTGTGTATATTGTAACTCACTTCAATTAAATGGAATATGAATGCTGGTGCTTTCCCTTTGTAAACACTGCCTTATCATCCTACTCTGCTGAAGCCTGCCTCTTGTTTATCTCCTGTGCTGGTAATGGGACAGAGTAATTTCTCATTTGTAACAATATCAAAAAGCAATTACAAGCCTGTGACTAAAAGCCACTGAACAATGTCCACCATCAATCATGGAAGTTAAAAAAAAAGCCAGAGCGTGTAGAGACATTTCAACCCGCTCATTTCCCCTGCCTTGCTCTGGTATTTCTGTTCAGATGAACTTGGCCCCAGCTTTATGGTGTTTTGGTTGCCACCGTGAAAGGGCAAAAACCTGTTGCTGATTCCAGGCTAATTATTAATCTTATTTACGAAGTTAAAATGTCACTATCTCGAAAATCTTGTTTCTATTGGACATAAGAAAGCTTCTGGAAGCTCTGTCACTGCGTGACAAAGTCACAGCTAGTATTACTCTAATTTTATTCCACAGTTTCTAATAGTGATCTAAATAAAGACTTCATAAAGTAACCTGCTGATATAAATATCAGCAAATAACATTTCAGATTGTAATAAGGCAACAGGAGATCAATTAGACAACTACACCTTCTGCAGATTACTCAAAAGATAAGATATATAATGGATCATATGCACTTTAATGCTGAGGAGTTTTACTCACAGTTTAGATTTTACATAATCCAAGCATCCTTACTTTAAATAAACTTTGAAATAAAAACATACTACAAGAAAGGACATAGTTTCAACATATATTTCTGCAATATTTGATTGACACAATCAATCGGTTTTTAATATATGACCGGAAATACTACATGGGATATTTGACAAAAGACTGAGGAACAGTCTAACTAAGAGTTGATTCCTGTTCTTAGTCTGGCTGTGAATGTTTTGAGATCTGGGTTGGGGCTAGTGTAACCCACTCTTTTTATTGGATCCCCCTGGGCTTAAAAAGGCAACTCAGAGCTGGCTCAAAAAACTAGTAAATTCCCATAGAGTCCCATGATAACTTCAGTTAATAGCGTTGCACAAAAACATTTTTAGCTTCTGTAGCTGAATTCCCCCTGCATAACAACTCTGTGTTGATTTTCTTTCTTTTTTAAGCAACTTAAACTTAAAATGAGTGGTCAGGTCCCATTGATTGACAAGTGTGCTAACACTGGCAGCTGTAGGTGTTTGGAAGGCCAGCTGAACCGAGGCTCATGTGACCCCAGGATGTCTTCCCTCTCCCTGATTTGATTATGTGGGCTGAGGGTTTTTTTAGTAGGAGTTAGCTTCAACCTCTTCGCTGTGTCTGTGGTAGTTGGCGTCTTTTAGATCTTTATTGAGGTACAACAAATGTAAAATCATGCATAACCAATCAGGCATAACAGTTGACCACCTGCCTAATGTTGTGTTGGTCCCCCTTTTGCTGCCAAAACAGCCCTGCCCCATCAAGGAATGGACTCCACCAGATCCCCCAAGGTGTGCTTTTGTATCTGGCACCAAGATTTTAGTAACAGTCTCTTTAAGTTTTGGAAGTTGTAAGGTAGGGCTCCATGGATCAGACTTGTTTGTCTTTTATATCACACTGATGCTTGATTGGATTGGGATCTGGAGTTTTGAACCCAAGTCAACACCACAGAGCATGAGAGACCACTGCAGACTGGGAACACCCAACAAGAGCTGCAGCTTTCGACTTGCTTTGACTTTGTAGCCATCATAATTTAACCCTCGCTAAACTCCTCAGTTTTCCTGCTTCAACTTTGAGGACAAAATATTTATTCGATGTTCACTAATGTGGGCCATGAGAAAGAGATAAGCAGTGTTAATCACTTCATCCATCAGAGGTCATAATGTGACATCTAAGAAACCTGTCCTCCTGTTTTAGTGACTAAAATGTTTATATTCTATTACATGGCACCTGTGTTTGAGCAGTGCATGAATGCAGCTCCCAAATGTGGAATCCAGAAAATAATTCATAGGTTATAAGGCTCTGTTGATCCTTTATACAGTCTACAGTTTATTATTGTATTTCATAGGTTTTTCCTTGTATGTTTCTGATATATAAAGCATTTTCCTATCATGCCATTATGACTGTTTTGTATTTGTTTTAATTATATGTGAAAATCAAATGAAGAAGTGCCTGCTAAATTCATTGCCTACTTAGATCTAATCTTTTTAATGTACAGTTATGTTCAGGCATGGAATTCAGATACAGCAGTGAACACTAACTTTAAAGGAGCAACTGGTTCTTAAAGATGTCTCAGTGGAGCTAGTAGAGGGCTGGATATACAGCATTGCTGGGGGATCCTTTTCAATTTGCATTTTTTTCACCCTCTTGCAGATCAAATTAATCACACTTACACTGAGACGTCAGAATATTAAATTAATCTTGATGTCAGAGATTGACTGCTACCACCTCAGGCAAGTTTTGACACCTGCTGAATAGGGTAGCTCACATTTACCTTGTAGACATAAACTCCTTGTCTGTAAAGAAAACATTCACACACTAAGAGCTGCATTGTAAAAGTTGGTTCCCGCAGCAGGATTCATTTTGAAAATGCAGGACTTTGACTTTAAAGCTGTGTTGACCGACGGGCATCCTCGATCGATCATCAAGGTATTATATCGTAAAGAGAGCACCCAGTGTCTCTCCATTCATCTGCCATGTCTGTCATTGACATTTTCTTTGCCCAGGGCATTTATTGACAGCCTGTTTCCTTTTTACCCATGACCTCTCTTCCACACACATCATGTATGTGTGTATATGTGGACTGGGTAATCAAAAACAGTGGAAGGTGTCCACAGAGCTTAAGGAAATGTATTCTTCTGTGTTGGTGTGTGTTTGTGTTGAGGGAAACACACTTTTGTTTCCCTCTCTAAAATTTCAAACAGGTATACTACCCAATAGGAAGAATATGAAACCATAGGAGGGTGATCAAAGACAAAGAGGAGGTGGGGCTGTTTGGGATTGACCTTGGAGAGCTGAGCATTAGTGTGAACAGGCCAGGTGTGTGGCCAGAGCTTTACACAATTAGTGCCGGTCAAAAGGTGACAGCACTGAACACGAGGACACGGAGCAGCCTGCAGGAAGGTCAGGGTTACCCACACGACGATACGATCGGTTCTACCTCATACGTGCACATGTAGCTCAGCAGACAGGGCTTCTGTATTTGGTGCTAAGAAACTCTTCATGCAATATACGGTCTGATGACTATTTGATGAGATTTGATGCCGGTGTATTGTGAGATTTATCGGAACTGGCAAGGGCACCCATGCATTTTAATGTCCTGTCTCTTTCCCGCTACTTTGCGGTTGTGTTTCTCTCTCACTGCTGTCTTCCTTACCCCCCCCCCCTCTCTGGCTTAGTTTTTCCATTTCTCTATTGAACAAGCAAAGACAGAAGGATTATGCTGATAAATTCAACAAAGGCAAGCTGAAGGACTGAGTCAGAGGACACAGCAGTGAATGAGTGTCCAAGTGTGTTTGACAGAGTGTTTGTATGAGACAGTCAGCAAACAGCTGTCTACACATGCATATCTAAGCGGGTGTTCATCCATTTGAACAATTTTGTCCTGAGAAATACTTGACGTTATCACCCTACATAATCTACAAGCAGTGTTGGGAAGGTTACTTTTAAAATGTATTCCA
>NW_024582504.1:583584-673505 GCF_018398535.1 Haplochromis burtoni
GCAGTCCATTCTCCCAGCAGCGCGGACTACACTGAACATGATGCTACATTCTTTAGAGCTATGCTTGTAGCATTCTGCCTGTTAGCTTAGCACAACAACAACAACAACGAAAAGGCGCTCTCTCACCCAGGAAACACACAGTCGCAGAGAGAGAGAGAGAGCGTCGCCCTGTAACCATGGCAACCATAACGCTGCCACCTGGAACAACAGATCGTAGCTGTCAAACAAAACCCAAACAGTCCTGACCCGCGACAAAATGAAACAGGAAAGTACCCCAGTGTATTCCATTTATTTCAACAAAGTAACTGTATTCTAAATACCACCTTTTAAAACGGTAACTGTAACGGAATACAGTTACTCATATTTTGTATTCTAAATACGTAACGGCGGTACATGTATTCCGTTACTCCCCAACACTGTCTACAAGTAGAGTGAGATTAAGATGAGAGACTTTAATAAATACCTGCAGCCTCACATGGCATGTGGGGGGGTAACAGAAGATGTGCACAGCAAATGTACGGATGTGGCACAGTAACAATACTTTATTAATACGTATATGGGTGAAAAGTGCATGGTAGATCCCATATCTTTTCCTATCTACAGCAAGCTGTACTCTATAAATCTCAGTTGTGTTAAGTGGACAGTTTGTAATAATGCAGGTCTCTTCTGGATGAATCCCACGGTCCTCCTGAGCAATCAGATTTATCCAAAGATCACACACATTTATCCACAAACTGTCCTTAATAATCCCTAAAGGAAAGGTTCACCCTTACAGCCTTATATCACAAACATATTGATTCTCCTTCAGCTGCCTCCCATTGATCTGAGCATCGATGGTGTTTCCAGAAAGAAACACATGCATAAAACCTGTTAATTTCCACTGCAGATTCAGATTGCTGACCATTCATGAAATGAACTGGATGTGTCTTTGTATGTATTTTTTTTTATACAAATGCAACCTCAAGCTAATTTGCCTCACTTAGTAAAATCTGGCCCTTAAGAGCTTATGTAAACATCTCAGCTAGAATCTAAAGTTATTGGTAGGCACTTGCAGAATGAGCCCCTTTTGTTTTTTGGTTTAAAAAAATTATAATTTTCTCTCTGCCTTATTCTAACTCTCTCAGCATTTCTATTTTCTTTGTTCTCTATCCAGCATGGCAAACCTAAAGACATGCATGGATGTTAGTGCTGAAGGTCTAAGGGTCAGTAAACACACATCAAACACACCGAGAGGGAACGAGCAACCAAATTGACTCAGCTGAACAGGAGGCCCCAGACTCCCGCTCGCTCTCCCTGTCTCTACTTCCACTTTCCCTCTGAGGAGAACACACAGTTATTTTAGTCCACCTCCACAGTCTGTGATGCCAAAAATGGAAGCGACAGAAAAATAAAGGGAGAGCATGCCAACATTTTTCACACTAACCAGAAAGTGCAAATTAAATGTCTGTGGTCATGTGCATGTGGGGCTTCTGTGTCTTCAAAATTAGAGTCTGCCATATAAATGTAGACTGAATGTGTGTGTGCAGGTTTATGTATCCTGAGAATCTTGTGTGGCAGCATGTCAATACCAGCATTTGCATTTAGTGTGGATTAACACATAGACATGTGTGACTTTATGCGCCTGCACGTTTCCATTACAATATAAGAGACAAGTGTGTGCTAAACGAGAAGTGGCTTCCATTTGTGGAAGCTCATTATCAATGCCCCTTGCCCTTGCTATCTCTCACTCTGGCCTAGGGACAGCTGGGCTCCCCGGACATTCCTCCACAATCCTATCTCAGGATCTGGGCAATCAATATGCACTGGCTACTTTTTTAATTATGCAATTCATCCTCTCCACATGCTGTCTACATCCCAATTTCCTTCCCCGGATCATCACCGCTCTCTATTCCTGCAGCAATTTTCTCTGTTTCTTCAATCTCTGTGCTTTTAAATAATTATCCCCACAGTGACTAAACGCACAAAAAGAAGGTAGAAAGAAGGTAGTGCACATACAAACACACACATATTCCTGCTGTCTCATTTAGGCCTGTTATTAATAATTTCCTACCTGTTTGCTTGGCATCCTGCTGATACCTAATTGCTGGTAGGGCTGATTGTCATGAACAAAGATGGGCTACAAACATCCACCACGACAAAAAGAACAGAAGAAAAAAGTTGGTAACCACCAAAACTAACTGATTTTCCTGTGGGAGGAACTGCAGGTGTCAGAGGGATAGTGGGAAGGTGAAAAGGTGAACTTCATTAAGTGTAACTCTGAAAATCTCAAGAGGAGGAGTCCTGTCCTGATTAATGAGTAGGGGGAAAATCAATTACCTTTATTATAAAGAAAGCACACAACAAACAAATAACGTTAATGGTCAACGGCATTTGCTCTTTTTTGCTAACATCTTACCTATTTGTAGGAACTACTTTCTCAAAATTTCATTTGGGAACATTTTATTTCTTCTTAGATATCTAATTAAAGCAATTGCTATATCTCTGTACTCCTTGGGGAACAATTTTTAAATTAAAAAAACAGTCATTGGGTGTGATAAATGTGAAATAAGAAATAAGAACATTAGGTCAAGAGAGAAACCCCGTAAGCCAGAATTTTTGGAGTTAATTCAATCAAATCTAAAAAAGAAACCAGAGTTTACTGTTCCATTCTCCCTGGACCAGATAGTACAAGCTAAATATCTGAATCTCTTTGAATTAAACATAGTACAAACATAGTAATTAAATCAATTAAATGTTTAACCTGACAAGCTGTCACATTGCATTTTACTTCCTGAGAAGAACGCCAGGAGGTCATCACTCTTCACAAAGAAACAAAGACAATGGCAGATAACTTGGTACGTCCTCTAAAGAACTTCTGTTTTTGGTAGCATTTGTTTGAATGTCATTCTTCTTTAAGCACAATAGCTCAAAATAACCTGAGTCAATTTTGATCAAACTTTGTAGAGGTGTACATGTTAACAATCCATTTAAATTTGCCTCACGTCAAAGCAGGACTTATTGGTCCAAAATTGACCATCACCCTATTAACTTCAAGTAGAATTATTAGTGTGCATGTGTGTGTGTGGTGTGTATTGTCAATATATAGAAAGAACCATAAAAAGATTTCAAATATCATCCCACATTTGACCTCTGACCTCTCCTAATAGGTTGGTCTCAAGGTTAAATGATAATATTGCTGTCTTACTGCCATTTTGTGTATTGACAGCATATAGCCAAAGATATATGGGGATTCTGAATATGGCATTACTTTGCACCTCCGACCTCTTCTTCAAGATCAAACTTTCAAAAATAAAATGTCTTTTATCATAGCTTTAAAGATAAAATTCTACTGCCTTTGTTTGTATGGCAACATTTAGGAAGCAATAGAGGTATGTGGGAATGCTAAATATCACTTTATTGCAGTGTGCATCCGAATATTATGACACATTTGACCTCTGACTTCACTTTTAGATTTCACAGTTGCTTTGCTTTCAAGCTGATCCCAATATGCTTAAAGAGACTGAGCTGCCTAGTTAGTAAGAAACATATGTTTGTATAATATTATACAATAAGCTCAAGTTAATCATGTCCAGTTATTTATCAGTCAATGCTATTATCTATTACCTACTCCTACATCTTTATATACAAAATACAAAACTACTTCCTTTAAAAGGAAATGGTGTCAAGAGCGTGAGCTGCCGAGGTGGAGGTTTGCGCTCTCAGAGTGTTTCTTGTTTTATACGTGTGTTCTACACTGCAGGTCTTAAGTGCTATATAATTTTTTCTTTTTATTTTGCTGGGAAAATGGGAAATAGGTGCACAGCCTTAAATTTCTTGTGCTAGCATTGTTGTAATTTCTTTAAGTAGTCTTCAGGAGTAGTTCTCCAGGCATCTTGAAGGACATTCAAAGCTTTTCTTTCACACCTTGGCTCAGGTGATTAGAGGATCATCAGGGGGTCCTTTTGTCCCTCTTTGGGGGGGGATACCCCCACAGGGTTTAAATCTGGGACTCTCTGCCATTTGACCTTAGAACTGAAGAAGCTTCTCGGATGAGAGGTGAAACGTCTTCAAGCAACTTAAAGAAGTCCAGACGCTTTTCTTTGCAAGCTCCTTTGACTACGATGACCTGGATGACTGAGAACCTTCACAGACATACTTTTCTTTGAATGTTGCCTGCCTTTTGTTCCATTCCCTGTCAATATGATACCATCCTGTTGCAATAAGTTTGTGGTCCAGGCTCTAAGAGGTCAATTGATGTAGTCCATAGTGCGTTTTCTTATCCAGGTATGCCTTTACTTCATTAGAAATGCATTTGGCATCATTGTGATGCCAAACAATGATGCTGCTGCCAATCAGATGCATCACGTTTGACAGGTTCTCCTAAACCACTGACAGAAATGCAGCCACAAACCATGACAGAGGTTCCTGCGTGTTTTAACAGATGGCTGCAAACACTTGCTGTTGTACCTCTCTTCTGACCAAAGGGTAAAACTAGTTTTCACTGATTTTCAGTCCCGTTCTTGCCTGAGGTATGTCAGGGAGACAAGGCCTGACATACCTCAGGCCTTGTCTCCCTTAAGAATGACTTCTTGACAGCCACCTTTCCACTGACGACTTTTGACGAGGCTTCAGTGAACAGTAGATGGATCAACTGAAGGACCACGTGCATCCCTTGGGTCTTGTGTCAGGTCTTTGCCAAATTCTTTCCCTATTTGTTCCCAGATAGTGCCAATCTGCTCTAGAAAGGTTTTGTAGACCTGTCCTCTTCCACTTCCTCCACCTGTCCAGTTTCTTCACTTCCTCCTCATTTACTTCACACCATGCCGAGATATGCCAAGGTTTTGCATAATAGCTCTTACTATTTTATATTTGTCAAACTATGTTTTTTTAGATTTAACTAAATATATGGAATTGGGGTTCCCGAGTATAACAACTGATATGAAAACAGTAGAGAATTTATTTTACAGGGTCCCCTCCCCTTAGTTCTTTCTTCCTTGTTCTATCTGAAATTCTTTGTGGCACACACACACACACACACACACCACACACACACACACACACACACACACACACACACACACACACACACACACACACACACACACACACGTACGTTACTTATGCATGAAACTAAGGTAAAGACAGGGTTCAAAGCCTGAGTGATTTCTGGGAGCAGAGGATACTGGCTGCATCTTAAACTAAAATCACCTGATCTCTTTTCTTATCTTTTCCCACACCGTCTTTTAACTTACCCTAGTGTGCACACACACACACACACACACACACACACACACACACACACACACACACACACACACATACAATCTCATCAAGAGTAACCAATCAAAAGATGCACAAACTTTTAAAGACCCTCTTTCTTGCCTCTGTGTCCCTCTTAGCCATTGTTCCCTGGAGGACACCCTAGCTCTACTTTTTCCTCTTTTCATCCAGACAACAGGGCAGGGCAATGTGCTCTCCAGAGGCCTGTGCTGCAGTGCGCTGTTAAATTAGAAAGACTTGTGAGTGAAGTTCGGTAAAATGGCTGGAGCTGTTATGGTACGAATGTGGGGACATAACCGAGGAAATGATGTAGGATTGGAAGGTGGCGATGAAAAGGAAGGAACATGGGAAAGAAAGAAAGAATGAATAAAAAACTGTGAGACGGAAGGAGAGCAGGCTGAAATGCAATGGCCCAGGTTCCAGTTCGACCCAATGCTCTCGCCTTTCTTCTCCACTCTCCACTATCTAATGAAGTCAAAAGGCCCAAAAGATGTATTTAAAAAGAAAAAGAGAGGATTTAAGGAAGAGTAGAGGAAGGGAAGCTGATAGAAAGGGGGGAGTGTAGGAAGAAAGTGTTAAAAGCTGGAAATGAGTCATAGCAGTGGAGGAAAGGAAGAGGTAGGCCACAGGAGAGACGACAAGAAGGAAGGAGTGAGAATCTAAAAAAGTAAGGAGTAAGGATAAAAAATTAGGTACAGAGAAATGAAAGATGGGAAAGGGGAGCAGAGGGGATGAATCAGAAAAAGGTTGGTGAAGGTTTAAAAGCCCCGCTTGTTATCTAACACCAATCTGAATGTGTGTGTGTGTGTGTGTTTGAGAGTTCTGCTGGTTTGTGCTCCTTTCTCCTGCTCCACTGCTGGTTCATTCTCTAGAGACTGCAGGAAGCGAGGAAGCAATCTCCTCCTCCTACAGTATAGATCTCATCTACCCCTCACTTTTTCATCATTGCTTCCCGATTTGTCTCCAGTCTACCTGCTCACTTCCACTGATGTGATCTGATAAAAAAAAAAATCCTCATATTGTTTCAAAAACATTAAGTAATATATACTGTTCTCTGTTTTTTTTTATTAAATTAATATATTGTTTTGTTAAATTTTTTAAACAATGATTTTATTATTCATAGCATGACTTTTCCAATGTTATATGTGCTAATTATTTAGTACTGCAGGTTCTGCTGCTACACATGAATTCCTGACCATTCATTTATTTTTTACATTTTTAGCTGGTATTGTGTTTTTTAGATAAAAAAGGGACACATAGCTGCTGCAAATTACATGAAGTCACAGTACCTTGCTGTTACGCTGCTTCAAATGGCAGCCGTTCGCCAAGTCGTCACATTTCATTGCCTTTGAATATCTGATGTGGGGGGAAGGGAGACAGTGGCTGCGTGCCTTTATAATGGAAAAACTATAGCTCCATGAGAACAGCACAAATTTGGAGTTTGCATCACACCTAAGAAAATGATGGAATTTATAAAGAGGGTCTTCAGTTTAACACAAAAACAGTATGTGAAACCTTACTTAATATTTTTTTTCTTTTTAACTAGAAAAAGTCTAAAATCATTTGAATGTTTATTCAATAAACCCAATGAGGATATCTCAAGATATTTTGAGTGGCTGTGGCTCAAGGAGGTCGAGCAGGTCATCTACTAATTGGAAGGTTGGTGGTTTGATCCCTTGTTGCTCCAGTCTGCATGCCAAAGTATACTGGATGATTTACCGAATGCCAAGTTGGTCCTGATATGTTCATCGGAGTGTAAATCTTAGATGGAAAACACTTAGATGCAGAAAAGAAGTGCTGGTCTGAATGAGATATATTGTTTAAGTTTTGTGTGTGCGTGTATAAATATAGCAGTCAGTATATGTGACATCTTGATGCATATGTCCACCAATAATAAAGGTGTAGTAAATAAATCGGCAACTGACTACTTCACTTTGCGTCTCACATTTGCGTAAAAAGTGTTTACGTTCAGCTTCACGAGCATTTACAGGTTAGATTCGGAAAATGTCCATAAACTGCAGGGAACTGATATGGAATCTTTAACTTTTGGCAGCAGAGACGTCTGGCACCTCACCCCGCCCAGACTGTCAGCCTCGGGGAGACTTTCACATGAAAATGAAAATGCTGTGAGCTATAACAAAGGCAAAGAAGGAAAGAATGGAATTACAACTGCTCCAAACAATAAAAACTCCATTTTAGGATATCCTCTGGCGTAAACGGATGTAACTTTGTATTTGCTTCTACTTCCTTATTGACTTACTTTAATTTTTTATTGTTTCAACTGCTTTCATTTCTATGCTTTACGGACCTTGAAAATGCAGTTTGTGTCTGGCTTTACTTGACCATGAGTAGAAGTATCAGCAGTGGCAGGAAGTTTCTCTGCCATCTGATTCGATAGGTCGCTTGTAACTTACTAGCAAATTAAATGACCACGTCTACCATTTTTGCCTTCATACCTTTTCTATATACCTTTTAACCAAAAAAAAAAAAAATAGGTGCCACATGTAGTTACCAACCACTGCCCAATGACTTGTCTCTCTGTGCTCACTGCTTTATTGCTGTGATGAATTACTGCTACATGGGAGGAGTGTGGCAGGAGAGGGAGCGACAGAGAGCATCATATTTAAACAGTGGAAATAAGGTCTGGTTCCAGTGATGCAAAATGTTTCAGTGTTTTCAAGAAAGATGGAAAATGCATTTAAGAAACTTAAGTACACACAAAAAAAATCAAAATAAAGGAGCAGCATTCATTTCCTTGCTCCGTTACTAAGATATACTTGTTCACACCTCTAATTATTACAATTCACCCCAGAAGCTAAAGGCCAGATGCATAAAATATGAATGTGTAAATCCATGACTTAAGCTATAAAGATATATTTATCCCTAAAGGCAGAAATCTGCATATGCTATATTTCCGACAGATTTATAAAGCCAACGCTTCTCTTTCCAATCATGAAACTAAGCACAAGCCCACGAATATCCACATATATCTTAATATTTAAAGACATGTGAAGACTTAAATACGGTTTATTCACATACATAGAATAGCAGCTGAGATAAATATTATTAAACTATGAAAAATGAAATGAAATATGACAAATGAAATGTGTTTGATTTTGTGATCTCAGTTCTGGAAACATAAGTAGAAGAAAAAATGTATGGGAAGCCATTAATTTGTGAGTTCAAAGTATAAACAAACAGAACAAACAGAATACAAATAAGAGGCAAAAGGCCCACACAAAGAAAGCACACCGGTAGTCATGGGTCAGACATTTAGAGCACATAATTACAAAAAGTGAAACTTGTGCAGATGAAAAACAGCAAGAGATGCAATCTACACACGTCTCTTTCTGCGTCATACGAGACCTGACTATCTCCTGAAAAACTGTGTAGGCTTTGTCTGAATTATTTATGTGCTCGACACACTTAATAAATGACAGCTTATATGCTGGAAAAGGAGCACATGTGGTTTCCTTGCCTTCACATTTTTATCCACTCAGCTCGCTGCAGCAGCATTTTATGAACGACCACTTTTGATTGGATTACTGCAGCTTCTATCCAGAGGACACTCAAGCTTCTGTTTTTGAGACACTACATCGTGTGATTCATAAATGAAAATAAAACATAAAAAAAAATGTTGTTGTTTTTTTAAAACACATATAGTGCCATATTTATTTACAAGACCTGTTGATTGATTTGAATGTGGGATGTCTTTCTTAGTGCTTTTGAATCTTGTGCAGTTTTCCTACAATGTAAACATTCACGTCAACAACAAAAAACAATGAAGGTGATTCATAGAAACAATTTATGACTTTATTATAAAATTTGCAACACTAAAGTTGTATGAAGAGCTGAAAAGCAGAGCTTTTACTTTGGCGTGCTCATGTGAATTATGCTCAGAGTTCACTAGTGGGGTGATTTTCTTACCATTTCCACTACCATTCATACAGTCTACGCTTTCCCATGTCCTCTAAGGTGTGGTCTTGTATGTTGGCAGTGTTTACAGTGGACCACACTTTTACTAAGAGCTAACCACATCAGCCAAGATGTATTTAAGTGCTCCGTGTATACAGTGGCACGAACACGGGACATTACAAGTTTGTCTGAGTCAAGCCTTCTGAACAGCACTGTCATGTCTCATTATGCTCTTATCCTTAAAATCATACATTGTCTCTTAATTGATGGGAAGGGTTGAGGTGAGGTATAGCTGGGCAGGATAGCAGCTGGAAAGGAGGGGTCAGGGTTTTTCTGGAATCATGATTTAAGAGGAGCTGGGGCTGTGCTGTGAGCTGAAAACAGCTTCAATATTTTATCACTGCAGCTAGGCCCAGCATCAAAAGTAAGGATTTTTCCTCCCTCTTTCAGTCCTTGACAGCCACAAATGCCACCAATGATGAGTGTGGGTGGAGAATGAGCTACTGAAACTATATACAGACACAGTTTTCTTTCTCTCGCTGTTTTTCTTTTCCTCTTTTACCTTTATGCCAATTTCTTGAATTCACTACTATGTTGAAAAAAAAATCTATATAGCCAAAATAATAAATTCTCTCTTTCTCTCATGTCCGCATTTCTTTCTAGGCTAAGTCAAACTGAATCTAATCTGCAAACAGCATTGGAATTTTTAACTGGTTCCCAATCTGTATCCAATCCCAATCCCTGTTTCTCCACTTCAGTTTTTACCCTTCTTTTTTTTCTCCATGTTCTATATTCACATTTTGACAATGAAATCATTATGTGTGTGTTGGGCTTCAGTTAAAGTCCTGGTTACTTGCCTCTACCTTAGATGACTGCATCCGTGTTTCATTGTGTATTTATTGTGGAATTGATTAGCACTACACCGGCTGTCGATGAAAAGCCCTTAACACTCGGAGAGCCGATAAATTCGGGAACTCGCAGAGAAAAACAACTTCTCATTTTCTCACATGAAAGCGGAGTGCGTTTTCCTGCTATTTTCCAATTAGAGGGAACAGTTTATAGTTGACGAATTTCAAAGCAGATTAACTTCACAGATAATCTGATTGACGGAAAATGAATTTGGAGTTCTTTTTTGTTGCTGTTTTCATTCTTAGGAAGCAACATCTGTATTACTACTAATTATATCATTGGCAATAATCACTATAAATAGAGTTCATTCATCTGTTATTATGGATTCCACTGAATCATGAAGCACTTCAGTCCCGAGGGGCACAATGTGAATCACGAGATAAGACAAACACATTGTTTCTGCATATGTATGAAGCCGGCTGAGCCATCTACATTTCCAGTATGCAAGTGCGTGTATGTAAGGAAGGGGCTCCAGGCTTTATAGACTATTCATAAGGGAGCGAGAGGCAGAGCACAAGAACCTTACTCAGCCTTGTTTGACTTAAAAGGTTTCATGTGACCCTTTGGCCTTTTCCCAAGCAACACATTCTAGTGCTGCTGATGGCAGCTGGCTGTGCACATCTGGGATGAAGCAACGTGAACCTTGCTATGTGAAAAATTCTCTGCTTTACAATAAGCACCCATCCCCCTTCTTTGTCAGCTTCTTTTTTCCCTTCTGCCAGCTGCTTGGTATAAAATAATTGATTAAAAATAAAACCAAGCGGGGCTGATCAGAGCTTTTGTGTTTCTGTGGATATATGCTCAAGATTTGAAGTAATTCAGCTGCAAGATCAGAAGGAGAACAGGGAGTTGAGATATATGCGAGACGTGCGGGGAGAAGGGGAGACAGAAAAGGGAGAACGAGAGAAAAGAGACTATTGATCAGGTAAAGCTGTGCTGGCTTGTCGATAGAGGCCTCTCTCCAGGGAGTGGAATGACACAAAATAGGGAGGCAATATTTATTAGGCTGTGTGTCCCTGACTACGTGTGTGCGCGCCCAAAGGGAGGGTGTGGGAGTGAGCATGCGTAGACATTTGCACAATGGGGAATGTCACACTGATGGGTTTTTAGATCGAAGCAGTCTTAATGCCTGCATGCAGACAACTCATGCATGCTCCATCTGTGGCAAGTTGGGAAGATAGGCCAATTTAGTAGTCTGTAAGCCTTCTATTGGAAAGTCAAGCTCACATTAAAACAGAAAATCATTGAAGGAAAGCAGAATTGCATCTTATAGGGTAATACTTTATGATTTTCCACAAAGACTTCGCAGAAAAATAAAACTTTTATTTCTGCCAAGGAAACTGCAAAGAGGTTTGGAAAGGACGACCCTTATTTCCCAATGATGCGATACAGAAGACAGGATGCATTCCTCGGTCTAATTTAAACACCCAGATGCTATTTAATGTCTATTTTCCTAAGATTTTAATATACAAGTTTTGTTCCATTAAAACACCAGAGAGCCTGATAATCCAAGGTTAATAATTCAGGTCAACCTAGCAGTTTAGGTCCTTAATTAATGAACAGTGATTTGCACAAAAACACACTAAGCTGATTACACTTTGAATAACATTATAGCATTTATATCATTGCCAGATGAGGGGAAAAAAAGAGAAAAGAAAAGCTGAAATACAAAGATATGTTAAGGTGGGAGGAAAATAAAGCCAGAGCCATTGGCAGAGTCTGTAGAGGTGACAACAGGAATTAGGACAGCTAAATTTAACTGTAGGGGACCATGGTGGTGGTGGTGTGTGTGTGGGGTGACTGTTGGGTTTGCTGGGGGTGAGACAGACAGAAATTATTCCGACTCCTCACTTGTCTTTCTCAGCAACTCGGCTACATTTAAACAGCCTTAGGGTTAATCTCAGAACTGAGTAGCGATCTGCAAAGCGGTTCTTTCTAAAAGGTCCTGCTTCACAAGTTGTTTTACTGGTCTGTAGACCTGTATAAAGTACACTTTCTTTCTTCACTTGAAACAGGTCATTAAAAAGATTTGTTCAAAAGACACTTTCACCAAATCACTGACCAGAGCTTCAATTACGCAGTTCCACTCACTGACCCGCAACACGGCTGGGAGTTGCATATTCCTCATCATCCCCGGTTTCTGGAAATGTAAGCATTGTGATCTTAACAGACATGCCAAATTTATTTTATGATTCAGCAGTCACTGGAGACAAACTCTTACTTTCTCATTTTTGAGCTGCAGTTTGTTTTTTACCTTGCTTGGCTTGTGTGAGGTATTTACAATCACTCATTCCCTGTATGGTATGTGAGGACGTCCATTCCTCTTTGTGGAGGATTTTGGGAGCTGGCCCATCTCCTGGGAAGTTCTAAAAATTTGGGTCAGGCTTGAAAAGATCAGGTGGAGCCTTTTGTATTAGCATGATCTGAATGTCTTTAACTTTTGCCACTACAAAAGCCTTTAAGGATTATCTGTCTGCTTACTGATCACACAGATGTTTGCTCATCTGTCTCAGTCCAAAGAAAATTTAAACCAGGATCATTATAGCTGCTCTGACACATGCACATCTTTTTTCTCCTAAATATTAGTTATTTACATAATAAATATAGTTATAATTGATACTTTTTACCTCCTCTTCTAAGGTTAAGTATGCTCTAGGGATAAATTGTTTCACTCATATCATAGCATCACAGCAACTGCACCGGCATGTCGATCCACTCGTCTTCTACAGACCAGTAAAACAACTTTTGGCTAAAGGTGTGTGTCTTTAGGTTTATGTGGCTTTATATGCAGTCACATTAGGAATTATGTCATTGATTAGCCCACTATGTTAAAGCACGTAGATCACAGAAAAGAAGGGCCTCTGTACTAGAGATGGACCGATCCGATATTACCTAGCGGTATCGGTCCGATACTGACCTAAATTACTGGATCGGATATCGGAGAGAAATAAAAAATGTAAATATCAAATATCAAAAAAGCACCTCACAAAACTTGCGACGTAGCATAACTCCTCTCATAAATGTAGCACGTCGAAGCATTATGCTCACATGATAGAGTGGCTGTGGCATGTCTGGTAGAGCATTTGGAGCCTCACTACCTACACCATTTCATCTCAGAGAAAGTTATCCCAGAGAGAAGTAAAGCAAGTGTGTAAGTTCATCTCTGAATGTTTGCAAAGCATTCCAGCGTTAAGCTTAACAACTGATATATGGAGCAAGTGCCTCTTCTCTCCCCCTCCCTCTCCTGCTGCTACTTCAATCAATGATCAGCTGATCGGCTTTTCTGTCGCGAATCCGTCTCCCTTGTTTACCACCCACTTCGCGCCAGAAAGAGGAAACCAGCGGCTGAACAACAGCAGCACGTTTAACCTTGATAATCTGTTGTTAAAATTGATTTAATATTACTTTCAACACCAGGATCTTTTTCTATGCAGCTGACGGCTGGTAACTGTGCAGGGGCGGATCTAGCAAAGTTTAGCCAGGGGGGCCGATAGGGCATTAACTGGGAAAAGGGGGCACAAAGACATACTTTTCTTTCTTATTCTCATTTAAAATGTCTAGCTATTAATAAATAATTATCTGAATCTTACACCCAAAGTTTTAATCTGATGTAAAATGTATAGAAGTCCATTACAATATATAGTAACTATTAAGTCTAATATACCCTAGTAAGCTATAGTACTTTTTCCTTTGGGAAGGTACCATCTGTGCAGTCTGCAATTCTGTTGAAGAAAGATGTTGAATCTATTTAATTATTCTTGAAAAATAATTGATTTCTGTGCATTTTTTTTCACACTGCATCAAATTAAAGTTGATTACGTCGATTAAGCATCATGAGGTGGGGGGTGGTTCCCTTTTTTTTCTTTTTTTTGCTGGGAGTTTGCAACCCTATTAGTTAGGTTGCTTACTCTTAAAAATACCAGAATAAGGAGGATGGTGTGGGTTTAAGTTTATTAGATTCATCAGTATTGCTGAACTATGAAATATTTTGGGTGCAGTGTACTTTTTGCATACAGGTATAACAGAATAGCTTTAGTGTTTTGTTTTATTTTTAAACTTGAGTTTGAACTTATACAAAATGCGCAAGATATAAAAAAAAACTGTTTTATTGATTAAAAAACACTATATCGGATTCATATCGGTATCGGCCAATATCGAAAGTTATGATATCCGTATCGGACATAAAAAAGTGGTATCGTGCCATCTCTACTCTGTACATTTAGTGCATCTCTGCAAGCGAATTTCTTAGCACACGGGCAAGCAGGGCGGCACAAGGGCAATTTCAACAAGAGGCCTGAAAGTTTCCATTACTTGCTAATCTGTTTTTATGTGCAACTTATATCTTGTCATATGAACTAGTTGAATTGCCAGATGGTGAAAACATTTTGTTTAGGAAAGAAAAAGTGGAATAAATATTTAAGACGGCATGTAGGTGCAAGGAAAAAGCAAGCTTTATAATCGTGATGAATGACATAATATGTTTATACCTCAGAAACACTCGACTATATCTCGATCTCCAATTTGCCAGAGTTTGAAAATACTTTGTTCTATTCCTGAGTGAAGGGAATGAATTAGGAATGACAAAGCACTATACAAATTGACAAGCACGATGCAAATACATTATTCAAGAGTACTGCTGCTGTAAGCACATTTTCGACTTTTTGGAAAAGTAGAGGCATAAATTAGTTTTCAGGTCTTGTTTGTTTAGCCAGTGCTCACCAAGGCTCCTGGTTGTGTGCATGTGCGTTTCTGCGGTGGGAGTGTAGTCTTAATGTTGATATAGCGTTTTGTTTCACTGTCATTATTCTGCCCATTTCCCTCCCACCTTTGCTTTTAAAAGCTCTTACAGTAGAAATGTTTTGTCAGGCCTGCCTGTGGTCCCTCCGATACATGCCAGCTGACTGGGCAGCCTGAGCTACTCTATTTACAAAGAACAGACTTGCCATGAATAATACACGAAGTGCCAAGCACAGGGAGACAAGAGAGCGGAGAAGAGGTTCTGGCTTACTTTTTAGCCGGTAAAGCAAAAAAAAAAAAAAGAAGACAGAACCTTTTGAAATCATAAGACAAATACTTTTCTAGTCAGAGAGAGAATGCAAAGCTGGATGTTCAGCCAAAAGATGATTTATGGAGATGGGTCAAATCCTCCAGCAGCATCAAAAATGGGAATAAAACTCTTCTTGATTCTCTTAGAAGTGCCGCTAACAGATTTGCTGAAATGCATGCATTCTCAACTTTACAGCGATATACTTTCAACTTGGGTTAGAATGGCTGCATTCAGAGAGGAGCGGCCTGTCATCATTGGGGGTTATTAATGGGGTTTCTGCCTTGCTCAAGGACACCTGTCTACTTTGTTATATTCATATGCCTGGCTTCCATCAATCCCTGGCCCTGCTCTGCTTGATTTGTGTGTCAAGAAACGCAAAAGATAAACACGATAAAAAATTGTGGTGAACAGAAAAATCATAATAATAAAAACAAACCAACAACTGTGGAATGGGGTGTAGTAAGCATATACAATGACACAAGTGTGAAGAAATGTGTGTTATTAGCAGACTAGTAACACTAATTAGATGTGACTACAGGGAGTGCAGAATTATTAGGCAAATGAGTATTTTGTCCACATCCTCTTCATGCATGTTGTCTTACTCCAAGCTGTATAGGCTCGAAAGCCTACTACCAATTAAGCATATTAGGTGATGTGCATCTCTGTAATGAGAAGGGGTGTGGTCTAATGACATCAACACCCTATATCAGGTGTGCATAATTATTAGGCAACGTCCTTTCCTTTGGCAAAATGGGTCAAAAGAAGGACTTGACAGGCTCAGAAAAGTCAAAAATAGTGAGATATCTTGCAGAGGGATGCAGCAGTCTCAAAATTGCAAAGCTTCTGAAGCGTGATCATCGAACAATCAAGCGTTTCATTCAAAATAGTCAACAGGGTCGCAAGAAGCGTGTGGAAAAACCAAGGCGCAAAATAACTGCCCATGAACTGAGAAAAGTCAAGCGTGCAGCTGCCAAGATGCCACTTGCCACCAGTTTGGCCATATTTCAGAGCTGCAACATCACTGGAGTGCCCAAAAGCACAAGGTGTGCAATACTCAGAGACATGGCCAAGGTAAGAAAGGCTGAAAGACGACCACCACTGAACAAGACACACAAGCTGAAACGTCAAGACTGGGCCAAGAAAATCTCAAGACTGGTTTTTCTAAGGTTTTATGGACTGATGAAATGAGAGTGAGTCTTGATGGGCCAGATGGATGGGCCCGTGGCTGGATTGGTAAAGGGCAGAGAGCTCCAGTCCGACTCAGACGCCAGCAAGGTGGAGGTGGAGTACTGGTTTGGGCTGGTATCATCAAAGATGAGCTTGTGGGGCCTTTTCGGGTTGAGGATGGAGTCAAGCTCAACTCCCAGTCCTACTGCCAGTTTCTGGAAGACACCTTCTTCAAGCAGTGGTACAGGAAGAAGTCTGCATCCTTCAAGAAAAACATGATTTTCATGCAGGACAATGCTCCATCACACGCGTCCAAGTACTCCACAGCGTGGCTGGCAAGAAAGGGTATAAAAGAAGAAAAACTAATGACATGGCCTCCTTGTTCACCTGATCTGAACCCCATTGAGAACCTGTGGTCCATCATCAAATGTGAGATTTACAAGGAGGGAAAACAGTACACCTCTCTGAACAGTGTCTGGGAGGCTGTGGTTGCTGCTGCACGCAATGTTGATGGTGAACAGATCAAAACACTGACAGAATCCATGGATGGCAGGCTTTTGAGTGTCCTTGCAAAGAAAGGTGGCTATATTGGTCGCTGATTTGTTTGTAAATGTATATTTGTGAATGTGGAGATGTTATATTGGTTTCACTGGTAAAAATAAATAATTGAAATGGGTATATATTTGTTTTTTGTTAAGTTGCCTAATAATTATGCACAGTAATAGTCACCTGCACACACAGATATCCCCCTAAAATAGCTAAAACTAAAAACAAACTAAAAACTACTTCCAAAAACATTCAGCTTTGATATTAATGAGTTTTTTGGGTTCATTGAGAACATGGTTGTTGTTCAATAATAAAATTATTCCTCAAAAATACAACTTGCCTAATAATTCTGCACTCCCTGTATACCTTAAGTACATGCATTAGAAATGTACACAATAAATCCCTGAAGCAGGAAATACAACTTTACATTGAATCATAATTATCTAAAGATCTAAATAGAGTCAAGGGGTTTAATTAATGCATTAATCAGTTTGGTATGATGATGATGGGGCTCTGCTTGGACACAAATGCTTTACTGAGCTCGATTTGCTAAAAAAGCAACAGATAAAATCAGAAAAAATAAGCTATTAACAGTGCCTTACAAAGTCAGCATCAATGCCTGCTAAGTACTGAACATGAAATATAGAACTGAAATTTAAAAATACAAACTTTGTCTTGTGTCAGATTGTTAGGGGACTTCGTTTAGAAGGATAAGAGCAGGCTGACTTGATTATACATTCCAACTGTGAAAGTCAAACTTTCCCTCGACAGCTAAGGAAAGGGAGGCTTTGAAACCAGTGCCATCTCTCTCTCCCTCTCTGCAGGCGTCCCCGTCTACATCTTCGTATGCTCTGTGTCTTTTGCTTGCTCTCATCTGTACTTGGCCCATCCCCACGTTACCCATCAGAGTACAGAAATCAAAGACGCCGAAAAGAAACATGTATGATAATGTGGAGAGACTCAACACAGCACATCTCAATATAGTACCGACATAAAACACACAGAGGGACATAGAAGCACATACACCACACTGAGTCGAACACTTTGAGTCGGGGAAATCAGGCGTGCATATACTGGAGATTTGAAAAATTAGTTTGTGAATGAAGTAATAAATTAAGCTGAAATACTTTAGAATTTTTATGTTTGCACAGAATAGCAATGAAATGACATAAAATTACACCGTGGGGTTAATAATATGGTTCCAAAGGCTGTAAAGCTGTACAGTGTGCATCAAAGTACAGGTTTCTTTGTTCTGTTTTTTCTGAAATAGAAGGGCAGTGAGGGATATTCCTGATTTATCATCCTCCGTGGCCACTATCATTTATCAGCTCACTGGGCAACAGATTAAGGGCCGGTTTTAAAATGGCTACTGGGCTGTGTTGCTCGAGCAATTCTATTACTGGTGTTTTGAAATAGAGGAGAAGATGTGAGTACAAAACATATAAACCAGTGTTCAGGTAGGAGTGAGTTTATGCTACAATGACTTTGCTGATTTCTTTGAATATACTGTAAGAGCATGTTCACTCAATATGTACACATCTTGCAGGTTAAACCTCTTGTACTGAGAAAGCACAGGAATAAACCTACTTAGACATATCTTATGTTCTTGAGAGCTCATTATTGTTAACAAGACAGTTACCGGAACAATACGGCCTATTTCCACTAATTCAGTTGTGATACATTTGACAGTAGGTAGACATTTACATACAGTTCATGAACAGCACACTTGATTGTGTACATACCCTGAATACATCAGAATATGAAACTAAATGCGATTCTTGTGCTTTTTGTAATTTTCTGTGATTATTCCAGTCAACCTGACACAAAACTGCTAAACAAATACCAGAATTCGTGGCACATGTTTCTCTTGCTCCTTTATTGCAATTACGCATGCACTAGATGTCTCATTTCCCTTTTTTTCACTGAGGAGGGAACAATGTCTGAGGAGTTAAATCTTGGCTTCAAATGAAGCGCATGTTTTCAAAACCCAGTTTAAGCCTCTTGCTAACACATAATCAATTGTTATTTCTGGAGAGTGTGCAAATAAAGGATTCTTGTTCAAGGACACCAAAAGAGTTCAAAGACACGCTCTGTCTAATGATTCTTCCAGCAAGAAGCTCAACCTGCGTTACTTTTTTCTAAAACCGATTTTACTTCTGTTAATTTTGCAGACAAAAGAAGTAAAACTCAAGGTTGAGCAAATTCACTTTTAATTAATTACAATAATCTTTATCTCTAAAAATGTATGGGGACAATACAAATTCTGAATGGTTTATGGTAGGATGGCCTCCACGTATATATCCCATAAACTTTGTTCATATTTTACCCTGAATGAAGTCGTCAGGGTTGAATAGACTTGAAATACCACAATTACTCTAACATCCTAGTATTAATGTTTAACTTTCTCATGCTTTAAAAGCTTAATCCCCGTTACCAGCAACATGGGATTTTCCCCAGCCTACGGGGAGCACCAGTGGAAAAAGAGTGTAATTGGGGTTGTACGGGGTATAAAGGGCAGGGAGCTAGAGAAGTGGAGGAAAGGGACAGGAGAAAGGAGACGAAGGACGAGGTGAAGGGGAGACTGTCAGCTCAACTTATCGACAGCTCAACCCCCACTGGGATAAATACAAGAAAGGTGTGCGTTTGTATGCATGCGTGTGCATCCGTGTGTGTACACGTCAGTCCTGATGATCTGCTATGTCAGCTTGAGTAAAGGTCTCCCTCTGTGCGGATGCCCTCAGGAAACACTGACATTCTCCGCTGAGTTTCTTATGTGTTTTCATGTGTGTGAGTGTGCAGGAAGTGAGAAACCGCCTAGCATCGCAGCATTTCCTCCGACGAAATCCAATATGTTGCCAGTGTTGTCCAATATTTCAAGTATTTTGGATGCAGAGCCACTCCTAAAGCACTGGCTATTATTTCAGGTAGTCAGCACTACCGATGACTGATGAAAATTGGGCATCTATTCGTCCTGAAGCTGTCATTCATGCCCGGGAAGACGATATCTTCTTCCAGAGATGAGCTTCTTCTGCATGGCCAAAGGTTTGCAGTGCAAACATTCATTTCCTTAATTTACAGAAAGGCAGAAACACATTCTATGCTCCAGAAACTGATCATTTACACTTCTTGAAATGTTTGAATGTGTTTGAAAATCATAAACTGAAACCGAAGCTGAGAACAATGAATGGCACATAAAAGAAATAAAGATCTTTTGACAGATTAACATATCCATCCTATCTGACAATGAGTCAAAACAAGTCAGAATACAGTAGAAAGGGGATTCAATAAGTGACATGGCATAAAGATCTTTAGCAGCTGCCTGTGACTGGCACCTGTGTAATTCTAACAACTGCGATAGCGTTCACGCACACATCACAAGAGAATTTCTCCAAGTTAAGTTTACTTCAGTTTGATTGGAAGGACGTGTACTGTATCTGTACCACTGAGTTCAATCAGGTTCAGTATATTGGCACTTGGCCGCTACTAAAAAAGTGTGAACAAAGGAAGTAACAGATATTAAGTCTGGCCTACCTGCCAAAGCTGCCAGGCTCACAGACAGACAGACACTCTGGGGAAAAGAGATGTTTGCTGAAACTTGAAGTTAATGATCTTAGCAGAAAGGGTTTAGAAAATCTACAATAGTTTTCTAAAACTGTGCTCACAGCTAAACAGATGAATTAAATGAGAACTACTGCCATTGTAATATTTAATATCTACCTCCACAGCGAGCTACACGCTTTGTCATGTATTGCACGTGTGCAGAGTTCTTAAAACATTTACACACTCGTTGAAATTTTGAATTAACATAGTGCAAGTATTCCACTCACTACCTAAGTCTTATGCACCACAGGCCACATAATGTGGGCATCAACCCTCAACCAATCCCCTTCAAGCTCTTGAAATAGTGACTTCTAAAGTCCAATGGGCTTAGCACTGCCCTCTTTTGCAGAAGCCAAAAAAGCATTTGCATGCCCAAACACTATTTCATTACTCACTCACACGCTATTTTCCACTGCTTTCTATCCATACTTTCATTTCTCTGCCCATACTTTCACCCCCCGTGTCTGCAAATGGGAAGATAGCTGCAGCCTCCCTGGTCTCTGTCCATCTAGTTTTTAAAGCAGCCCACTACTGAAAAGTGGAGAGGGAGCTTGTTGTGGGTCTCTGTGTGTGTATTTATGGGCACGAAAGAGAAAAAAAGTAAAGTAATTATTCAGGATTCACACTGTGTTTCTGGCTTAATGAGGTGGCGGTTAATCACGAGGTCCAAACAGCGGCACTTTGGGACCGGCTGGCCAACAGTGCAGAGAGAAGATGGTAGTCACAGAAAGGGGTGGGAGGAATGAATACCAAATCCAAGCATTAAATGATAATGCAATGCTACAGAGAATATAACAAAGAAAAAAAAAAGTGAGACCCAGTCACACGTGAAAGGCAGTTGGCTTTTATGTCTTTCTTTTGGATGTCTTCTTGGATCCGTGGTTGGATCAGGAGGTTTGTGGGAGACTTTTTTTCCCCTCTATTTTGCCGGTCTGCTTACTCATTCCTCCTGAGCTTGGACTGAGTTAGCTGGTGATGAGAATGTGAGAGGGCTAAAGCCTCCCCTTAAGTCTGTCCTGATCCATGCTGCGTTGAGGACACGCTGTCCATGCTGAAGGTAGTGTGACCTTCATCACAACAAGTGGCATGACAATCGATGTTAAGCCTAAACCAAGTGCATTACACATAGTGAGGCAGGATTCTGTCTTGCTCCGGAGACCAGCAGCCATCATTGGGGGTTTTTTTATTTCGTTTTTTTAAAGCTTTTTGTTTTTGCTGTTGGTTTGCCTTTCGACTGAAGTACCAAGCAAACGATCACCTGTAGAGTTGGTGGAGCGGAGGAGAGCGAATGCATTTCAGTGATCGGCTTTCATTAAAGTTCGGTAAAGAGAGACGACAAGAGGAACTTGCCGTGACCAGTGCTTGTTTAAACCTATCAAGCTCATCAAACATTAACAGTAGGCTAGCTGAAGCAAGAAACACAACACTTAGCGAGCTGCATTTGGTCCCTTTAGAATTCTTGAAGTCAACTTATTTGCTTACTCATATGGTGATATAAGTAAGAGCCTCGAGAAAATTTAAAAAAATGCATGCTGAAAACCAGATAGTGTTCACACATCGGTGCAAAGAAATGTAACAATGATTACAGAACTTGGAATAAATAATTGTTTGTTAGAAATTACATGCAAACATGTATTTTACAAATTATAAAGAAGCAACGCAACAAAAAAATAAAAGACAAATTGTGTGCAGAGTTCACAAAGACTCTAGATAGAAAGTCCAATTTCAGTGGCAATCTTTTGTACCACAAAAGCATTCTGATGAGGTCGTTTTTCATGCTGCGTGTGGGAATGTTAATGGAGAAAATAAATCGAGATGAGATATAGGGAGAGGAGGCAGATTGAAACCAGCAGCAATGCAAACAAACTGGCACTCTGTGCTCGATTAGTATGCCTGACAGCACTATGGCCTCGCAGCTGGATTCGTTGTACACATGCAAGTTTTGTGCTAATGCCCAACCAGTGCATATAGCCACACAAAGAACTGCACAAACAGAGCATCTCCTCCCTGGCTCTTCCTCTCCATCCCTCTCCGTCTCGTTTTCTCTCCGTTGTTCTCTCACTCACATAAACAGAAAAATGAAAGAGCAAGAGAGAAACAAAGTCCTCGTTCCACACGCTCTTACACAGCATCTCTGTCTGAGTTGGTTCCAGATGAATAAGGCAGAATACCAAGTGGCCCACTTATACGCTATGCAGAGACAAATAGACCAGTCAATCACTGCAGGCTGCAGCGGAATAACAAATGCTCTCTGGTATGTGTATGTGCGTGTATGTGTGTGTGAAAGAAGGGGTATGAGCTTTTTTATTATTTCCTGCTCCACAAATGCATCTGCGTGCACAAACATAGTGTTACAGTGCTGGAAACAACCTGCAGTTCTAGATGAATGTGATGTGTTTTTGAGCATTACAGCAGACCCAGTCTGTTTCTACTGTTAATGAGAACAGAAGAAAAAAAAGAGCGACGTAGGAAAAAAGAGATACAAAACACTGTTGGAGCGCCTGTGTCTCAGAGGTGCTTCCAAAGTAAAGCCTATTGAGAAATGCCAAGCGCCAATTTCATTTGTACCTCATCATTCCCTTCAGCCATATTTCATTTATTAACACCCCCCCCCCCTACTGTTTTCCTAAAGTGCAGTGCTGTAGGCCTGCCAGACTAAACTGACCACTGAAGGTCACTGAAGAAGCAAAAACAATACTATTCAGCAGAATGAGAGCTGCTCTATAAATATTAAATGTTTCAATTACTTCAGATATCTGCTCAGAAGGACTGCATCACACAAGCTAGAAAAAAAAATGTATCCGGCATGACTGAGTGACAGACCATCCCCTTACCTCGGATGGTGTGGGGATGGTGAGGCAGGGGTAACAGGAAACATTGTTAACACGGGCTACATTGACCAGATCCACTATCAACTTTCTGTCACAGGGAAATTAAATGTCTACAGCGTCACATTTCTTTTCTATAACATCAGTATCAGTGTCAGCTGCTAAGTCTAAATGAAATCGCTTCAGTGCCACTTACGGAA
Organism: Haplochromis burtoni; assembly: GCF_018398535.1. Classification (NCBI taxonomy): domain Eukaryota; kingdom Metazoa; phylum Chordata; class Actinopteri; order Cichliformes; family Cichlidae; genus Haplochromis; species Haplochromis burtoni. The sequence goes on from NW_024582504.1 coordinate 607,056, forward strand.
ACAACTTCAGCAAGCAGGCAATTGTACTAAACCATCCATCTATTTTCTTCCTCTTATCCAATCAAGAGAAATAAGAGGGGGGTGGAGCCAGCTGTCATAGGGCAAGAAGACAGACATAGACATAGACAACCACTCACCCTTAGGGCTAATTTTGAATGACCAATTATGCAGAACTCACATGCATGTCTTCAACCTGTGGGAGGAAGCCAATGTACCCAGAGAGAACCCCCTCAGACACAGGGAGGACATGCCAACTTCACCCTGCCCTAAATTGCTAGTAGAAACGCTCAAAACAAATAAAGAGACATCTTGCAGATAGCATGACACCAAAACTCCACGAGTTCCAAAATTCTCACATTCAGCTGGGAAAGTAAAGTATTAAAAGTATTCAATAAATACACATTTTTTTTGAAAAACAATAATTTAATTAAACATGAAAGGAAAAAAAAACAATACATTTAACTTTAAATGTTTTTTTCTCTGTGTTTTCGCTTCCTCGCATCCCAGGTAGTGGATATGATTGGCTGACGCCCAACAGGTAATAATATCCAATAGAGACAAATAGCCTCACTTTATCTGGTACGACACATACGCTGTTATGGAATCGCTTCTATCTGTATGTAATATCTTCTCCAGTGAACTGTGAATCTGCATTCATAAATAATAACTGCAGTGTCAATAATTCTGATAACCTTTCCACTTAGAGTGAAACAAACGACTCTGGGACTGGACTGCGGAAATGACTCGAGCTTTTTCCACTGAAAAATATTCACCACGTGAAACACGTCTCTTACTGTGTTCTTGTGCGACTGAATTAAGCTGTAGGTGTGGGACTGTGCGTGTTTGCACCACTCTGTTTTATGTGTTTGTGTAGAGGAGTGTAGTGTACATGCAGAGAGTGATTAATCACCCAACGACCCTCTAAGCTTTGTCTACTATGGCCACCAAGAAAGCTCTTTTACAAACAACAGCGCAAGAATGATTACTGAAATAATTATGCATTATTTTATTCCCCACAGAGAATGAAAAGCAGTGGCAATCACATATCTTTTTTATTAAGTCTGTTTGTGTGGCCAGTAACACCGAAGTGTGATTGTGCGTGCGCTATATCTCTCCTTCCTACTGCGAGATAAAGAGGGGTCTTTGTCATTTATTTTTGCTCACCATATTTCTTCTTTTGATCACATGCATTTAAACTTTTTCTGTTAGAGTTAGGCGACCCAAACACTTGTTTATCCCAGATTTATTGTGATTGTGCAAAAAGACAAACAAGCAGGATCTATATAGGTTTTGTTGCACAACCCATAACCCTACTGGTAAGAGTCTGCAACTGCAAGTCGTCTGCATCCAAGGTAAACATGTTGAAATATCTCGGGATCTGGAGCACCCATTTCATTGCTACCCAGTATCATATTTCCTACCTTGGTTTTTCATAGCAATCTGAAGAAAAAGAAAAATCCTTGAAGTTCGGAGCATTTGAAATTTTCCTTACATAGTGATAAGATTCAAGAAGTATGAAGAGAAGAACGTTAAGATCAGAAGCCAAGAAGCCAAAAGCTCAAGTTAGTGTGAGCTCTCAAAGTCAGGAGATGAAATTTGATTTTCATAGTTTCAAGCAGACGGTAATGGCAGCAGAAGGTCAGGTCAAAAGATGCGGCGCTGTTGTCGGGGGAGAAAGGACAGGCTACAACAAAAACAAGCTACAGCAATGCATGCAAACCTGGAAGAGGCTGACATACTGCTGTGTTAAACATTTGGAATAATGTGTCAGTCGACATCAGCTTAGTTGATGATTATTGTGCTGATTATTCCAGACTGTTTAACAGTTCTTCAATGTATCATCTTACAAGAAAAAAATACTGATAGGGCCTTAATGTTTTTCAGTTTAATTTTAATTAGCTATGCTGACATGTGAAAACTAGCCCATTGTTGTGTCACCAACAAATTTGTGATGCCAACAGTTTTTTTTAAGCTGTTATGAATGAATATTATGAATCTTACACTAGTATGTCAGCCCCTCACTGAAAACGCATCATATCATTTGCAGCAAGTTGTGAGAGAACTTTAACCAGCAGCCAACAGATCTGTAAAATTGCACTTTTATAAACAAAAAAAAGATGAAAGGCCCATGTCAATGTTTACAGTCTTACATGTCTGAGATTTTCACAGCTTGATTTAAAGCTGAATCCTTAATAAGACTTTTCTGCACTGCAGACTCAAACTTGTTCTACATAGATGCTTCATTTTTTTCTCTGCAGTTACACAATAGATTTGATCGGGCTGCTGGTGAAGTCCTGTCCTCCATTCTATACATTCTCACAAAACAGACACATCTTCCAGATTCTTCTACAGAGCACATGTTGGTATACTCACTGGTTCCTTATATTTCTACCTGTCATGTTCGAAAGCAGCACAGTAAAGCTGCTAACGCGCCCCACAGGCAACAACTCGAGCACAGGAATAAGCCTCCTTTTCCCTTTTCTATCATTTGCTCTCCCCTCCCAAGCAGCGAAGGATCTCTGCTTATCTCGGCATAGCTGTCATGCCGACAAAACAGTTATCACCTTCTCCTCCTTGCTTGAGAGTTCCAGGAACCAAAAGAACACCTTGCTAATCAGCTCCTTACTATCATGCCCGGTCGTATTCTGTATAGCTAACCCAGCAGCCAATATAACGAGGGAAAAAGCACACAACAAAAATGAAGTCTTTCTCAAATAAAACATGGATTGGTTTAACAAAAGAAAAGAAACAGCAAAGAAGCTGAGGCTGGTACTTCTTAACCCACCACTTCATGAGCAAACAAAGACTTGTGCAAACAAGTCTATTAGCCTGTCACCCTACTTGTGCCCTTGCTTACATCAAGCCTGTGAAGAGTGCTGGATGCTAATTGTACATACGCTCCAAGTTACCAAGCAGCACACTGCTACAGACAGGATTCTTAAACAATGCAATATTTATTATTTTTTTTAAAAAAGGTATAAAATTAGCTTCATAACTTAGCTTTAACAGTTAACAACATAATGCATATTTCTACACTAAATCCAGAACAATGACAAATCAAACCTCACAGTCAGGTTTCTTATAGCTTATAATAAAACCTTCCCCATCAGACATCTGGATATTTATGAAGTCATTTCCACACTTCAGTGAAGCTAGTTCACACTTAATTATAGGGTGCACAGCTACTTCACCCTCAGTGAATGCCTTAGCCACAACCAGATTATAATATTACAAATGTACGAGAGGAAAAAAGAATGAAAAGCATTGACCTAAAAACCACATAAGTGACTAACCTGTGTCTCGCTGTTCTCTACCTTTTTTCTTTCACTCCCCAGCTTCCAGCCACCCAGCAGGGGGCTATGTGGCAGGTACATGGGACTTAGATCACTGTTTCTCCTCACAGCATGTGTTAGCACTCATGGTAAATTTCATGGTGAAGTTAGAGTTCTACAGGATTTTACTCTGAATAACAAGACAGTACCATCACCATCTGAAGAGTAATGAATGAGTCCAATCTGTGTGGCCCTACTGAAGTGCGATAATGACTTTACCTTGTTAAACAATGTTTATGCAAGCTGTAGAGCTTGTTAACATTTGACTGTTCACAATTAAAATATCCTAACATTAGCTAATAATTATAATTATCCAATTAAAGTCATTATTATTAGCTAATGTTTAGATATTTTAATTGTTAGCAGTTAAATGTTAACAAGCCCTGCAGCTAATTTACAAAAACATTTTTTAGTTCCAAAATGAGACACCGGATCTGTGAGGATGTGTTCATGTATGTAGAAATGCAGCACAAGAACATCCATCTACTAAATGACGGCTTGAAGATTCATGCAAAAAATTAAATCATCAATTGGAGAATGCTCACCAATCACTTTATTAATACAATACAGACCTCTTTCATTGACACTCTGAAAGCAGACTTACAACGTTGCCTGTGGAGCTTTAACTTTAAACCACTAAACAACAGCTAACCACCACTGAATATGTTTCCACCGCCTGACTCACTGCACTCACACACCTTCTAACCATTTTTAAACAATTAAAACAAAAACTTTGACTTACGGTCGTTGCAAAATGAGCCTCCATAGGACGTCATGCTGCAATCGCAGGTGAAGCCCTCCCATTGCTGGAGACACACCCCCTGATGGTAGCAGGACTCCTCCGTACAGGTGGTACTGGGTCCTGAAGACAAAACCAAAACATCACATTTTTTGTTCAATCTCATTCAAAATTAAATATTTCTAAGACCAAAAGGCAGAAGCAAACGATCATGCACTCTGGATAATGAGAGCAAAGGACAATTTTTAAAGCTCCATTTAGCAATTCGTGACTTTTCCACTGTGGATTACACACACTATTGACCCAACAGTGCACTGTCACATCAGCTGGCAAGATTCAACAAGTGTTTTGCCTTTGCTGACTGACTGAAATGGAAGAAGACATGACTTTCCAAGAAAACTAGATTTTGACTACTTGTGCTCAAAATAAAGATGGTAATGGTAAAATGATAATGCTAGAAGGCAAAAGAAAATAACAATGAACCACTGTTATAAGATTAGGATACAGATCACATGTTAGGAAAACAATGTTTCTAAAAATAAATGTGTGTGGTGGCTGTTGTGTTGGTGGGGTTTCTCATTAAAATCTCAATTAAACACAGACATTTTTAAAGAACCATGGTTCAGTGCCAGACTAATTTGTTTCCACAAAGATAAACAGACATCTCACTGTGCCATTTACAAGTGGTCCAATTAAGACACCCCCACCCGCGTGCTCCAAACTTATAAAAATGAAAGGTTTTATTTTGTGTTGTTTATATGCCAGTTTGCATTTAATCATTAGTTTTTAATAATCCTCCACAGCATGTCTTTCTCCCCTCACCAACCAATCACAGCAGATGGCTGCCCCTCCCTAAACCTGGTTCTGCCTGGTTTCCTCCTATCAAAGGGGAGTTTTTCCTTCCCACTGTCGCTAAATGCTTGCTCATAGGAGGTCATCTGATTGGGTGTTTTTCTCTGTATTATTGTAAGATCTTCACCTTAAATATAAAGTCCCATATATGACTCAAAGTGAATTAAATTGAATTGTTTTAAATTGTCCACTTTCTGTGTTAACTATGTCCTTATTTACTGATTAAAACTGTGTTCCCTTAAGGAGCTAATAGAATATATTGTCATAAGCAAAAGCCATTAAATGATTTGCTCATTCTTCCTTTATATTACTCACGTTATCTTTGCATTTCTTCCTGAGAGCTCATGAGAACTTGCTATCAGGTGCCTTAAACTTGTTGGAGCCTAAAACTCTCATCTGTTATGTTTGCTCCAAATGTTCAAGAAAAGGTAAAAAGCAACTGAGCACATATCTCCATTACCTTGCTGTTGACAACCGGGTGCTCGATTAGCAGCTTGGTTACAACTTGAACATCTGCCTACGTACTAATAGTGTGCTTAATTGAGTTTCTTAAGCAAATATTTCACCAATCCTTGCAAAAATTATTATGTAGCTTACATGCTTTTTTTTTTAAAATTATTTACTTATTTATTTTGCATGATTAGAAAATGTAAATTGAAAGCATTTTGTATTTATCTTGGACATAGACTGCCTATTTTTTGCTTATTTCTCCTGTCTTGAGCTACAATGAATAAGCAACAGTGCTTTTGTACCTTGACTTCAGTCTCCTTCACTTCCTCCCCTCATCTTGTTTTTTGTTGTTGTGATCCGCTGAGTCAGTATGCAGTTACAAGAGAAAGCTCAATGTTCTAGCCTTTGTCTGGCCTTATCTCTGGAGAGACTAGACCAGCAGCCACCTCTGACCACTCTGTATCCCCAGTCCACAAGCTAACAATGACCTAAGAACCAGGTTGGTGCGGACCCTGGCAGTGATCCACATCCAGGAAAATAATACATCTAAAAAAGTCACCTTCAGCGGTCTTGCTTTTTCTTTTGAAACCCAGCATTTTAAAGATCGAACCTACCAACAGATCAATCATGTAAACAGCGCTTCTTCTCTGGTATATGGTTGGGGGAAAATATTCTGAAAGTGATTATAGTTAAATTAGATCACCAGTCAGAATAGTTTTTGATCTATTCCTGCAATATCAACAAGGGAAAACATGGTTTTGCAACAGCCCCAGGACTAGATATACTAATATTTGTCAAAAGAGTCCACCGTTCCAAAACTGGTCAATTACTACTGCTCAAATCCCTGGCACATCAAATCATTAACTAATATTAGCATCCATTTCTGGTGCCTGCGGGATTCAATATGATAGCTTAATGCAGTTTTAAACTCTGTTTGGAGCGAAGTAATTGTGGTGTATAACTGTAGGCAGGTAATAAGGCTGGCTGGCAGAAGTAGCAGCGTTAGGGAGCAAGAGGGGGGGGGGGGAAGCTGGATCACTACTGCATCTAGTCGGCCAATGCGGTCCTCAGGGAAATCAAGTCTGTGCTCTCCAACGTTCTGTATGCCATTGAGACGTGGTGGAGGGGAGTTAAGGGTGGGGTGTGTGGAAGGGGAAATGCTATAGCCAAAATCTACTGTTATACTCAGGATTAACTACCCCACACCATAGCCATGCAGCCTGAGACATGGTGGCCAGCCCTGCGCAGCAGAGGTAAAAACATGACAAATGCAAGATTGATGAAGCAAAAGCCAGCAAGGGTGGAGCACTGCTGAGATTTGCCACACTGACAATAACATTAGAGGGGAGAGGTGCTTCCCTCATGCAGGTTTTATAGTGCAATAGAGAGGATATACAGAGGACAGACTGTAAGAACTGTCCCGAGCTCAGAGAATTAGGCGTGGCCATTGGCGATATTAGGGAATAAAGTATATGGAAAATGGACTCGGTTACTATACTTCAGTGTCTTAAATGGTCGCTTAGCTAAAGAAGCAGGCTTATGTTAAAGCAGGTCACAATGAAACTTTAAGAAGGCAGAGTTACTATTAGAAATACGATTTTTACTCATGTCCCAAAACAACAAACTCAACTTCCGAATCGTTTCCTCATAATTGCAGTCAATATGTAAAGTGAGAAACTGTTGAACAGCTGGCATTCACTGAATGAAATGACTCTTATTAATATCAAGACAAGTGTATTCTACACTAGATGGTAATCATTGCCATTTGATTTCCCCCTAGTGACTCACAGGTAAGATAATGATTTAATGATTGATTGAGTGATTTCTTATCTTTAAACAGTTTAATTGCATATTAAGCTCAGTATATGAGAGCTGCTGCTTCTACTTACCATCGCAGCCTCGTTCCACCTGGCCCACCCTGTGGAGGGCATCTGCGATCAGGTCAGGGAGTCTCCCATTCAGGTCCACAGAGGCCAGACAGCCCTGGTACCCGTCCCGAGATGCAATCAGTTTGGGCAGATTGCTGTACATGCTCTTTGTCACGCCACCGATGTACAGCTCCCCTGCAAAACACACCCATAATAAGACCAATGAGAAATAGCCAATGGTTAACATTAGTAGAAATCCTTTAAATTTACTGGTTCATTTTAGTTAAAAACAAACAAACAAAAAAACTACATTTTGATTTCTAACAGCAACGGGTGTCAATAGGAGGCTTTTATACAACACGGTCGCAGTATAAAAATAGGTTGCCAAATATTTCAGTGGTCTAGAAATAGAGCGATGATGGAAATACATACCAAATAATTACATCCATATTTGGAGTATCACTCAGTGACTGTAATCAACTCAGAAATGGATGCATAGCAATATCTGCGTATACGTGTGCCGGTATAAAATGTCAGATACTCTAATATAGTTTTTGAATGAAAAGCACAGTTATGGAAAAGAACTTGAACATCATGTTAGCATAATAACAACACCAAGTACTGTGACCGTGGCTGCTGGTATTTTGAGCAAATCATTAAGCCATCTGTAGGTACATGGGGTTCCATATGAATGCCAAACTATGCTTGTGCACTGTGAAGATTTGTACCATCAATGTTGGGAGGTTTTCTCCTGAGAGACACTCTGACAAAAGGCTTGTCACTGAGGCGGCAAGAACATATCTGAAGAACATGTTCGATTCAAAGAAACAGCTTATGGTTGACATGTGTAAACTGTACAGTAGCAAGCCACAAGGATTGGCAATGTCATGTGAAACCTGACAGACGTATTCCACCAACATGTCCGTGTACTGCACTCTCATGGAGTGAAAGATAAACATATAAAGCTCTTTAAGCAGACAGAATTTGCGAATCCTTAGCAAAATGATAAAGCTACAAATGAAGGTCTCTTTATATTACTACATAAAAGGAAATAACCATCACTTTTTCTTTCTTCCAATTATTTTCCCTCTCTCTTTTTCTATTTCAGCTCTCTGTTCTGGAAAGTTTTGCAGAAAATGCCAAGCGAAATTATGATAAACACAAAAAGGCCTTTGATGTAAATGCATATGAATAAACACGGTTTGAAATGCTTCAGGCTTTTCATATCATCAAAACTCCTACTTTACGCTTTATCTTTAAGAAGGCATAAAACGAGCATCCGGCAAAACCTTTCACACAGGGGCAAGATCCTGCTACAAAGATAAGGCCATCTGAAAACCTTCCTACTTGGACAAACTACAATAATTATTTTTTCACAGCTGAAAACCAGAACTTTCAACTGAGAAGCAATGAGCCACAAGGTCAATTATATGTGGACTTTGTGTAATGGAATGAGTCAATGATGTTTGCCAAGTCGTGTCTAGAATTAATGAGTACTTGACACTTCATATTTTCCAGCCAGGGCTCCCGGGCATTATAATCAATACAAGGAACGCATTAGCTGTCCAACTGAACGATGTCCTGAAATCATGGCTGTAAGAACCATTTAGCAAATATGAAATTATCAGTATGGTATTAATCTCAAAAGAGCAAACAACGCATTTCCGCAGAAGTCAACAGCATGTTAGAGATTGTACTAACCAACTGCATAACTAGAGCAGACGAGACAGGAAGGAGGGCTGTGCCAGATGTACTGTAAAAATTAGTCATGCAAGTTTTGTTTTCTTTCAGTGGAGTAAAGAGTACAGCTGAAGAATAAGTATGCAGCGCAGATGCACACGCCCACTCAGCGAACTGGGGTCTCGCTGTGCTCCGATTGGAGTTGAATATCTTTTCATTTGAATTACAGATTTCTTTGGCTAAAGTTTTGCCTCCCTGTTCATCTGGGCCATGGACGTTTTATTCCACAGCAAATATTAAAGCTCATCTACCTTCATTTTTTTTGGTTTTCTGTTTCTTTCATCTAACATTGTTTTACTGTGACGGTTCCTGACATCTGAAGAGATCACCTACTTACATCACAACTTTCGTATCTATTAATTTTCTGTTTATACAGTAGAATGCTTCAATTTCGCGCAGTTATAATGAGCACAATTTTACCATTTTTACATTTGACAGATGCTCCTAATTTAGGCTCATTTGTTTTCACACTTATTTGAAAAATAACTTTTAAAACATAAGACATAAGTAAGGCACCGACTTTACTTTCAATCACATCTATAATTTGCTGTTAGCTGTGATTTAGCACACAGTGCTACTGATAGTCAGGTTCAGAGCTTAGCAAAACTCTGTTTAGTTATTATTAATCTCTGGTCTTTTTTCGTGTCTGCCCAAACCGGTCGTGGCAGATGGCTGCTGCTTCCTGAGCCTGGTTCTGCCGAAGGTTCCTTCCTATTAAAAGGGAGTTTTTATGTTCCAAGTTCTTGCTCACAGGGGGTGATCTGATTTTTGGGGTTTTCTCCCTATTACCGTGGGGTTTTTACCTCACAATATAAAGTGCCTTAAGGCAACTGTTGTGATTTGGCGCTACACAAATAAAACTGAATTGAATTGGATAAAATGATTTCTCGACAGATGATGTCTATCATGTTGTGACTACCTACTTTAATATTTGAATATGACGTGCGCAGTGTTGTTACAGTTTTAGGACTGTTTAAGAACAAAAGTTTAGAACGATGAGTAACCATTTTCCTCCCAGCCAGAGACTGTGTCGTGGTCTGGGCTCTGCTGTCCCAGCAGTAATGCATGGCTGTTCTGCTGAAGAGCTCAAAGACATCCACAAGACGGGACCAATTACAGCCTCCCAGACCTCACCGGAGAACACCACCTCCACATCTCTACGGTTACCATAATGACCTCTCAGGGGCTGATGGGAGGAATTGGGATGCTTGGATACAGAGCTCTAGAGAGCGTCTGACAGCACCATGTGCAAGAGCACACTGCATAACGTTTACACTAGACAAAAAAGATTTTAAAGGGTTTTAAAGTAAAATATAGATCTCTGTAATAATGGTTTCATTTCTTTTTCATGGTGTGAAACCTCATATAAAAGACTTTGTGAGACTTGGATGGATCACTTTGGGAACAATGGAAGGTCTTCAACACTTGACCCTTTTTTGATAACTCTCAATTTTATATTCTTAGAAGTGCAATGTTGAAATCTATTATTATTTAGCCCATATTGGAATACCATCAATTTACTGTAAGCCTGCAAAGTAGCAGAAGATTTGTAAATAAAGAAAAATCTTAATTACGTAAAATATTTCAGCATTTCCATTGCAGGATTCACATTTAAGCAAATATTTGCCACTGGCCATATTACCTCCTTTACTTGCTCAAAGGGTTGGATTTTCTTGAGCTGTATTGATTCCAGTAAAGCACAAGCAAGCTCAAAGAGTACTCAAAGATTTGCTTAGCTGTTATAAATATGGCTGTGCTGAAAGTTTCAGGCAGAAAATCGTATAACAGCACAGTGACAGGGGGAAACGTGGCATCAGATCTAAGTGAAACTGTCAGAAGTTAAATTGTTTTTCTAAGAAAAACCGGGGCTTTCTCGGCTTCAAATCTGAAGGTTAGCAAGAAGGCTGACAAAGAGGGTAGTACATGACATTGAAAAATGCTTTGCATAAATTGAGAAGTTGGATCCGAAGCAATATCACCCAGGCAAGAAGAGAAATGGAAAACAATTTCATCACAGACACAGAATTTCCTTAAGTTCTCTCTGTTGTCCACATTCAAGGTGGTGCACAAAATGACACTAAGCAACACAGTGGGTTCCCTTCTCATTTAAATATGCCGAATGATTGACGATAAGATTCTAATTGAAAGCGAGAGTCTGGTTTAAATATCACAATAAATATCACAACAATCCTCTTATCACCGGGGTAGCAATAATTTTGTCCAAGCAATTTTAGATCTCCCAGAATAAGAAAGTATTCAGCTCACAGCTCGTTTTATTGTATGACAGACCAGCAGCATGCAGGCACGCAAGACAAAGGAGCTTTTTGTTTCCAACTTTTTTTGGAAGAATTTTGTTTCAGTGAGATGTATGAGTCCGGACAGTTTCGGCTGTGTCTGTGTATATCCACTGTGTACTTTGGTCTGAAAAATGGCCAAAGTTTGCAGGATAAAAAAAAAAATGTTTGAAAGACACAGCCGCATTTAGTGCTTTGTCTACAAGTCCCAAAGCTCCAATTTAATCCCTTTTATTATTTTATACTTATCTGCACGCCACAAAGCTCTTGCAAAGATACATACATATGCATAGAATAGTTGTTTAAGATTTTAATTCATTTTCTGAAAAAAATGTTGTTTAAATCCAATAACAATGTTAAGCTGTTCATTTTATGCGGTCAGTATGGCTCGTCAGCTCAAGACAGGAACTGTATCTCATCCCTGCCTGTAATTGGCTCCCAAGTGCAGTGATGGTATTGCAGTCTTTGCCCATAACTTGCAAAACATATTTTTTGTGTGTGTCTGTCTGTATATAATATAAAGTCTGATAATGACAACAGGCAACGAATGCACAATGCCGATCCGGTCTCTAAACAACACTCTGGCTCCTTCTTGCTGATTCCTTGCTGTACACAAAGCTGACCATTAACTTTCATGCTCACGCATTTCTCAAGTCTTCACTCTGGCTGTTGCTTCTTTTTGCTTCAATATTATGCTGGCTACAAGTTGCTAAGATTAAATAATCACTGAAGAGAAACACATGCAAAAACATGCATTTATACAGAGTGTTAGCAATGGCAGAGCACGTTACTGCAGAGGTTTGATGAGGGAGGGGATTGCACTCCAGGCTTGGCTGGGACAATGGCATCCAGCAGGAAGATGCAGGGAATCTGTGATTGCTAATTACAGACGCTCAAAAAATCTGTAAGGATGCCTCAACAAGATGACTGGTGTAGAGAATAAATGTTGACGCAGCTTGTGCGTTAATTGCTGATGCTAAATTATAAGACGTATAATTATGTTGTATGTTATGTCTCTGTTTTGGATGTGTGCTTTTGAGATGTTTTGAATACTGCCTGAGGGGGTAAAAAAAAAGAAAAGATTCAAGGCAAGTAAAGCTGTAATTATATGATACAATTGTGACAGCAGGTGCATTCTTGCTCTTGCTCCTGCTAAATGTTACAGCAGCAACAGGTGGAATTCATTTTTAAAACTAATCCCCGTCTAAAAAAAAGGACCACAGACAGAGTCAACTGAAAAGACCAGTAAGGTGAAATGCAGTCTAATAATATTTAGCTAACATCACCAGCAAAGCAATGATGAATATTCACGTTGATTTTTGATCCTTGATAGGAACTACTTTAAACCACAGCCACGCTAGTGATACTTATTGCATAATCAAATGAGTCATTACATTTCTTTGACTGCAGGTAATACGAGCAACAGAACTCAAGAAGGGGAAGAAATGTTCTTGATTAGCAATTTGCTCATTATTGTTTGTTAATCTACATCAACAAAAACAAAGTATGACTGAATTAAATACTCTAATAAGAGAGACGGCTTCTGCAAATACCAAAAACGTAGTAATTGTGCTAAACATTTCAGGTCTGATTCACAGTAGATTAGCTGTGACATCAACAAAACAGCAACATAAAATATCACGCAGCCTTATGAGTCAACTAGAGAAGAAAACTGAAATGTTCTTTTATAGGTGACAAGAGGCGTTGTGTGTCCCATGGCCAAACCTTTCAGTTGATATTAGCACCACAGTGAAGAATAGAATAGCATTGCTTGTGGTGTTAACATCCATAAGTGCTGTGCTGTGTTGGAACTGGTGCGCACTCTTTTAATAAAGCCCTCGATACACTATAATCATTTATGGCATAGCCTGTGGTATTAAGATTATACAAGCTATAACCAACCCATAATTTCCCCACTGGCTGTATATCTAGATTAGAAAAAGAGAAGAAAACAATGGCAAACTCATTATTTCTACAACAAAAAGGGAAATAACACACGTAACCGCAACTTTACATTGACGCAAACTCACTCTGTTGTCACGCGAGTCCTTGAAGGGGCTTGAGCAGAATTTGTGCCCGTGCTTGCCTGTGACACTTTCTGAAAGATTGTATAGTGACACAGACAGGCATTATTACACACTTTCATGCTTCCATTCTCTCTCTATGAAATGTCACTCCATATTCAATGTCCTTTCGCTTTGCCTTGGCTCTATTGCACTTCAGCTTTTTCGACTTTGCTCGGTCACCCTTCTTCACTCTCCATTTTGCCCGTATTTGTCTTCATTTCTCTGCCCTCTTATTTCCCATCCTCACTGTTTTACACTCACAATATTCTTGCCTTGTCTGTCTTTATCTCCTTTTTACAATCCCTGTCTCTTTGCTTTACTTAGTTCCAGCTGATATGCGGTGCAAATGCCAGCACAGGTCAGTTGTTTTTACTGGTTATGCGAGTGTCTGGTTTTCATTACATCAATCAAAACTAGCAGAAGCTGAGCACGGACAGCATGCACTTTTGAACTGATGATGTCTTTTAGGTAAGACTTTTGGTTTTGCCCATAAATGAGTGCCTGATCAATTTCTGGTTAATATAGCACAGATGTTACAAACACAGAAGGGTTTGAGATACCTGCGAATCAGACAGTTTGCTCATATCTTTCCCAGTAGCTGCTCCCACAGTGTCCTAGCAGCTTACTTTTGATGAAACAAGTCTGCAATATCACATCAATCTTTCTCTGCTGAACAGATTTCACACATTTTAAACATGTATAATTCTGTGTTAACAAGATCAATAGGACCAAAGGTTGGCTTCTCTATCACAGTTCTTTCTTTTCTGTTATTTTCCATTGTCCAGATATATCTCTATTTACATAAACTGTGATCCACATTATACAGCTTATGTAAAATGAAAATTGAATGACTTTTATTCAAATTTTTTTTGCTTCTTTTATTTCCTCTGACTTCAAAAAAGGTATCAATCACAGCCAAAGGGATTTTTTTGTTTTGTTTTTGTAAGCAAGACTCAGTTGTCATGCAATATGTGGATGAAGGAGAATTAAATAAAACATGGAACAGTGCAGAGTCCCGAGAACCAGTAAGAAGTCGCTGAACTGTTAAAAGATCTGGGCGAGCACGAATAAATTTGCTTTGATAAAGGCTTGTTAAGAACAGAGAGAAACGTTTAGCTTGGAAACTGATACACATAGCACTGCAAATAGTTTCAATTACTGATAAATGGCATCATATGGTCCAGAAAGGTGGAGCTGTGGTTGGCTGGTAATGCTACATTAGCACCAGGGAAGTTGCTCTTTTCATAGGGATGTTAATGCTTCACGATGGCAGTTACAATACGTGGAATGTGTTTTTGATAATCTGCTGATTAATTGTAACGAATCATCAAAATCCAGAGTGTTATACAGGACCAGTATGTCATTAATGACACCCTGCAGAATGATATGTAAGCAGAATCTATACAGCTGTATACAAAAAGAAATATCTAAAGAAATATCTAAAGAAATATCATTTTTCACTTGTATTCATATCCTGGCTGTAATATAATTGTTAATTAATAAAGACATTCTTAATCATCGTGAAAAAATACAAACGTAACTGAACAAAAATGTCAAACATGGCGTAACAGCGGCACATTCTGGAGTCTTTCAGCCTCTCTTCCCCAGTATTTCTGACATGATGGAGAAGGGGTCCTGTTAGTTTGGAAAACAACACATGCACCCTTGACAATTTTGCATTCATAAGGGGCATTATTACTAGCCAGACACCTGCAGGTGAGCATCACCCAGCCAATGAGGCTCTAGGGAGTTATGACGATTTGGAACAAAAGCAGTTCCATTATCTGCTAACTAACCAACACTGAGTGTGGTTGAATTAGAGACCTTTTTTGTTGGTCTAAATTGAAAATCGTGTGGAAAGACAATTTGAAAGGTTCTATAACTGAAACAGTAGGAAATTGAGTCCAGTTATAATCTTTCTGGTGTTAGATAAATAAATTATTTTGCTACAGTTCTTGCATAACTGTCACCCATCACCTTTCCCCGCATTAACTGAACTTTCTGCTTTCTGCACTAATTGCTTACTTAGTTTTTGAAATGGTTCTCTTTACTGTGTCTCCTCTCCCATCAGTCCTTCAACATTTCACCTGGGAGTTATGGAAAACAAGATTTCTTTTCACTGGCTCATCTGCCAGGAGAGATGTTATAAATACATCAGTGGAAAAACAAAGTGCCATCTCCTTTCTGCCCTTCTACTTGAATGGATAAGAATTCAAGTGTTTTTCTTGATGAGCTCACTTAAATGTGTTTTTCCACGCCGATTAACTATCGTGAAACTGTTTCTTTAATATACATTGCATTTTTTGCATTTGTCTGCATAAAGGTTGTAAGACAGCATAGAATAAAAAGCCTAAAAAAGAGCATTAGGGTGCAGAAACAGACACACTCTCAGAAGAAATGCTCACTTTATCTCAGCTCCACCTTCAGTGAGGAAGCCAGCTTTTGAGAGAGAAGCCAGAAATGGAGAGAGAAGAAGGTGGGGTGGAAGAAAAAAAAATGGCCAAAGCTCAGAGTAATGCCACAGTAAATTGTATTGGAAGACAGGTCAGAGCAAGAAAAAAAGTTAAAACACACTGCTCTATTGCAGCACTCATGCTCCCTAGGCCGTCATTTACTGAGAGAGCCCTGACACTGAGCGGAAAATAGAGGGGGTAGAGAAGGACATGGGAGGGAAATGAATCAAAAGAAAACAAAAGGAGTCTGGATGGCAAGTGAGACTTTACAGGAGTATGCGGAGAACCTGTATAGAGGATACTGGGTTCGCATGGCATCTGATGTCTCAGCACCTTGTAAAAAATAACTTTTCTTTATTGGATGATGGCCATAAGCTAAAAACTGTAATTACAATCAGTGCTTATGTCCGTTTTGGAACTATGGCTGAGATCATTGTGATTCATCACCGACTGATTAAACTGTAGTTAAAACTATTCTAGGTGTTGATTGTAAACGTTAATGAGGAAGATAAGGACAGTGATCTCAGCATCATCAATTAAGCTGCTGCTGATGTAGATTATGACAAATAAACGGTGCGATGCCTCTGAAATCATCCCGCCCAGATTGCCAACACTGTCCTCACCTTCCTAAAGCTTCGCAGGAATTCAACCGGGTGAAGAAACAGCTCGAGACAGTTATACTGTTTGATTTCAGGTGCTAATCCGGTTTTGTGGCATATGATTTGTTCGTTATTATTATGCAAATGCTTCCAAGCGCTGCTTTGGCAGATCTTCATTACATTGCCTTCTCCCTCTCTGTCGTTCATGATCCAACGCCAGGTGCAAAGTGAAGCAGTGTTAAAGAGGAAATTGAATACAGCGCACGTTTTGTAATTCATCTGGTACACAGGTATTTCTCACGTTTCTCTTCCAAAGTAAATCAGATTCTAGAGAAAAATCAGACATCCACACCAAGTTCACTGTTTATGCTCAGAACAGTTACAGTTAAAATTCCCAAAGGACCACTGGGACCTCGAGAATGAACAAATAGAGACAAGTGAAAAAGCTGTTGTCCTTTTCCTGACGCAACAGATCTGGCTGATTGGTGTCAACAAACTGACTTGTATACAACTCCATAACGAATTTTTTATTTGATAGTCAGTGCTGTAATCAGGCTCATACCGCCCACAATCACTGGACGAGAATTTGTAATTCAAAACATCCAATATGATTCATTACTCTAAACTCCTGTGTAAATGCTTCACTTTAAACAATAAAGAGGCGTGTGCAGTGACTAACACAGATAATGTCTGGAAAACTGACACTGTTTTATTAACAGCTTTATCAATACCTTACTTGTTTAAGAGGAAAAAATATTGGATTGGTATTAGGGCTGTGCGATATGACCAAAATCTCATATCCCGATATAAGAATTCCATCGTCCGATAACGATATAAATCACAAAAATGTAACATTTTCTGTAAATTATGTGAATCTCGGGCAGCTCGACTTGCGAGAAGTGTTTCCAGCTGCGCGTCGCGTACCTGGAGTCGAGTGTTTTAACAGATGCATGAAACGATACATTTTTAGACATAAATTGTAACGGCCGCCGTTTTCTTTGTGAGTATTTATTACACGGCGTGCTGCGGGGAAAAGCCTGTTCTAACGTTTGAGTCTAAGGTTTATTTTTTAGCACCTGGCGGCTCTTTTTTGCTTCTCATCCGTAAGTAATCTGCTCTTTCACGTGATTCAGTTTATTTTGAAAAGTCTCAACAGGATCTTGAGCTTTATTACCGTCGTTGTTGCTAACGACAATGCATAAAAACAGACGCTTGTCCGTCGGTAGTGTGGTTATATTAAATATAAGAGAAAGAGAGAACTTTAAGAAATTAATAAAAACTACAGTGACCATCAAAAAGGTGAAAAAAATATTGCCGTAAACAGTTTATTTTGCGACACCACGAAACAAACGATAGCGTAAAATGAAATGATAGACGTTTTTATATCGTCATCCGATATATATCGTTACATCGAACAGCCCTAATTGGTATCGGTACAGGAGATATGAGTTATCTGTATTTGACATGAGCCATTCTTAATTCAGATATCAATGAGTTATTAGTATGCTCCCAGAAAAGCAAAGGATCTAACCTAGTGAAAGCAAAAATAGTTCTTTGTAGAGTGGCCATTAGAGAAGTTGTAGTCAATGACACCTCCACACTGGTTTGTGCAATCAGTCAGGGTGGCTTGGCCTTGACATTTCAGATTGATTTGGTTGGCTGTCAGCATATTTGAATAGTTGAAATTGTGTATAGAGGTGAAGAAGAAGACTGGCAGTATTTACATTTAAGACGTATAAAGCACTTTGAGTGCTGGAAAGGTGTTACATAAATGCAAGTACAGCCTGAAATACAGACAAATGTAATTTCAATTTAAACTGTTGGACATTTTTTTTTGTTGCACTGTACGAGATCTTTATTTAACAGTTCTTTTGTAACTGTTGGCACAAAGAAGCAGGCTTTAAAGGCTATTCACGTGGACATGACACTCAGAAAGAGGGCGACAAAAAGATGCAAAAGAGATGGAGAAGAGAAATGTATTCCTTTCACATAATAGAACGGGCCCTAGCATTATGGTAATGACATACAATATAATGGGAGGACAGGAAACCCCTCGGGATGTAATAGTGTATGTACATCATCAAAGGATGACTAGATTTTGATGTTTTAGGTCCATCCTGACAAAAGATTCCTTTGAATAAGCGGAAATGTGAAACCAGTGGTGACAGTGTTCTCAGGAGGACGGGGCTGGGCACCCACGGTAGCAGCGATGATGTTCTGCTCATGACCAGCGCCTGATGCAAGACATTGTTGCCCTTACAGTACACCCTTCAAGGCCCGATGTTGGGCAGTGGAAAATATACAGAGTCAAGTGTTTATAAAACACATACTATGGCTGAGTCAAGGTCAGAGGTAGTTAAAGTTATGTTCATTTTATCTCAGAATGTGGGGACGATCACACTGTTTACCGAATACACTCGAAGCCACTGTGTCCTTGAGTGAGACAATGAATTCCTAGCAGCTCCAGGGCTGCTGTACTGCTGTTCATCGTGATCCTCTTACAGAGAAGGGAGGCAAAAGATATATCTCGCCTGTGGGGAGGACAAGCAAGCAAAAATTTCTATGAAGTGTGACAATATTCCCCTAAATCCATAATATAAGAATGACTGAACCACTTACATATACTAGTTTGCTTTTTTTTCTTCATGTATCTTGGCAGAGAGCAGATATACTAAGAAAAGCACAGTTTTTCTGAAAACCCAGAATGGTTCCTATCGCTGCTATGCATTTGAACATGGATGAACAGTTGCGGCCTTTCCATATTTTATGGGATCACTTCAGATGACATGGTTCTGTTTCCTGACAAACTGAAAACCTTTCGAGTATCTATCAGTTTTGGGAAGTAGATTCTGCCTTTTAACTCTAGCCACTGCCACAGGAGAGTGCTAAAGTTTTCCAGGAGAGAGGAAGGTAGCGATCTAGGTTTTCCTAACTTGGAAGTAGCTGACATAGAATATAGAAAAATGAAAGGGCATCTCAGCAACATGAAACTTTTGATTAACGACACCAACGATTTTGAATTCTGCCTGAATCCTGTATTTACTTCCACTGACCATTTGCATGTGCCTCTAAAAAAATGGTAACAGAAAAAGAAACTGAAATCCACGAAGAATTAATCTTCTGGTCTATGTAAAATGTAAAAGGATTTTGGTGCTGTGGCTGTATTCGTTAGAGACTTTAGGTAGTGGTCAGATGCTGACATTATTGCAAAGCTTTGGGTCAATCAAATGGCTAATCTCTATTTTACTGTGGAGCTCATTAAAATGTGTGTACCTGTTTGTCTTTCTCCCCTCTTCTCCATATTGTGCTTCAATTTGTTCTGCTTTTGTTGGGAAATGGAATGTCATTGCTTTACAATTCCACAAAAATATGCCTCATTAGCTAGCATCTTCAAAAGAAAGGGACACATACTGTCTAAATACGCTCCTCCTAGATTCATCTCCTCATCCTGAATAGATTTATTCTACTGTTGTTAATGTCCCTCATTTCCCCATCACTGTATTTAATAAAGGCAATTAATATCTTTGACATTCTCGTGTTTCTTGCATAGTAAAACAAATTATTCCCTCAGGGCAATCAATGTTTATGTTTACCTCCTTTTCCACAGGCCCGGCACTGTTCACTTCAATTTCAGATTTAAAAGAGGTAAAAAGCATCACTGTAATAACAGTCAGCCTGAAGTTAAACTAGCAGTCATCTGCTTCGTATTGGGGCAGCTGTGGCTCAGGTGGTGGAGTGGGTCAGTGGATCAATCCCCAGCAGCTCCTACTGATCCCAGAGTTGAACACAATGCTGTGTGTGCAAATCTGTGTGTGACTGGGTGTATGATAGAGAGATTAAGAAAGCACTTCGAGTGCTCAAATTGAGTAGCGCCAGTCAAATGACCTACATTTAAGAATTTATTGTTTTATTTTGATGAAATCTGTCGTTAGTGCTGAGGTTTAAGGCAGCTCAGCTTCCCAACTTAAATAATTTTCTCCCAAAATTCAAAATGCATAACTGAGATTTTAATATGTAATAACTACCATGTGTTTAGTAAAGTACATGTCCGTGCATCCATTAGAATGGATCTCCATCCAACAGTATGACTGCTGTATATTTAGTGTACAGGATGTGGCAAAGGACACATATTCTCATTGGCTTTAGTGAAAAACTAATTACCGGTAAGTGTCCTTATATAGCACTAATGAATTAACGATCAACATATCATTGTTAAATTAATTGTGATAACTGCCATAATTAGCATAAACAAATTGGGTCTCTTAGCCTTTGTCCACCCCAAATGGTGTTGTTGGTGCAAGCGAAATGAAAACATATCATGTATACCCTGTAGCTTCCTGTCACAACCAAAGAATCTGCTAATTGTTCTTGTTATCTTTCCAGGGGGAGGCTGTCGTCTTGGTGATAGTCTCGTTAATATAATTATAGTGAAGCCTGAAAATGAACGAGGTAATTAGTAATGTAACATGATATCAGTTAGACCTTGTGACATTTAAAATATGTCATTATTGAAGACTCAAAAACAGCATTAGTTAAGCGATGAAACATTTCAAACAGGAAACGTGGGGATAGACCAACACCCCATCAGATTTAGGGTTAAAAAATGGAAAATATGGAAAGAGGCAAATGGAGCGCTCACAGCATGAGGCATCAAATGAAATTCCTGCAGAGAATAAAGCAAGTGTTTAATCAAGAAAATCCTTTTTTACATTCTTATTTATTCTGGGGTAATTAAATTTGTAACAATAATTAATAATTAATTATTGGATCAAAGCAGAGACTCTGCAGGCATGTTAGTAATCAATAACAATTTACACCAAGACGAAGCCAAAGATTCTACAAACTGTTTCAATTAATTTCGTTGTGTCTTTTGATTATATAGGACGAAACTAGTGGTAATACTTATAATGACCCTCATGTGTGATGATAATAGTTATTATTTTACCCCAAACTTTGATCTTACTAAGTCTAACCAAGTAGGTTTGGGGCTCAAACCATCCACATAATTGTTTGCAAACCAATTATTAACCAATCTGTAACCATTAATAATCATTGCATTGTTTTTACTGTAATTTCCTATCTATTATATATTCTAAACGAGTAATAAATGTGTAATTTCACGTTCCATAAATAAGCCCTCATCGTGATATCATATTGAGCTCATCATGATTTGTGCTCTCTTTGACCTTATTATTGGGTCTTTCCATCATATGCCATCATACGATAATAATAGTTTTAAAATGTCCTAGAATAAAACAAGCTATTGCAGTAGAAGAATATGGTAACAACTTGCAGTATGTTGACAAAACTGACGCAGCCGTATTCCCTTTGTGATGTATGTTGAACATGCATCACAACGGGTCTTGCTCTAAGACCCGCTTTTACTCTACAAAACCGCTCAGTGCTATCCTTGGGAGACTGTGTGTGTTGTTCCATCATCATACTTTAGCTGACAAAGAGGAATGCCTTGAAGATTTTTTGCCTGTCCAAAAACAAAGGAAAGGAAGACAGAGAGCACAAAACCCATTTTCCCCATTTTCTCTGTGCAATTACACAGATAAAGCTTGGAGAATTGGATTTTTTTTTTCCCCTTTGAAATGCAGACTGAAATGGTGTTAAAGCAAAGCAAAGAGATTGAGAGGAACGTCTTATTGTTGCTATTTCGTCTGGTTTTTTGGTTTTTTTAAACACAGCTTTGTGTGTAACCACTGAAAAGATACACGAGTATATAAAAAAAGGGGAAAAACATATTCTGTTTATCAAATTTAAATATATATATTTATATATATAATTCTCGAGAGCCTTTCATCACCTATGAAACTATACACATTTAGCCCTGGTGGTTTGTTCTCGTGTTTACAGTGTTTGAGCGCAATATTTTGTCAGGAGGATTGTCACAGATATTCTCTGTGGTTCTACTGTGTTTGAATGCCCAATTAGACAAGTGAATTGAGGATAGAGACATCCCCTAACCCCCTCAAAAGTCCTCTAAAGTGATATTTACAGCCATTATTCTTCCCACTAGCACCAAGCTGCTTCGATATCTACCCCCTGCAGACAAGAATTGTTCAAATAAAGAAAAGGAACCCTGAAAATACATAGATTTTGAACACAGCAGCATGCACATTAACGACACAGATGGAGGGTTATTCCCCAGCCATGTTGAGAATGTGTTGATTGGACAATGAAAAGATGCCTTCTGCTTCATTTAAGTAAAAGAAAATCAATTTGGTGTCTGTAATTTTGAATATGCAAATTGTGCCATTGTTGCTGTATACTTCTGTGCTGGGCAGCTGTCTTTGTATGTTCAGTTGGAAGCATATTATTAGAATCAAGTACAGTTTGGTATCACTTCAGTGCATAATCAGTAGTTGTATTGCTTGCAGAAGAGTTCATCTGACAGCCACGTGTAGTCACGTGTAGATTAATATAACCATGCTGTCATCACACGCTTGCATTCTGACAAGTATCGGTGGGTGTCATGGTGTTACATGTCTTCACTCATACATACTGAATATTCATTAAACAAATTCTCAAATAAACTCTGTGTTTTTCTGTTTTTAACACAGAACAGAGCGTGTGTGCAATAGCGACTTAAATGCAGCTAATTAAGCCTACTTTGTGGAGCAGCAGCCAGTTCTGCACTGTTAAAAACACTAATTTTAGAAAATTGCCACATCTTTTGACAAAATGGCCATAAACACAAATTCAAGACAACAGCTGTGCTTTGGTTGCAGCTATATTTACAATGATCACTCTGTGAGCAAATTCTCATGCACAGAGAGGAGACATGCAAACACATGCAATGTAAATAATTTGTAAACTATAGGAATATAAATGGGATTGTCTCATTCTGTATCTCACTCGTAATATATCCAACCTGCTCGCCTCGCACTGCACAGTAGACATACTGTATACATGCAGTGCATGCAATGGAGAATGAATTATACAGCGTTAAAAGCTACACTCAAAGCAAACAATTATTTCTAGTGGTTCCTGAACTCACTATTGACAACATTATGAAATGACCACAAAATATAGTTCAACATAAAACATGTAAAAACCATTCATCCTTACACTTTAGGTGGCAAATTTTAAGATCAACTTGCTAGCTGTCTTGCACTTGCATATTTCACTACTTTGTAAACCAGGGAAGGTATGGATTTCCCATTCCTCTATACGTCTTCCTCTACAGACTGCCTTAGGATTATTCTGTTTTGGTGGACTGTGCATACTGCAATGGACAAAACTGGAAAAAAGGGTAAGGTCTGTGAATAAATCATTCCCCCCCAAAAAAGCTTTTTGATCTTTTGACTCCTCACAGACATCAGTGTGCCCAGTGAGTCACCCTGACTTCTGATGTGTCTTACACAAAAATTCCCTGTAACCTCAAGAGCACTCCAAGCTCTGGGACACAACACTGGCAAAATCAAAGTGTTTCCTCCAGTGCCAAACTTAATGTGCGTTCATGGTGGCACTTGAAAGAGTCTAGCTGTGGTCACATGGCAGTCTATCCTCTGCTGTCCATTGTTAATACCCTACATCCAAGAAGTGCGTGTTACTTTTTGATTGCTGACATTCTTAAAGCAGACCAAAGATATTATTCACATGCTGTAAAACATTTTGTGGAACTGCCGAGCGCCTTCCTTTGAAGGCTTTTATTTAGAGCGGATTCACAGAGACGCAACATTTAAAAAGTCAAAGTAGTAAAAGGTGCCTCCATCACATAAGCTCATTATTTTGTGGGTAAACGTGATTCACTATGTGTTTTTGTTTTTTAAAAATCTTCAGTCTAAACAAGAAGCGATGAGCAGTTATTGTTTCTGGTATGATTCTTTTTGTTGTGTGATGTTGGATTTAGGTCAGATAGTGATTGGTGACAGATGTTGGTGTTATTGCCCTCCTCCTGCTGAACATGGAGGATCACCTTTTAAAGCAAACAGCCTTTTTATTGCAACCACTGTCCACTCTTGTTTGGCCAGCATATTTATTTTTCACATATACAAAGAAACAGAAAACAAACGCACCTGGTAACACAACCAAAGTGGATTTTGGAGCCATTTTTGTGCAATATGTGTGAAAGAAAATGGATATTTAACAAGAATATCAAACCAGAACTGTGCTACATGCCCACAAAAACAAAGGAATCCTCAAGAAAACCAATGAATATGCAGAAGTCCTATCTGAAAAGCCACTGGGATGCTCAGAGTGGTTATAATTTAGATGGATTTGAGCTGGCGTGTGTTTATGGGCATCCTCCAACAACACTAAAGGGACAGGCCAAGGATGACACTGGGATAGTTATTTCCTGCAAGTGCCAATGTTTTCTGGAAGATTTTACAGTGCTGCTGTTACCTTTGAGGTCCAGGTTGCGCGCTCCATTGGAGTGCTGAGTAACGGTGCGTGAGTCAATCTTGAGTGTGTGTACATTGTTGGCATCCCGGGACACCACCACATTGTGCCACTGGTTGTCGTTGAGTGGTTTGTCTGAGTTGCCCTTCATCAGCGACGGGCCATTGCCGAGATCAAAGACGTAATGGATGTACCTTTGAAGAAAGACGTCAGGATTAGGACTGTGTTCCTAACTCTTGTAACTCAACAGCGATGCACGAGTTAAACAAACTCATTTGTTTCAGGCACTTTTTATTCCAGGAAAATTGAATTTTATATCAAATCTTCCTTGGATGACCTTTTTTCCTAAATTTTCTCCAAGATGCTGTAAGAACATTTTTCGGGGGGAAAATACCAACCGTTTATGTAACTGTACCTGGAAACTGTGATTTGTTTTGGAGTTTTTTCTGGCTGGTTAAACATGTAAATATAGATACCTACTTTGTCTAAAACTCTGTGCTTGGCCACAGGCAGATGAGGTGGCACAGTTCCCTCCTTCACACAAATATGGCTGTCTTTTGTGTTGTTGGTTAAAGCTATTGTGCTTGTTTCATTCAAGGTATGTGATTTTTTTTCTACCTTGAGTCCAATTCCTTTATGTAGCCTCTTGTCTTTTCAGGGTAGAAGCAGCTCAGGCTTTTGTGTTATAATGATGCCGAATTCAGAGCACAAGGGAAGAGACAAACACTACCAAAAGCCTCTTTTGGAGACCCTAATTATAAGCAGCTTTTAGGTTGATAAGATTCACAAGTCCAACCACTTTATTTTGGGGTTGTGATGGCTTTGTCAAGTCTTTGTAGAAAAAAAAAACAACCTGAGAAAAACCAGATATCTCTACTTCCTGTTGACCAACCACTAACAAGCTACAGCATGCGAAGCTTTCAGCTGAGCTTTTAAGATGACTGATTATGATTACTCACAAACATACTCTAAACTAAGTTACACCGAGCCCACTCTGATTCATAGCAGCATTAAATGACTCACTGATCTGTGGGGAAAATATATGTGCTTATGTGCTCTATGTAAAAACAAGGGCTGGTGGACAGAAATCTGCAGAGCGCAGGGGAAAAGCAACATCATCTTTTTTAGGCATAGCATACAATAATGAAAAAACATAAAATGATTCAGACAATTAAGAAAAACCCAAGTAAAACTCACCCCTTTACCAGTTCCACAACTATAAAGTCGCTCCCATCTCCGGAGTTGAAGAGCATCAGGCCATCAGGTGTGGTGGTTTTAAACTGAAAGAACAGGTGCATGGAGGCATACGCTTGTAACGTCGCTAATGCTAAGTAGCTGCCTTTTGTTCGAAATGTCACCGGATCCGCAATGATGTGGCGCATGCCAAAGCGGGCATTCAGCTCGCAGTATGAGATGTCCCCGTTTTTACACTGGTCTAGATATGGCACACTATTGAAGGTCAGGCCCTGCAGATGGCCAATGAAGTTTGAGGGGACCACGGATATGAAGCGGCGCTCAGTCATGATGCCCGTCTCAATGTTGTGGAACTCAAGATGTGTGTGGGCACCAGTCATCTGGCCTAAAGATTGTGGATAACAAAGATAACAAAGAAAAAAAACATTAGCAGATGGTACTACATTTCATTATTATTAGCCTTTCTTAATTTATTTTATAATTATTATTATTATCTTTACAGTATAGTAATCAGTTATATTGCTGATCTACGCTAAACAATACAGTTGTGTTTCAGGACAGATAAGGAGTAATCGTCTTGGTAAACTGCAGATTAAAATCCTTTCCCTACTAAAACCCGGAAGAGCCTGCAAGGCATCTCTTGGCATCATTTCCTTTTTTCTTTCCCAGGCACTAGTTTGTGAATAATGTCAGTCTTCACAGGGTTGATTTTCACTAATGGTCTCGACATGCCCACTCGTTTTTTTCCCCTCTGCATCTACCACACACACTCAAACTCACCTTTTCACTCAGCCTTTGCCCTCCCATCCTTTCGCCTGAGGCCACAATGTTATGTGTGCCTCTGATGCCACCTTGTATTTGACCTTTTATCCTTCTCTTGGATGCAGGCAGAACCAATTTCTTTGAACTTTGTTCATTGGCTTGCTCACTCGTGGTAAGTAAAATAGCAATCCCCAAAAAAGCTGTGGCTGTATTCAGCCTCAAATATGTATGTATCCTTTTGCTTTTTATACATTTTTATGGCTTTGCCAGGCTTTGCAGCTAAGGTACCTGGCATTTAAAGGCTTTAAAAATTAGATATAGGGTAAGTCACTGTGGGATGCTTGGAAGGTTGTCATGGAGATTGGGAATTGGGTACAAACATCTTAAATTTAGCATTATTTGCAAATAAACGCTTGCCAGCTGAATTGCCATTATCTCTAAATATGAGTTCAACAATAAAAATGTCTCATTCATTTTAACTCTAATTTGTCACCTTTATGTCTCAAATCAGATGTTTTAATGACAACTAGCAAAACAGCTGCTCTGAGCCTGTTGTACATACATTATCAGCAGAACACGTGGATTTGAGAATGCAGCACCACGCTCATTTACAGCATCTCACACCAAATGAATCCTCAGTGTCCTAATCACAACTAACCTTCCACTGTGACGTTATCCACAGACAGCTGTAGGTTCTTGCCTCTCCGCACCACCTTCACCATGTGCCACTCGTTATCGTTCAGCTTCTGCCCCGCGAACAGTGTCTCGGGTCCTTTGCCTGTTGTAGGGGGAGTTAAAATCACAAAACAGCACAGCAGAGATGATGTGTGCGCCTACCAACCCCCACCCCAAACACCTTCCTTCCACCTCCACCTCCCAGCCACCCCCCCAGCACACACACACACACACACAGGTCACACACTGTAGGTGACAGGGTTGGTAGAGAAAACCTGCATGTTTGCAAAACACATTCGTGCTATTGATTTTCTCACTATGCTAGGCATGAAAGGAACTGAATATCTAGCCCGACACATGCTGAGTTGCAGACATTATATGAAGGCATGTCCTGCTTTCACAAAGCATCTCGATGTGCTGCATAAGTGGAGGAGACCAGGTGGTTTAACTGCTCACTCCTAAAACCTCCCTCCACCACTCTCCTCCTTAATTCTCTCTTTCCATTTCTCTACTCCCAATTCTCATCGCCTCAGCTCTACCACTAAAGGATACACAGTTTTGTGGAATGGCATATGGTTTTGCTAAGATGCTCTATAGAGAAATATTTACATAAGAATGTTTTCAAAGTGGGGAGAAGGCTATTTATAAGCTGCCAATGACAGAGCTTGATTTCCTCAACATAAGAAAAAACTGCTGGCGTGAGGTACCGGCAGCAGAAAAACAGTGTGGGTTTTGATTCTGTTATGAATGCAGCAATGATCTGCTGATTTTATTCTTCGCTAAAAGTTAAGGTAGGAGCACGTTGTGTGGAAGAGCAGTGCCAAATTTTGTGGACTGAATACAGATGAATAAGCGTAAAGGCTATGGCCAAAAAAAAGTAAAATCCTTATATCACATGGATTCAAACTCTAAATGAAGGTCTAGCTGTAGTGGGACTGGGGTGATCATTATAATCAATGAGAAAAGGAAGAGAGTTTTTGTCAACAACAATATAATGATGGGAAACTTTCACCTCAGTGGCAGCAGGACACACTGAAATAGTAGAAAGCCAAAAGACACCAGTCTCATCCATTCTTTTAGGTGGCTCTGAAGTAGACTGAGGGCCATTGAGGCAGATCAATAGAGACACGATGACATCAAAAGATTGTGGCTTTCTTACACCATTACTGATGATTTGCTTATTTTGAGTCTAATATTTGCTGTCCCACACCAATTCCAGGGTCACTGTCTCGCTTCTGATTAGTTAGCCGGCTGGAGCTGGAGTGTGCAGCTGCTCGAGTGGATGATGTAGTACAGCCTGGTGAAATATGATGGTCCCTTTCCCAGTTCTGTGTGAAATTATTTAGTCTAGAGGAAAAAAAGGAATGTACCATCAATTGATGGCCCCACTTGGCAAGAACACACACTGCCCACTGGAGAACCGTTTTCCCATTTACCCCTGTCCCTTTTTCATTATATTGTTTTTTCATTATTTTTTTTTCCTTTGGCTACATAAAATGTGAAATAAACACTTTGATCCCTCATATGTGAAAGGAAGAGGCTGCTATATAGATGCAAAGAAAGCAAGTGTGGAGGAAAGTTGCAAGCAGAGAAATTAAAGCTGATACAAAGATATGCAGGAGTGCAGAGATAAAATGTGAAAATGGATGACAGCGAAGAAAGAAAAAAAAGAGCCCTACAAAAACCTAAGGAAAAAAAAGTGCAACAGAGCTGCAGTAGAGCTGGCTGGCTGATGTAAGAGTGTAAAAGTTAGAAAAGTACAACAAAAATGAATGGGAACAGCTACACTTTCAGAATGGAGTCCATGTAATATTTATTTTCCCTGGCTTCTACAGGCCACAGGAGAGCCAGGTCCACCGCTACCCACACAGCAAGAGTCATTTGGCTATAATACCTCTAACAATGGGGGAAAAATGTATGCTACTCTGGCCGGGCTAGCCAAGCAACAAAAAGCTCTGGGCAGAAGGTGGTGAAAGTGCAGCCAGGGACCTGTTAGGCTGTATGGTCAAAGTTGGAAACACTGAAGGGAAAGCACAGATAAGGTGGGGATGCAAGTCCACTGTCAAAG
Organism: Haplochromis burtoni; assembly: GCF_018398535.1. Taxonomy (NCBI): domain Eukaryota; kingdom Metazoa; phylum Chordata; class Actinopteri; order Cichliformes; family Cichlidae; genus Haplochromis; species Haplochromis burtoni. The sequence goes on from NW_024582504.1 coordinate 636,500, forward strand.
GTTAAAGACGAGTTTTGCTGACTTTTGTTGATTTTAAAATAAAAAGGCTTTCAGTTAAAGTAGTTTAATACCTATGTGGGTAAGACGGGTTAAGTCTGTAACCGGTGATTATCTGATTTTATGCTACAAACAGCATGAATCCCCAAAATGAAGAGCACTGTGACCAGAGCTGTTAGCCTTGCTGAGAAGTTGGAGACGTATAGATTGTTGTCTGTAGCTCTAAAGGCTCACTGCTGCTCCCCCTCCTTGTCCCACTACCCTGTTCAATTTTTCAAACGTATTCAATGTTAAAAACAACAACGTGTTTTTTAAAAAAAACAATACAATTACGGTAAGTGTCAAGTTCAATGACATTTTTTGACTGCTTTTTAATAAAATGTCAACTTGTGTTTTCTTCTTAACGTATTACTCCTTTTAGTGTAAAGCTACAGCACTGGGGAATGCTTAAAATGTCACCATCACCAGGTTTAATTACAGTAAATATCTAGATATGTAAATGTTACCTCATTAGGTGCCAGTGAATTAACATTTCATTTCAGTTTTCACTAAAACTTGAAAGAATTTAATGTCCTGATCCTAAACCCATCATTGGAGAACACTGACTGCCTCAAACCGATTGTGATGAAGTTGGTGGTGATATTGCTTGCAGTTAAATTAAGTAAAGCCTTACTTCACTGCCCAGGTAACAAGGCAAACAGCAACACTAAGGACTTGCAGTATGGGGTTAAATGAGCCACTAAGCTGGTAATGTAGCCACTCTCCGAGAGAAGTACTCCTTGGTGAAAAAACAAGGAGGGGAAGAGAGCTCGTTAATGAAGAAGCTGACAATTATTAAAATGAAATGAATTCTCATTCTGCCACTTGTGCGTTCTTACTCTGTCTTGATCAGCAGGGCAAAGGGCTGTGATCATATAAACAGAAGCTCCTTGTGCCTCTATCTCTCCCATTCCTTTGTTCCATCCTGCCACTTTTCTTTACAGCTTCTAAATGCATCACAGAGGCACTGAAAAGAGTAAAAATAACTACGATTGTGGACTACTTTCATTGACTGTGTCAGCTCACCATTAGTGAGAGGTGTGATGCTTGTGGGCTGTTGCGTAATTACCAGCAGCCATCCATCATTGGTTGCTGTTTTCTCTCTGTAAACAACCTTGATTAATGCAATCGGATCAATGCAACACAGGTTGTTGCCATACAGGCTGCGAGGCTGCTGGGGCAACAGCAGGTACTTGAGCACAGTTGTTTAATTATTTTGTCTAAACTCTGATCACGACAACTTATGAGAGAATAGCTTATAATCACTCAGCGAGAAATGCTGACAACACGATAATCAGGAAATAAAACATGAAAAATGTTTGTTTTCTCTTACTTTGCAAAAATAGTAGAGGTCCAAATATCTCTTAGACCACTGATAATATGTGTAGCTAGAAGAAGAATCTGACAGTTTGAATATTTCGCCCTGCCTAATGACTTTTCTTATCCCTGTTCATATTTGTCACAGACACCACGACTCCAAGCCCCTTTATTAAACACAGTATGTTTCACTTAGATTCTTTTGCATTTTGCACAATGTCAGAGTTTTGTGTGGTCCTGTTAACATCTAGCTGTCACATAGAATTAGCTCCAAATAATAATGGCTATATATAGTATACCAAGCAAGCTTTCTGGCATGATTATTAAGTCAACCAGTGCACCAAAGTCTGGCCAGAGGGAGCAAAGCCAGTCTGAGATTTGCTGGGCAAATGTGCTTGCCAAAATGACAACGCCACAGCACACCATCACAGGGCTACAGGCAGTAAGTTTGCTGCTGGTGTAACAGTGGACGACTATGAAAGCAGCAATGAGTCATGCAGTCGTACAGAGAAGCGCACAGAGGCCGTTTATCAGGGTTGCTCAAGCATATGCAGTTAGTGTGTTGAGACTGCAGGGGTCAGGCACAACTGCAGGGTGCGTCTGCGAGTTAAAGGGTCAAATTTGTCTAGGGGCAACTGACTGTGATGGTGTGTCTGATCTAACAAGACAGCTTATACCCCGATCTACTCAGATTAAAGAAAAAAAAAAAAACAACTAAAATGCCACAGGATTCACATCAAATGTAGCAAAACATTTATGTTCCAGTATCAGTGCAGCACTGAAAAGTCCCCAATCGGCTATCACATAACAAAATAAATGTAAATGCAATGCGTGTATTATAGGATAATGTTGTTCCCTGATGACACCGCTTTTTTTTTTTATCTCATCACTCAACCAACCATCCAGGCCAACCTGAGCTACTATCTTGGTTGAGCTCCAAAAGACTAAATCTCCAGGAATCATATCATTTTATGATGCTTGGCAGAATGTGCTGTCTTTAACTATGGGATACAGAGGCGAATACCAGCCTAAGCTCTCTGATTTGAATTCCCTGGAAGAAAGCACAACCCTGACTAGCTACTGCTCTGGACTTTCGAGGTCATGAGCTTCTGCAAAGCCATGCACAAATTTATGCATTCACATAACCGCACACACTTGCAAGCACTCGTGGGAAAAAGGTAAATCTAACAGCGGACTACAGTCTAATTAAAATAAGCTCAAGAAAGAACCCCACTGCCATTTGTTTCATTCTTGGCTCAGCAGCCCCACTCTGAGGGGGAAAAACAGGAAAATGCTGATTCTGTGTCACTGAACCGACGAAGCCAGAGCAAGGGAGACTCAGAGGGGCTTGTGCAGTCGGGAGCGAATGGAAAATGAGAAGATCGTGGATACCAAATGACTGAAATTGATTTTTCATGCAAAGTGGTATAGAAAACAGAGCCAGAGAAACCAGTGCTGACCAGGGGGAATTGTAATGCTTGGTTTCTCCACAAATTCATATGGTAAAGAGGGGCATTGAAAAATCTGCTTAGCAAGACAGACAGGTGCTGTAATCATATATGTGTGTGTGTGTGAGTGTAAGACTTGTTTATGTTCAGGATTAGCATTTCACTAACAGGTGATAGACCTCAGGCAACCCCCCTTTGTGCACCCATCTGGTAAAGCACATTGTGCGCTCAGCACACTCCAGTGTTCACACTCCTTCCCACACACAAGTATGCAAAGAACTGTGAAAGGGAATATGGAGTTTTAAGGTAGGTAAAAAGGATATACATCCTCCTCTTTTAAAATGAACTAAGGGCCATTATTAAGCAGGAGTAGCTACCTATGTTTGCTGCCCCATACCAATCTAAGAGATCTAGGAAAAAATAAACAATTCCTCTCATATTTAAATGAAAATTTCTCTAAATGTTAAAAACAAAAAAAAAAAGCCAAATAGTGATAAGCAATGATAACATAGTAAATTTGATAATTAAGCGATAATTCAACAAATAACAGTCCCTGAACAAAGCTGACTTTTTCAAAAAATTTCAGGAATAAGAAAATATGAATTGGAGGTGAAAATACAAAGCTGGTATGAATACGACTCAGATTCTGCCCGCCAACAGAGCAACAGAGAAGATTTATGAGGACTAGTTAAAGGCTGACAGCCTATAGCTATTTTATACACAGGGGAACTTTACAGAGCTTTGAAATTTTAAAAAGAAATTACAACTTGGAGACCGAGGATTTTTTTTAAAGATATGTATAAATGAGGCACTAGGCAAATAAAATTATCAGGGAAGGGTTGGGCAAAGCGGATGATATATTAAATGTCTTCCTATCAATACATAAACAAGAAAGCAAGCATAAAACAATATCAAAGCTTTACAGGGGCCTCCAAGAGTCCTCAAAAGCAAATATCAAACTTATTAAAAATAAATGGGAGCGAGAAGGTGAAACAAGTAAAACAGAAAGGATGAAAAAAGTTTAAATCACAAAAGAAAAGCACCCTTATAGCTATGGGTAAAAAAAAGGGTTTTAGTTACTGATGTACAGAAAAAGCACCAACCCTTCAAAGATACTAGTGCAGGCCTTTCATCTTTGGGTAAGTGTGGGTAAGCTTTGGGATTGTACCCACACTTATCCCACATGGAGCTCAAGTGGGTGTGCCCACACAAGGCCCACAGCAGTTTTGCCCTTTGGGTTCCCTGCGTGGATTTTTATATGCAAGTCTACTTTGAGTAGACCACAGAATACCCATGTGGGAAACACAGCAGTTTTGCCCTTTTAGGACCCTAAGAGGGAATTCTGTGGTTAACCCACTGTGGGTTGCCCATAGTACACATACATGGAGCTCCATTGGCCTCTTTGTGAATTAGCCCAGGCGAGCCAGAAGCACTTTTACCCTGAAAGGCCCCCCATCACATTTTTCTTTGGCCAAAATGGGTTTGCCAATAAAAACCCATGCTGGGATTCCAAAGGGCAAAACTGCTGCCCGCCCTGTGTAGGAACACCTACATGGGCCCTGCGTGGGATAACTGAGTTTGCCAGGCCCACACAGCTTACTGATAACCTATCTACTGTGTTCCTGCACAAGCATGTTTGTAACTGTGACTACTGAAGAAAATGAAACTATAGAACATTTTTTTAATACACTGACAGAAATACAAGGCTGAGAGAAGATGATTGATTGAAAATCTGAAGGAAATAAAAAGTGAAACTGGATCTTGTTCATAAACTGCAAAAGAACTCAAGAAGCAAAAGACATATTCCATTTTGTATGATCGACTATCTTGGTTGAAAGGATTTGAGTTTTCCTTTGTGTGTGTTTGAGGGCAAGTGACTCTATAGTGAAGTGGCTCACATGTTCGACTATCGTCAAGCAATTTTCAGGAATGAAGGGTTTAAAAATCTGCCAAGTCACCTATCTGGTTACTTTGACTTGATGAAGTTACTTTTCTTTTCCAATTAATGTTCTGATGTACACTACATCCAACTGGTGGCAGTAATGTACCATGTTGCACATGTGTGCCCTGAACAATAGGGGTAATAATAATAATAATGGATTGGATTTATATAGCGCTTTTCAAGGCACCCAAAGCGCTTTACAATACCACTATTCATTCACTCTCACATTCATACACTGGTGGAGGCAGCTACAGTTGTAGCCACAGCTGCCCTGGGGCAGACTGACAGAAGCGAGGCTGCCATATCGCGCCATCGGCCCCTCTGGCCAACACCAGTAGGAAAGTAGGGTAAAGTGTCTTGCCCAGGGACACAACGACCAGGACAGAGAGCCCAGGGATTGAATCGGCGACCTTCCGGTTACAGATGCGATTCCCAACCCCCTGAGCCACGGTTGCCCCAGAGGGGGCGTCCACACCTAGTATATAGGTATACTGTGGGTATGCTGCTACTCTCTGCTTAGTGTGGGGAGCCCATACTAAGGGCTGTCCCACTGGGATCCACGTGGACCCAAAGTGCGGGCCACAGATATGCCCACAGGCCCATGCTGGTACTGGGGCCTGTGGGTCTGCCTACAGTGCCCGAACACAGGTCACAAGGGGGATGTTTACAGGTAGGAACAAATTGCTGATGGATTATCTGTAGCCAAATAAACAAACAGAAACTGTTCTGGGTATTTTTTGCTGTTGTTTTTTGGAATAGCATTTAAATGCATAACTTTACAAAGATCAATTTAATTCAGACCTGCTATTTTGTTTTAGTCTCTTATACAAAAACATGAACATTGCTGTAACACTACAGCTGTTAAACCAAACTGGACTAAAATAGAGCACGAGTACAAAAAAGTTATCACTGAAAACTAATTAATTAATTTTAATTACGCCGAGAGCTTATTAAATAAACAATAAACAAAAACCAGATGAAGCCCAGTGTTGCTCTTGTAATCACCACCTATTGATCAGCAATGCTTTCCAATTTATTAAGAATAATAAAAAAGAAAAAGGCAAAGCAGACAATATAAAAGTGCAATATAAACCAATAATGCTTTTAGAAATATTTGGTTTAGCCAGTGCAGGAGTAGCAATCAATCAGTATACTTGATCAGTTTCACCTTGTGATGTCTCATTCTCTATATAGAGCCATGTGTACAGGTTTGTTGCTAGTGTTAAAAGATTGATTTTCGTGCACCAAAGTAGTTACAGCTGCAACAATGAGAAGCTGGTGGGTGTTTCTTAGGTGTACCGTAGGCAGTGAACTGAGACTACATGGTCTTCTTCCTTCCTACATTTGTGGGAGGTGCGTGTATGAGTGTTTGTGAGTGAGAGAGAGGGAGTGAGCAGAAGCGGGTGAGAGCTTACGCTTCCGTTCAACCTTGCAGAGGAGAGCGGTACATGCTGTGCACAATAGCTACATCTCCCACACACAAACATGTTGTCCTGTTTTCATACTGTACAACAACAGGCCGGCGCTTCTAACTGGATGATTGGGATCTCTGTGTGTAAGCTTGGGTGGATAACCGTTAAAGAGAATGAAAGAAAGTAAAACCAACCCATTTTCAAAGAAGTACTGTTAAAATTTTAATTCAGGCCTTGGGTTATGGCGTTGGCGGTGGTGAGGGGAATGAAGGCAATGAGAGGGCAGAATATGTGTGTGGACAGAAGATGATGACAGGGATGCTGTGTCAGCATTGCTCTTTTTCTTGGCCAAGAATGTGGCACAGGAGCGCCGCGGGATAATTTGATGACACGTTTGTGTGTTTGAAAGTGACCTAAGCGAGGAGGAGGCGATATGTACGCGAATGTTCGTGTCTATCCACCTGTACTTTATATCACAATTATCTGGAAAACATATTGAGCTTTGAGGACTTATTTGTTAGATTTACATATTTTTTATGATGGTTTGAGTGTGCCAATGTGTGCGGTGCATTAGAGTGTTTCGCAGTTTAGTGCCAACCCCGTGTCCCCTCTCTCCTTTGCCATCTGTGCTCCTGGCATGGCTCCTTACTGTCGGTAATGAAGAGGAACCACCCCCACTCCCATCTCCACTCCCCTCCACCCACCCCTCTCTCTCACTCTTTTGCTTACTTGTCTGGCTCTCTAACAAACCTTTTCCTTTAACTGTGTTGTCTTTCCCCCAAAATGACTTTACTACCTAGAAATCTCCATACACTCCTAAACTCCCGAACTCGCTGCTTTTGAAACATCCCCCTGAACTGCAGCTCCCCTGAATCTGCTTGACTTGATATTGATTCTTCTTTAAACAGAGCCTCTCAGCATGGTGCCTCTTAAGTTCAAACGTTTGAAAGCCTACTTCCCACTCAAATGAACAAATCCTATAAATACTGCACATCTGTGTTCTAAAACCCACACTCACAGCCTAACATTATATATACTTGCACACAAATAAATGTAATCACACGTGAACCATACTCATATATCACATACGATAATATGAAATGCTAATTGGTCTTATATTAGCTATCCCCCAAATCAGTACTGAAGCCAAATTCAGTTTTAACAGCAAATGTCAAAGTTGTTTTATGTCAGCAAAGCTACAATTAGCATTTAGAGTCCTGTTAAAAACTAAATACAACCCGTGCTTCAGTAGCTTCTCGTACTACCTGCAGCAGCAATAATTCAAAGTGATAATTTTCTGCATCTAAGTTTCTTTCTTTCATTGTAGAGAAATCCTGACTCACCATTCTTGACAATGTTGCTTCAGTTCATTGAGGTTTGTGGGCATTCATTCATGCACAGCTCTCTTAAGAGTCCTCCACAGCTTTTCAGCTGGGTTAGGGTCTGAACTTTGGGGAAACTGGAACCCTTTTATTCTATTCTTTTAAACCCAAATCATCACCCCTCCACCAATGTGTTTGACAGTTGTAATGAGGTGTCTGTGCTGTTACTCTGTATTTTCTTTTCACCAGACATGCTGCTACGCATTACGACCAAATGTCTGCACTTTGGCCTCGTCTATTCAAAGAACAGAAGTTCAGAAGTCTCGTGGTTTGTGGTTTGTTGAGGCGCAATGTTAAGATGGAAAATGAGGCCTGTAGAGTTCGAGATGTAGCTCTGTTTATTGGAAGGATTTCTGCTTCTTTGGAGATCCTCACACTTGGTGATGATCAGTTAGTCAAGTGCAATTAATCAGCAGCACCTGGTTCTTATTTAACTTCTGAATTCTTAGTAAGCAGTGTGTACTTTTTCACACAGGACGCTATGAAAGCGTTTTCCCATGATTGTATTTGACACATTGTTGCTAATCCAACTCTGAATAGAACACTTGGAACTCACATACAGTATCCTGTGATTATTGAAAAGATGTGTATTTAAACTTGTCTTTAACAAATCATTTTTTTGTGACTGACCCTGAAACATAACCAAGTTACAGTATTTTTAAGTATTATTCTGCAGAATGAACTGACATTAGGAAAACAACACAACAACTTCAACTGTAAGTGAACTATTGTGTAACTGGTTTATCCACTGTCTCTGCTCTTCTACTCTCTACTTAAAACCAACACTCCCTGGTTCTCCATCACTCCCTTGTTTCTCTAAGCATTTTTGGGGGGAGTAGTTCAGGAGGTCTTGGACGCCATGCATTTCCAAACCACAGGTTCAGTGCACTTTTCCTCATGTTTCCCTCTAATGAGCCCTCCCTTGTGCCAGCATAGCCTGGAGCAGATGGGATGGTTCAGCATGGCATCACCAGCCGACACAGTGGCATGTCAAACAGGCGGTCATGGGCCTGAGCATGCCAAGCACAGTCATACTCTATCGCCATATGGGAATAATGTGCACTGAGATCATGCTGGATAGGCTGACAGAGTGCGATACATGGCCTGAGTCGCCTGCAAATCAGAACAAATGCCTATGGATGCTTAAGCATATATGTATAAGTCTCAAGGCACAAACAAATGACTGTTGACCAGGCTGAGGTCAAGGCTTCAAACACGCTCAGAGTACTGCTGTAGACACTCATCTGTTCACACATGCAAAATGCTCTCTACCCCTGCAGACACGTGCTGTGCACTCACAAATTTGCAAACAGACACACACGCACAATCCAGTCCATTCATCAAATGGCAATAAAAGACAGACACAATTCTATACAACGCTCACCAGCCCTGGCAGTTGCTCCCATTCACACACCAATAGAGGCACACACACCCCCTCCCCTCGGTCCTCTGCAGACTGTGATGATGGCTTGTGTTTGGGAGGTTAATGGCTGTTTGCTCCCCACAACCTTCACACTTGATTACTCAAGTCGACTGCTGTCTGGACTGCGGGGGACATCTCCAGGACACCACAGCCCTTCCTGCCACCACTCTCATAAGTATGCCCTGTTCATTAGAAATGTTAATGAAGTTTGAGGACACAGTGTGCAAAGTGCTGGGAAACGATCCTCAGTGTTATTAGACCACAGCATTAGAAATGATTTAGCAGTGCCTTAATAAACATAAAATAAAGGAAGAAAAGTACATCTTGAAAGATGGAGGAGCAGAACAAAAGTGTTCTGCATTATGCAGGTCACATTTTTATCTATTGCATTTTTAAAAATTCAGTGTGGGCTTTGCAGTGCACTGCATGATGACCATCTGATTTCCATTTGAAAGTAAGGAAATGTGCTGTATGGATAATTTGTGAAATTACTATAAAGTGTGGGAAATTACACACCCACTGAAGTAGTGCAGTTTTTAGAAAAAGTGCCACAACTTCAAACGCTGCATAAAATATCTGTTCCCCAAAGTAGTTAACTTGGCAGTATTAAAGCAAACAGACCTTTCAGTCTTTACTTAGAGAGACTCCAGTGTTGGCACTCGTCCCAAAGTGTTCCAAGTGCAGGTAAGAGGCAAATTCACTACAAAAAAACATAAAATTTATATGTATGGTCATTGCTTTGTTGAAAGCTAAAGTCTCGAACCTATTAGTAATCTGCTAAAACTAACACTTGCTCTTTATTAGTGGCTTGCAGAAATGATATTGTTCTGCAAACTGAATACTTCTGATTACAGGTTTCTGTAGCTCTCTTGGTCTGAAAAATATCCAGTTTGTTAAAAAAGAATTTGACGAGCTGACTTCTGAAGTTGAACAGGTGTGCTTGTTTAATTGAAATGAAGAGCGGGCTTGTGGGAAACACATTTTACACTGCTGTTGGTGTAAGATGATTAAAGAGTACATTTGCACACCAAATTTATACAGGAGAAATACTAACATAGTCACAGAATTGTAATGAGCAGATATCCAAATAGATTATTTAAGTAATTATATATCTGTCAATAAAACAAGGCACGAGGCAGGTAAAACACTTGGAAATAGCCTTGCAGAGCAAAGATTTGAGTACATAGTTCATGATGTGCTATTTTTTTATGCACTGCTTGTTTATCTTGCAGTACTGAACACACCAGTCTATGTTCTATTAATTACAGCCACGGGCACATGATTTAAATTATGTCCTGTTTAAATTATCTGTGGATTTGGTTAAAATATATACAATGCATACATAATCATGTAAACCGAACGACTGCAGGCCACAGACATGGGTGATAACTAATTTTGAAAAATCTATTATTTTGCTTTAACAACATCATGCGACCTTAAAAATAGAAGCACAGAAGAAAAGTAAAATAATTATGCAAATCCGCAGGAAAAAGATAATTTGTGAAATTTCATTTTGCCACTCAGCGTATGATGAGGCCATAAACAACTGAATTATTGTTCAGTGGTTTTAAAATGCTTTCGGTGACATTACATACTTGTTTTTTGCAACAGAATGCAGCACTACTACCGTAGATTTGAATCACAAAATCTGCTCCCTGCTATCCACAAATGTCTCATATATGTGGTGAAAATTGAATTTACAGAGGTAAAGACTATGCAAATGACGCCTTATTCGGAGACCCAGGGGTGCCATTTTATGATTCATGACTGGTAACTGTGTTAACTACCTTCATTGACTTTCAGATGCAGAAGTGTCTTGTTTAAAAATGAGCTATGCGATGTCTAAATTGGAAGGAGTATTTTGGCTGAGCCACAATATTATATAGATTATACATGTGAGTTTGGATAGACAGCCTTATATCCTTCTGCTCTGCAGGCATTGGTGAAGCACGATTTACTAAATGGCTATTATGTACATATAGCAAATGTGGGAATGGAAGCAGAAACAATGTTTCTACTCTGGTGGGATGTGGTGTGCAGGAGGGCCAAGGGTTCTTCAACTGGGGCAAGTGATCCATTTGGACATGATATGCTTTCTGTAAGAGGAAAGGCTCGTAGCAGAAATAGTTACATAAGACTCCAGAAGTTCATATTGTTTCTATGGCAAGAGACAGGGGTTTTATTTTGCTCTTCAGTGTTATCAGGATAAGACCTCTTTTGACGATAATGCCATTTGGCTCCTATCTTAAGATATCATATTTTGTGACTCACAGGAGCGCAGGCCTATCGCTGCAGATCTAATGAAAAGCTGGGTGTATTTTTGTGCATGCGTGTGTGCATTTGTGTCTGCATGCATGCCATCTAAATGGCAGCCATCTGCTAACAGCAAAGATGGCTGTGATGGAAAGATATAAGCAGAAAACAGAGATAAAAATACAAGGAGACATCTATATCGTGATCCTCCTCTTCATCTCCCCCCCCCCCCCCACCCATTTTTTTTTGTTACAGCTACTGCCTATATTTCTATGCGCCTTTCTCTGATTCAAAACTACATTTCCCAACTCTATAAAGTAACTCGCCCTGTGAGTCACTTTTTTGTTAGGAACTGTGGAATCAGGAGGGATGTGTTTTGTTGGTGCATGGAAGGAATTGGGGAGTGGTAAGTGGGGGGTCTGGTAGTCAGTTGAGTACATGGTTGCATGCTGACACAACAGCAAAACAGCCCTCCTACAGCCACATCCAAAATATCTCATGCATGGTGCTGCATTACACACACACAAAAAGATGAGAGGTGGCTGAGTGTGTGGATAGACTACAAAACTGTGTGTGTGTGTTTGTGTGTGTGTTGATGGGGAGGGAGAGAAGAGAAATAAGAAGCAGGGCGGGGAGCAGCAAACAGATTATGTCCCCCAGCCATGATTATCTACGCCTGCCGCTCTGACCCCCCGTCCCAATTACCAAGATAAGGCAGCCTGTGTCCATGTGTGTGCCTGTACAGGAGTGTGTCTACTTTCCTTTCGTTGAAGAAAAATATGTGATGCTTGCTCGTTCATAGGGCATTTGTGTTCACTGGTAGCTATCAGGGACCACACACTTTTTACTTCCCACTGTTCTTGCCCATTGCAGGAGGGTTGTAGGTGTGGTGCTTTAGAATGATGAAATAGCTTCTCTTGATAGTTTCTAGAATTGCAGATGGACAAGAATACGTGTTTGAGTCAGGAAGATGTTGAGAGGACACCTGATTGATTTCAAAAAGCAGGAAATGAATCATACATTTTTCTCCATCCTCTCTAGAATTTTAGAGCTCCTGCTGGAGCATCAAAGACAGGCAACTCCCATCTTCCCTTTCGTACTGCCATCTGCGCCCTGCCTCTTTGCTTTGCCTTTTCATCCTCACCCTCCTTTGCATGCTTCTTATCAGTGCCTGTCATCTTCTCATTTTTTTTAACTCCCTCTCTTTACATCTCTCTTCCCCACAGGTCCCGTAGGGGATGCTGATTTATGATTTGAACCGCATTTCCCAACATGCTGGAGTAAGAGGGTCTGATCCCACGGGACAACCATCAGTCCTGTAAGACAGCATGGGTCTCGACAGCTCCAGGTTGGTGCCAGTTCTCTCATTAGAATCTCCGCAATGAGTCAACATGTAGGCTGTCACTAAAGCCTCGTAGCGCTGAAAGGAGGCACAATGACCACCTGGACTACTGTGATGCCACTGAGGGAGCCACAAGACAGCTCAAGACAAAGATCCTGGGGGAGGTGTGGCAGTTTATGGAGCACTATCCATCTGTAATATCACATACTGTGTGTGGCAAAGTCAAGAACACTGTTATCTGTAGGCCTACGCACACATTTTTCAGTGGTTCAGCAATGCCTATGGTTTGATAAAATGCATTTTTTTAAACAAATATTCGAACACAATCATTGGCCAATGTCGATGGCCCATTTCATTTGCAGGATCCCATCAGTTGTGAAAGCTGCTTTTGTTTTCCTGTTACCATAATTCTGAAATGAAATGAAACTCCTATGTGGATATGAAAAGTATTTTTTACTTCATTACTTATCACTAATCCCGACATATGATGTCCAGCTATCTTTTATACAGAAGCACTAAAAATTAATGAGAACTGCAGTATTGCATACTTTTTTTTTTTTTAAATATACAGATAGGAACAAAATTATTATAAGCACTATGGAATTTAAAGTTGTTGTCAAACTTTTGTGCTTTTTTAAAGTGCATTTTTAAACAGAGCAGGGGATTCTCAACATTGGATTTCTAAACATACTAGTTTTCAAATGGAAATAATAAATAATTTCTATTTGCACACCATAGAATTATTTCAGAATAAAGCAAAAACTACTAGGGTCAATATTGTTAACCCTCTGAAAAACTGAACTTTTTTTGTGAGCCACAGCACAAACTACTGCTGTGCAATGATGTGCTTTAATGTTTTAATGCTCAAAGGTGTAAAATCAAGCTCATTTCAACTTTCACTTGAGAAAAAAATTGAAAATTATCACAAAACAGGAGATGAATACGCAAAATTTGCAGAATTTCTAAGTGTCATGAACTGGAGTGATAATTATTATTAAGAAATTCCAGGAGAACTACGCAGTTGGACCTGGCAGAGGTAGGAAGTGAAAGATTTTAAAGACTCTGGAAAGAAAATAAGGGAAAGTTGTTTCTAAAGCCCCCACACCACTGCCAAGACACCAGTGAAAGAATCTTTGAGAGTACAATTCCCGACTTGACTAAGTCAATTTCTAGATGCTCGCAGACTGAAGCATGCCAAGGACAACCTGGAAAAAGCTTTTGCATACTGGAAACACACCATTTGCTCTTATGAGATGAAACTAGAGCTTTTTAGCCACAGAGAGGCTGCTTATGTTTGGAGAAAGAAGGGAGAAGCATACAACCCAAAGAACACCACAGTGATATCCACAGTGAGGCACGGTGGTGGGAGCATTATCTTATAATGCTTAGGCATCTGGAACTGGGAATCTCATCAATGTGGAAGGAATCATGAAGAAAGAAGGATGTATGGAGATTTTAAAAGAAAATTTCAAGTAGTCAGCAGCAAAACTTGGTTTGCATGATTGATTTGTCTTCCAACACAGCAACAAGCTAAAACACGGGCCACGTTTGACGAAGAAGTACCTCCAGAAGACCAAAATTGAATGTTAAAGACTGGTCTGCATAAACATTTAACTTGAGTTCCACTGAAAAAACTTTGGGGTGAACTTAAGGTCCATACCAGAAGACCTACAAATCTGAAAGAGCTTCGGACATTAGCCAAAATGAATGGGCTGGGATAAGTCAGTTGCCATATTTTTGTCAGCTGAAATTATTGTGTTGTGAAATGATTTTGTTTCTGTGTGCAAAGTAAAATAAGATATAAATCCAAATTAAGCAAAGACATTTGGAAAAAGATGTCTTAAAAATTCCTTGCTCTGTTTAAGAGCACTTGGGAAATGGGAAATTTTTATGGGGAGGCCAATCATTCTCTCCTTACCTGTGAAATTGCTGCTACTTTTGTTCATATGTAGAAGTCCCAATCCCCTTAAAACAACACTAAAACATACTTTTCTTACTTTGTTCAGCAAAACAATAAAACTGAATGAGAAGGTATGTCGTAGTCCAGACTCCAAAACTCCAACACAACAGTGAGACATCAGTGACGGACAGCAGTGGGATTGGATATGTGTGGAGAACAACTTGTTAGTGCTAAAGATGGCTTAACCGCTTGGCTGCCAAGATGAATCCCCTGAAACCAAACGGATCCAATACACACACTGCTGAGGTTTAAGATGTCAATGAGCAAGTCAAGCTTCCCACATTCCTTTCCAACAACCTCCACAAGCTCTTCAGTGGACCAGGAGGGCAAAAACGGTATTCCTAAACACACTGTTTTCAACATGGAAAGCTAGACACTGAATCTGTCTCTCTCTGTTTTCTCAAGTTGCAAATCTGAATTTTTTGAGAGGTTAGATTTGGTGTAGAGAGTGTAGACTTGTGACATGAGACCAATGAGAACTTTGCCACAAGGTTCTTAAATTCAGAGGAAGCAGCTAGAGAAGGGAAAAGAAGTGGGGGGGTAAATAAGAAAAGGCACAGCGAGAATCTTTTTAAATCTTCCACATTCACTCAGTATAAACTGCAGCAACTCTGGTTCTTCACCTTCCAAGTGTAAACTTCAGCATTGCCTTTATGTTCTGAATGGGACTGTAGCAACATTAACTACGTCAGGAAATAAAATGCAGTGACTTTGTGAGTCCATATTTTTGTTTTGTCAAGTATTGTGTGATTTATTGTCAAGGCCATACAGTATATATTACACTTATGTTATCTTGTTATGTATCATTGGCATTTGCAATCATTCATAGCTACTGGCCTTAGCACTATATATAATTACACAGGTTACCATATAGCCCGATGTAAATTAGCAGACAGCTGCGTACACATACAATTTATTATGCTGCCATGTTTCCACACAAACACATTAGTACATTCCATTGCAGCTCTAGTTAGAAAATGTTCTGATTGCTTATTCCTTTGATGTTTATAAAGGCTTCAAAGAACTTCTTTATTAAGTCATGCCTGTTTAACATTTAAAGAGGCATTTGGTTTGTTTCCATTAAAACAAGCAAAGAGCTAAATGTGAGAAAATATTTTAAAATGAAACAGAGTTGCACAGAGATATTTATGTGTAGTTTTTAACAGGCTGTTTTGTGTGTGACACCACACTTTTTTTTTCCTACGCAAATGCTAGGAGGGCTGCATATATTTAATACATTTGTTTTTTCGCTGGTGTTCAGCATTTTCACCAATTCCACAGTGACGACTGCTAATTTTATTCAAATGTGTTAACTACTGGAAAAATGCAAGATTCATTTCAGTTGTCCTTTGCTGAGCGAGATGACTGATTTTAACACAAGTCTGCTTATATTAAATTATGCACCAATCCCTGAGGGTGCACCAGAGGCATTATGTTAATAAACCTTCTCTCATTGGCTCATTGCATCACACTTGGCCTGGAGTTTTGGAAGATACAATGAACATTAAATAAAAGAAAAAAGAGCCATCCTCCAATGGAGCATTAAATTGCCTTTAAAAATCAAATCCCAATCCAAGCATTTCCAAAACAAAATTTATTCAGTCTCTCTCTGATACATGCTCCAACTTTCCAAACTGTAGGATGTTGCGAATGCTGACGGCAACTTTTAGTGCCTACTGCAACTCCATCTTTGACATCTACTTGGCTCAGACAAGACAGGGTGACTCATGATTTAAGTGAGCGATTGGAAACTCATTCAAATTCAATATTTGTGATTCACTGAGAAAATAAGAGAAAGCCATCTGCTCGGAGGCAAGTGAGACCAAGCAGGGGAGGTAGATAAGAACCCAATTTGCTACAATTTAGACTGAACAAACTACCTATTCAGATTTTCAGTTGTCATGCACACGTATATATATAATATATATATATATATTATATATATAATATATATATATATATATATATATTATATATTAGATTAATGCCTAAAAGTAAAAATATACGTATATATGTGTGTTTGTTTGTTAATAATAATAATGGATTGCATTTATATAGCGCTTTTCGAGGCCCTCAAAGCGCTTTACAATACCACTATTCATTCACTCTCACATTCACACACTGGTGGAGGCAGCTACAGTTGTAGCCACAGCTGCCCTGGGGCAGACTGACAGAAGCGAGGCTGCCATATCGTGCCATCGGCCCCTCTGGCCAACACCAGTAGGCAGTAGGTGAAGTGTCTTGCCCAAGGACACAACGACCAAGACTGTCCGAGCCGGGGCTCAAACTGGCAACTTTCTGATTCCAAGATGAACTGCCAACTCTTGAGCGCATTTGATATAAATTATTATCTTTATTATTATTATTATCATTGTATCTGCAGGAAAAACTTTGCTATTTAATTCAGTAGCCAAGGCTGCACATAACACTGATGAAGCACAGAATGTGTTTTAATTCAGGTGTGTGTGGAGGGAGGAATTATTCTTTCATTCCTCCATTGTGGATCACATCCAGTTTCTTATTGGACATATTGTACAATCACTCACTTTATTCCAGTGTTTCATTAGAAGTATTTAATTGTGTGGATGTTATAAAGAGAGTGTGGACATAATAAATAGCATACTAAGCAATGGTACTGAATAGTAGTCGTACAAACACTTACGACTTTGTGTCGATTGTAATTTACAGTGCTGATAACATTATATAGCTCCTCTTGCATTCTTTCATATTATATTCTGCATATATATTCTGCTCCAAGTGAGTTCAAATAGATAAAAACCAAAGTCAACATGAGTACATTCAACTGAGAAACCAGGACATTTGGAGAAATCAGGTCACGCTGGTAATATAACCTGGATACTGCATGTGCAGCTGATCAGTAAGCAGTTAAAATACTGCTACCGCTATCAGAAAATAGTGGTGAAATCTTCCTGCATGCTGCACAAAAATAAGCGAGCACATAGAATTACTATTGGATTCATCAACTGCGCATGTGTCTCATGCTTCTTTATAAGGAAAACATTACATAAAGGTGTGTCATGGCAGAAAGAATGCAAAAGAAAATGTAATGTCCAAGGTTAAAACCATACAAGGTCCATTTTAGTTAAGTATTACCTTGAAAATGACTTTTTTTTTAAGGGGGGGGGGTTGCTTATAAAAATAAGTTGAGCTTAGGCTGTGTTAACAGATGGCAAATGTTATGTTTCCTCAAGACACAAGTGATAAAAGAAAAGGTTTCACATGAGAGTGGACTTATTAAGCTTATTTCCAGCTCCATATTACTATTCTTGGATTCTGCTAGAGTGGCTTTGCACGCTACAGTCAAAAGAGATCATTCTTTATCTCATATTGAGCCTTGGTGCGGCACCTCAGTTCAACCATGAGCCATTTTAGTTATTCACCCTTTAAAGCCCTTTAAGCCAGCTGTCTCCTGATTGGCTGCTGAGATTACAACATTAAGGAAGATCTACTTCACAGCATACAGATCTAAGAGTACAAAAAACAGTGTTCACGACAGCATGTAGGCTGAACTCTCAAGTCTGAGAAATTACTTGTACATACACTGACCTCACTACCATATCAGTATGGCGACAGTACGCTAGCAGTGAATTGGGGAAGTGTTTCCCATTAAAATAAATGTTATGTTCGAGAGGATAAAGTGTGCATATTAAGATAAAACTGCAGCTTTTTAACCAACTCTCCATTCTGACCAATATTTCATTGCTAACTCTTCTAAAGCTGCTTTTTGATTATTTTGAAATGTTCTTTTGGAAAATGACAAATGTGCATAACTAGTGAATGAATTTGTTACAAAGCCTAAAAGGTCCATTTAGTCTTGTGATGATTTCTACACCCTGTATTTTTCAGTCCTGCATAATGAACAGTTATTTGTAATGTCTCCTACACACTGGGCGTTTCAGTCTATGCTGAAGTGAGCACTTTCAGATGGATGGGGCAAAGGCTATGGCATTAGCAGACGGAGTTCTCACACCCCACATGCTGGCCATATGTCATGCCAAATCGCATCTCATCTCTCGCTAAGAGAAGGTGCTGCTGGAGGCTAAAAGGCCACCCTCCAGACCGATATCATCAGCTTGACACCCTGACCTGGACAGAGCTGAGGGCTACAGCTATGCTCTGTATCATATCTAGACACATTAAGTCAACTGAGCTACGCTGCAATAAAACACAAAGCCGATCTTTTAAAACTAGGCAGCCCAAAGTCCAGACATAAAAGCGGGTCAATAACAGTGCAGTCCATTAAATGCATTATTTGTGGGTACTACCAAATACTTGTGAATATATATCTTAATGTCATAATTAACTGCATGGTGGTGTGGTGGTTAGCCTTGTTTCAGTGTCACAGTAAGAAGGTCCTGAGTGGGAATCAAGGCCTTTCTTTGTAGATTTTCCATGTTCTCTCTGTGTCTGTGCAGGTTCTCCCCAGATACTCTTCATCCCACATTCCAAAGAGACGAATGGGGATAGAATAATTAGCAACTATAATATGGCTGTGAATGGTTGTCTGTCTCTACTGTATGCGTTAGCCCCATGACGGATGGCCTGCCCAGAGTGTCCAGGAGAGGATACATGAATCTTCGTTATGGTTACAATTTAAAATGAATGCTCAGCCTGCAAAATCTTTGTTCTGCTGGCTACTTTCTTTGTGGACCAACCAGCAGACACTTCGGTAATCCTGACTTTCTTACTAAAATTCAAGGCTTAAGCTTTTGTAGGACTCGGGAGGCGATATCGACCAGGAGATGTCATGGTACTGAATAAATTGTTGTCTGTAGTTCTGCCTGATTTGTTCCCTCACTGCTTTTTCTCTTCCTCTCTCTCTCTCTCTTTCTCTCTCTCTCTCTCTCTCTCTCTCTCACACACACACACACACACACACACACACACAGATACAAACACAGTCCCTCGCTCTCATCCAGTTACACTTACTGTATATACTTGAAACTCTCACACACTGTTGTGTGACCGAGAGAAGTCCTACCCATAAAAAAGGAAATTACCAGACAAGATCAGTCATGCAAAGAAACAAAGAAAGGTTAAATAAAATATTCCCTGCAAAACCACTGAATTCCAAGTCTGCAACAAATTACTGCTTAAGTAGAAAGAATGCGTAAGAAAATCAATATTTAAACTCAACAGCTTCTTTTGAGCTTTAACAATAAAGCATACAGAACCTCTGATGCCACAGCTTTCAGTACAGAAGTTGTTCAGTTTTAAACAGCTTCACAGTGAAATGTTTGAACGCTATGTTGGAACAAAGCGTATGGCAGTCTTTAATCGAGCTAAACCCTTGTGTTAGTCTGACATCTAGTGGTTAATCCAAGGTATTGTGCTCTTTTAAGCATAATTGAAATGTTTCCTCTTCTGGTGTCTCTTCCACATATTTAGGGACATAATTCGACATACACTAAGGCCACTTCGAAGCCCGATGGAAGCTCATGAGGTTTTTGCATCGTAGTTTTATATGAATAGCTTTTAGGTGCAGTGATGTGAGTGACATACTGTAACGACAAATGTGATTAATCTGGCTGCAATAACGAAGTAGAAAATTAATTAATGCCCAATTCTCTAAACATACACAAAAGAAAACAGAAGTGATTTATTAATTGGTACCTTCTCAGCTGTTGTTGTTAGACACAGATCAAAGTCATGCCCCAACCTTTCCCCCTTCACAAATACTTCATCGAAACTGAGAAACACACCCACACACATGCAATCATTGGCAAACAAGAGGTTTTCTCTACTTTGTCACCACTGCTGGCAGCACTTACCTGTGGGCTAGTTGTTCAATTGTCAGTGACCGTGATAGAAATAACAGTTTGCTATCATTTTGTCAGCATGAGGCAGAAAAACATTAGCTTGCTTGGAAAACAAGCACACACCAGGTGGTGCCATCTCTCAGTGGATAAGCAATTAGCTTTGAAGGGGGGGGGCAAAACTACAGTTTCCCCCCCCACAAAGAAAACAAGCAACACCTGTGTGTGCAGCCATGTGGAGCCCAAACTCAGCGTCGCATAATAGAAAATAGGGACATCCAACAGGGGAGTGTCAAGTTGCCCTTTTCTGAATGTGTTTGTGGAAAAGGTTGACAGGAAAATGACTAGAATGGGGAATAAGCAGGGGGAAGGCAATGAAATAATTTCATAGCTGAGAGTAGACAAATGAGAAAGGTTGTGGGATGGAAAATTCTAATAATTACGCAAGTGAAACATTAATTAAATCTATGTGAGAAAAGGGGAAATTAAAGTGACAAAAGGAAATAAGAAAAACACAGATCAGGTAATTTTAAAAAAAGGGACAGACATACAATAGAGGCGGGAGAAAAAAGCTGAATGATGGGAAAAAAATTAAGAGTTGTGTTTTCAAAACTAAGAAAATATGGGAGCAGAGACACGGGTAATGAGCGGAGGGAAACAAATCATGTGGACAGAAGAGAGCAGAAAGCGCCACGGCACAGAGTCAGGATGAAAAAGACAGATACATTTTAGTCAGAAAAATGGATAGAACCACTTACTGAGGCTACAGTCTATCCTGATACAATCTGGCGGGAGAGAGAGCGAAATGGTGAGATCAAATAAAAAGAAAAGGAGGAAAAAGGATAGAAAGAAGAGATTGGATAAAAGAGAAAAAAAAGACATTTTTACATCCTTCAAGGTACATTCTGCAGACAACCAAACTTTGCTCTGGGGCCACCATCCGGGGACAGGCTCTGAGTCAGGATCACCCTTTCCCTTCATCAATCCCATCAACCTTCTTTCGCCTTGCTCCACCCAATCCTCCCAAAGCACAGTAGAAGGCAGACTTGCAAAATAAGATCTATGTATTACAAATATGAAAATAAACTATACAAAGTGGTCTACTGCTGACACTGAATACCTAATAAGACTACTTTGTGATTATAAGGAAAACTAAAGTAAATTCTGTGCTTGGACTCACTTGGTTCCTATTAAGCACAATCTCTTAATGGCCTTTTTATCTCTTCCACTGCTTATTGTGATTGTTTTTTCCTCATAATAATAATAATAATAAAACATCCTTTAGAAAACTGTTTAGAAATGGTCTAAATGTGCTGGTTATAATCACGCGGTTTGAAAAAAATGGTTTGAGTACTATCTAACTGATCCATTCTCCTCACACTGTGGACATAAACGCTGCAATACCGTCATTACAGCAGACGTCGCACCACGCAACTGTAACCTCAGCTGCCTTTCCTGGTAATTTGAGATTCACTTGCCTTCTACAGCACTTTGGGTTCGACAAACCCGACAGTAACTGACACGAAAAGGTGATCTGCACATCCCAGCCACCTCATGCCTTGTGCACAGAAACTGACATAGGCCTGTATATATTTTGTGCTACTTGCTACAAGTGGTGCGAGGAAAATGCCGTAAAAAGTGTTTCATCTTTTTAAAAGGTTTAAAAATATGATCTTGTGGCTTAAAGCACAGAAAAGCTCAGTTAAAATCATGCAAAGTGTCCGTAAATGCCCAAGAAACTCAATGTGACTCTTCAGCGTAAACGGACCTTTGACTCGACTCTAAATGGAGCTAGGGATTTCTTTGACAGGAACTAGTACACTCTACCTGTCACACGCTGATATGTTATGATCTACGTGTGCATGTGGCAGAGTGGCTGGGTTGTGGTCTCGAGCTGTCAACCGCTACAGAATAGTGGACACAAACAGCCAGGAACCAGTATCACTCTGTAGAGATTTGGAGGTCATACAAACACAATGATATTAAAATGCGTTTATGGGCCACGAGCATCGACTGATGTTTTCCGAATACATTTAATTCAGGACAAAAGCGACATTCATGATTGTAAACAGTGTAAAGCATTTTGTAGAGGAGGTCTAATCATGAATTACTCATTCGATAATCAATAAATACAATATTTATGGCATTAGGTAAAACATGCCAGTCGTCATCTGGCCTACACATCGCAGGCTGAACATGTTACCGTCACTCTCTATCATTAAAGATATCATTAGGACTACATCTGCCCAATTATAGCAGTTCCTAGTGATTAATTACCAGGATTTTAATTATCTTAACAAGGATTAAGGCCTTAACAGATCAGAAGGATTCCCTTCCGACTTGTTTCACTTTAGTTGTTAATTAATTTTCTTGCAAAAGAGCAGTGGAAATCATTAGCATAGCTAAGCTGAGTTTCATTTAAAAGCCGGTAAGAAAGGAAGGAAAAGGGGCTGGTATAGAAATTCTCTTGAGGATTAGCTTTAAGTGTGGGCGCATAGCTGAGAGGTTAAAATGTGGCCCTAGGTACATTAAGTTCAGCTGTGTATGCCCCGACAGCTACAGCTGTGAGCTGGTCTCTGACTGTTTGATCCGAGGGCCGCAGACATACAGGCCATTGAAGGGATGAAAAGTTCCATCTTTTGTGTCCTGGCCAGGAGGGGTTTTATGACTGATGGAAAAAAGTGAGAGTGTGAAGGAGAAAGAAGATAGAAAGAGGAAAGAGAGGGGAATGGCCTCCTTCATTTATCCCACTGCCCCCATTCATGTCTCTAAGGTGGCTTAAACTCTAATATTCCAGAGTGCACCTCTGTCATGCTCCTCCTGGTTCACTGCTGACAGTGTGGTCCTTCAAAGGGTCAGGACAGATTTAAAGTATCTAGAGCTGGAAGGTCATACCATCTTCCCCAGAGCAATGGTATTCATTGCAATGAAATTTTAATAAGTCAATAGGAAGCATTATTAGAGGGGATTCATATCCCCTTCCTAAGATTCCATCTAGCTTACAAAATCACGGAGCTTCTCCTATTAACACTCAGGCTGCTTCACATCCTCAAACCTCCCTTTCAGCACATGGGCCTATGAAAAAGACTCCTGCCTACTCGCAGCACCAGGGAAGCTTTGGTAGAGCTCCGGTATAACGCAAGAACCATTAGGAAGCGCAAGACAGAGGCAAGCCCACCCTGAAGCTTTAAGAGCAACCTTCAAGGGCTCAGGGTCAAGGCAGTGATATTGTTAGAGATGGAGCTTTTTTACCAGGATGAGGAGCCATGGGGCTTCACAGAGTACAAGAAGAAGGGGATGAATGCAGAGGAAGCGGGGGCAGGGGTCGAAGCATATTGAAGAGAAGTTACTGCAGGGTGTCTCCCTACAGAGGCTGCAATGACTGCGTTTTGGAGCTAGTTTTACATTTTGACTTTGTCTCATTTTCTCACAGTTAGCAGTTGGTAAGGGATAAGTTTCTCTTTGTTCCTCAGTTTTCTCACATAAATAGCTCTTGAGCACTGTTGGCAGTTAAAAACATTAGGTAACGGCCAGAACCTACTGATGTAACAGAGGGACGCGTTCAGAAACTTTTCCCCAGCCAACTACCTGACAATGTTATAAAAAAAAAAATCATGCTGTGAAACTCAAAATGTCAAACCATTATTCTGAGTACAAAGGCATACAATGCTGAAATACAAAGTGAGTGTGAGGAGACAGGGAAGGAGGCAAGGGAAAGGTTAGCGGGGACATCCACAATGAATCACGGGGGCCTACCGAGGTTAACGGTGAGCTTGACGCGGCCTCCGTCCAGCTCCAGTCGCAGGGTGTCCGCTGACTCCTTGGAGGTGGTGGCCATGAGCAGGCCGTACGCTCGCTGAGACATGAAGCGCAGCGCCACGTCTTCGGCCTCCGTGTGCATGGTGACCGGCATGATGATCTTCAGGTACATGCTGCCGTCGTAACTCAGCACCGTCGCCTCTGCAAAGGGGCGATGAAGAGGATGAAGTAAGCAACGAGTAACAATCGAGGGAACGGTGTCTCCCGAACAAAGGTCGGGCCGGTATCACAGCTAAGTTTAAAGTAGCTGTGATAATCCATGTAAGCTTAATTACAGTTGAAAAATCTTTCAATCACTCACATCCCGCTTTCTCCAAAGACGACAGCTCTAATTCAAACAGGATTTAGACAAGACGTGTATTTGGACGCCATATCAACAGCATAGGATCAAGGGAAAACTCGGCATGAATCAAGATCAAAGCCATGTATGTCTGAAAACGTCACACCAAAACAAAAGGGGATATAAATCTTGTTACACCTCTCAGACATTCAAATTTAACAATTTCATAGAAATAATCAATGCGCACATCTTCTGAATGTCTTTTTCTGTGTGTACACTTTTAGCACACCTTATCATTTACAATGGATTTGTTAAATATGTATAACATTTGCTTAAATTAGATCTATCGGATGGCCTAGGAACGCCTTAGGGAGGTCTGGGCTTCTGTGACCCAGCCCCCTGATAAGGGGATAAAAAAAATATGGATGGATAAATAATTATCTCATAATTATGTTTACATTTGTTTACAAGAACCCACATTTCAAGAAAATGCTGACAATTTGTATTAATACAAGAAGAACAGGAAACCACAAAAAAAGGACTTAACAAAAACATCAGATGCTTGCCAAGCTTAGAAAAACAAAACTCAGTCCGTGCTGTAACACGGTCTTCATGTTCACACTACATTGAAGCGTGGTTACTTTCTCTAACATCGCTGCTGCCATAAATAGACCGCTGTTGGAGATTGACAGTTCCAGAGGAGTGCTCTTATCTTGGAGCGTGGGTCGATATGTGTCACCACAGGCTAACATGAGTCACTTTCACAGGGTGCTTCAAGCATTTAGATTTTAGAGTGTACAAAAACACGATGTTAAAAGATGCAGAAAAATCCCTCCTACAGGCCAGCAATCGCTTAAAATGCTGCTATTTCAAGAGAGCACATCAGATTCGCAAATCCTACACAACACACTGTGTGTACTTTGACAAAAGTCGCACTTGTATAAAAATGTGATGCCGCTGCATTATTTTATCAAAACAGTGAACGGCTAAAAGAGACCATTCATTATTGCATAATCACCATCACTACAACCTGCAGGGCCCTGTCCTTGTCAAATCAATATCTCAGATTCTCCTGTCATTCAGCTAATCTGTGAACTCAGTTTATATACACAGGTGTATCTAGCTGGGTATTACAGAAGTGTGCCTGCAATAATACAAAAATCCACAAGATGGCAGAAGAACATCACTTAAACCACACTTGTCATCCGAGGAACCAAATAGTAAATTGTTAAAATTATCACCCTTCAAAATAAGGATATTTCATCCTATACCCTGACTGTCCTGACTTGAATCCAATTTCTCCTTCCCTCATTACCCTCCTTGTCCCTCAAAATTCCATTCCGTCATGGCTCACTCACCCCCTCAGACAAGCTAAGACAAACCGCAGGCTGAGGTGTCTGCACCTAATTGGGATGAATCAGAAGGACGTGGTGTTGTTTGACGAGCTCACCCTGCCTCGCTGTGGTGCAAAGGCCACTCGTGTGTGTGTGACTGACACAGATGGCGGCAGGAGGCCTGGCTGCTCTGTCGCACTCCTGCCAACATCCCAGCACTTCAGCCAGTGGGCTGAATGCAAGCAAGTCTCAGGTGGCATTTGGTGCACACACAGCTCCTTGTTGGTTACAATACAAGGAAGAATGTTGTCGTATGTGTCAGCACATTAACTTAACAGAAACTTTTCGTTGTTTGGTGTTGGGACTCTCATGATTTCCTTTTCATTCTTACTGCAGTGCATGGCGCCTTATATAAAGGAATATCTTTGCTTGTGTGTATATGTCTGTCCTGCTTTTAATGCGATAAAAAAGCATTTCATTTCTTTTCTGGAGTGTAGCCAAAACAATTATATTTAGCATAGTCAGTATTCAATTATAAACAATGAATTCAGATTCTATAATTAATCCTTAAGTGGTCAAAGAAGCTTCACTCTTGGCCCTTCTTACCTATCTCACAGTTGGTACCAAGGTATCCGGTGCCAGTGCAATCACAAATGTACCGGTTCCAGCCCTCTTTGCAAAGACCTCCGTTGCCACAGGGGGCACTGCTGCAGCGTTTCTGTAGCTCACGGGTGCAGAAACTGCTGACACCCAGGGCACTCTGGATCTCAGCCAGCCGGCGGACATCCCGGCTCTTGCCATCGATGAATAGGTCACGGACGCAGCCTACGTAGCCGTAGTTAAGGAGCGCTGTCCAAACTTCTGGCGGCAGGATGAGATCTGACTTAGATTCGGGCAGCCCGCCCAAGTACATATCAGTGTCCAGGTCCAGGATTTCACTGCCCTCTGGGGAGCTGAAGGGCATGCTGCGGCTGTTGACTGAGATTGATCCTAAAATACAGAAAGAAAGAAGAAACAAGCAGCAAGATGTTAACTTTTGAATCTGATGTTACTGGCACCTGGATACATCACCCTAACTGCAGCTACATGAATGAATATAGGTCCAGCTTATCTGTGCATGACTGAGCATGCATCTTGTATTTAGTGCTTGACTAAAGCGATTCAGATGGTCAGGACTGAAAATGTGTATAGTCTATATACGTAAATGTGAGTGAGCGGAATAGTGGGAGGGGCAGTAGGTGGCTAATTTAGGGAAACAGAGCAGGGACAGACGGAGACAGAAGGACATACACGCCACAGAAAGAATAGATGACAGTCGAGTGTGCATCCATATGCGTGTGTGTGTCTAATGTGTCTATAATAGGCTAAATGGAGGAGAAGGGAAGCAGAATGCAGCAGGGAGTGGGTGAAACAAAAGGCCCTCTCTCTTTCGGTGATTAACGACTCCATCTTAATTTTCTATTAAAAGCCAATTACAGGAGGAGCAGCAGTGAGATCCCATGCGTGCATACACACTCACACACACACGTATGCACGCACTCATTCACACGCTTCCTCATTATAAGGCAACAATTGAGGGAGATATAATGTCCAAGGTTCTTTCCCACCTACAGATCATTCATCAGACAATGCCCACTCAAGCATACAGATGCTCCTGTTTGCACCCCCAGAAGGCAGAGGAATTTAAAGACATCACACAGTTTTTAAAAATAGATATACTGTTAGTATATGTAATCACTACTCTGCTTCCAACATGATCGAATTGTCATGAAGGACAAAACAGTATTAGACTGTGACAAAGTCAGTTCTGTCCCCTTTTCCGTGCAGAGTCTATATTTCTGTCTTCCTAATCCAGTGAGCCGTTCACATGCACTTCAATCGCATGCAACATAAAAAAGGGACTAACCCAGTTTTAAAGCACTCCTCACCTTTCCTTCCTTCTCTTTGGAAATCCACATGGCACCATTCCCCATCGTTGACCTTCTTGTTGCTGGCCTTGAGCTTTGTTTTTCCGGAGCCCATATCAATCAGCAGGTACAAATACCCCTCCAGAAGCTCCATGGCAAAGTAATCAGTCTTCAGCTCCCTACCAGGCTTCTGCTCTTTAGGCCCCTGAGGCCGTCCGTGGCTGAATAACAGAAGGCCGCTGGGCTCTGTGGTCCGGAAGTCAAAAGAGATAGAGCCCGTCTTCTTGGTGTTCCACTTTGGCAGAGAGATGTAGGACTCGGGGGTCTCAAAAGTTACAGGATCCAGGGCTGCTACATCCTCACAGCGGAACACCAGGTCACCATTCAGGGTGATTTTCGGGTCACGCTCGATGGCCAGCCGTGACAGCTCCAGCTTAAAGTCGTTGTTCTTGTACACCACCTAAAAGAAAAGCAAATGGTTGAAAGGTTATGATTGGGCATTTGGAGCCAGACTATGATTTAAAAACATGTGACTCAAAAAACAAAATGCCGTTTCAACAGCATAGTCTGTGTTGTCATGGCTGTTAATACTGAGAGCCAGCAAATGCATTTTAATTGCTTCAGGTAGTTTCAAGTATTAGTTATAGTCGCCGCCGGGGAATCTCAAGAGCACGGGGAAATGACTTAAAACTTGAATAAGTACATGACTTTTTCATGAACTGCAGAGTGGAACTAGTATTAGCGGAAAAGAAGCTGCTTTAGTATCTCCTGCACATGACCCGGTAACAACAATTTTAGGTCAGAGAAAAGGTTTTGCTAAGGGAAACAGGAAGAGCCAAGAAGCGAGATGAAAGCAGGCTGAGTGCCGATGTCTGCTAGTACTGAGGTGTGGACCCACAACTTAAAGAGTGTATTGTACTCTCATCACTGGTGTTTAAACTCCTGAACTCTGGTTCATTCCATAAACCATACAAATGTTTCTTCTTGTACAAAACCATTCCTCACAAATGGAGTAAATATGCATAATAAATTGAAAAATTAAAAAGGCTCCAGGGGATATCCAGAAACAGAAAAAAAGCGAACGTTGCCTACAGCTCCAATGCAAATGTCTCCAATGGTCTTTGATGAAATACAGCTCTATTGTTTGAGCTCAGAGTGTGCCTCCGTGTATGCATTCATAATGGATTAATTGCTGAAGGCAAAGCAAATTGTTCTTGTCTTTCATAGTTTTAGTTTTCTTTTTATTTGTTGAACACTCTGTACACAGCTTTGTGAGAGGCCTTCCTCAAGGTAATACTGTGAATCAGCAGAGCTCTCTCCATTTGTGCGCTGTTCGCACTCTCTGTTTACCACACTGCTCACAATAAAACTGAGAAAAAATAAGCTGGTCTTCATTTCAATCCCTGATTTCTGCTGCTGTCTAAGCTGAAAGGTTAAGGAGATTGTTCCGGTTCGGTTTGATTCCGCCAGCAGATGTTCTCTTCTGAATTGTCACAGAGTATAAAAACACAAAGAGCTACCTGCTCTTTGTGTTTGGAGTACAATTCTTGTTCTCATGAAAGGATGGAATGAAAGTCATCACCTTCCATTCATATCTATTACTTCCCACACTGGAAAAGGGTGAAATTTCAATTGCACAGAGGTCAGAGTGAAAATGAAGGTAGAAAACTTTTTACTATGCTTCAGAATTAAGTTTCTCATTTATGAAACACATGTTTCATTTCTTCAATCATGTAAAAAAAACCCAAACATATATGACAAGTTGAAGTGAAGATCTTATACTTAAGAAAAACTGAAACCTTGAAAATATTCACTAGTTATGTAAGTGTATTCTAGTTTGGGAAGCATAGACATACGACCCTGTCCTAAACTGCTATAGCCAAACATCTATAACATCTATAACATCATTTATAGCAGCAGAAGACACAATTTCTTGGAAGAGACCAAGTTTAAGTTATATCAAGGACTTGCTTGGGTATTTTAGGTGCTCATTGTACATGTACAACCAAATCATGGGTGCTCCACTTCAACTGTGCTGGAACAAGATAGAAATAGTGAGACTAAATAAGAAACGGGAGAAATGTATTGGATTTGTATGATTTTATGTTTTAATTATAAATACACGATTTATGGGTGTGTTTGGGTCATATTTTTAAATATATAAAGTATAATATATGAATGTTTACATGTTTTAATTGTTTTCTTTGGGAAAATGTGGAAGCACCTCTGGCGGGTTATGAGCAAGGTGTGGCTCAATAGCAACAGGATATGAAGGACTGCCAATTACCTGATTAGTGTGCGTTCTGTTTGCATGTGCTGAACAAATAAATACTGTTGGGAGTCATCATAAAGTTAAATTTAAGTTTAAATCTGGTCCCTTTTTTCATTAATCATCCCAAAGTCATTTAAAGTTGGGGTACACAACAGTACCGTAACTTGATTAAAAAAATATAACTGGTGCAAAAGGGATCTACACTCCTGCATTGCCTCTGGGCCCTGAGTCTATCCTGCAACAGTAGATGTGCCTTTTCAGACCAGATCAGAAAAGTATAAACAAATCCGGAGATGTCCAGGAAGAAAACAAACCAGCATTGCCCTGGTGGTATCTTCACAAAATATGTGCATTATTGACTGTAATCCATTCTAAAAAGTACACAATTTTCTGTTTTCTGACTATGTAGCATTACTTTAAAAAAACAACAACAAAAAAACAATATCTATGAAACTGGGGAGAGTTAGTACAGTTTTGGCTGCTATAAGAAGACTTGATGAAAATTGCACCAGTCTGGGTGAGCAGACTTCACACAGTTTCCATGCAGAGGACCACGATCTTTGAAACAAGTGGATCATTAACAGGAAATACTTTATTCCCAGCAAAAACAGCATGAAAGGTTTTGGTTAAGGGTACTTCACTTACCCAGTAGAGTTATTCAGCTGTCTAGCCAAGCATGATGCAATGCTTAGCTAGCTAATATTAGATGCTCACTGGGGGCTGTGTAACCTGACTTAGATTAGATGGGTTTGATGGATTTTACCAAACTGCAGCTAAACTTAACTAATATGATGTACAGAATATTGTATTTCATTTCTTGTTTTTCACAGAATTTTAACTTACTGAGCAGAATTATTATTGCTGAATTATTTTGTGTGTATTGTGTCACATTTTGGTTTTGATTTGCATTGGCCTGTTTTTGCATTTGCTTGTGTGTATAATTTGCCTTCTGCGATGTGGTTCATGATTTTTTTGGCTGCCTAATTTGTCCAGACCGCTGCTGTCATTCCTCATTGTCTTTCATGGTTTCTCTTTCAAACGCCCTCCAATCTAACCTATTTTTTTTCTCGCACACGGGCACACTATCTCATCCACTCACTCTTCCTTTCTGTCAAATGCTACACCTACACACCGGCACTGAATGCTCAACAAGAACACAGATATGCTGGGTTATTCTTAAACTTAAGCCTCCTTTGGTTATCTTCAACATTAACCACGCTGCCACATGTACTGTACACCTCATAATGTCACCATTAGCACAGATTAGTACTGGTAATTAGGTATGATAATACTAAAATTGGCAGCAAATAAGGCGTAAACTCCTCTTGCTTAAGGTGTTAGAAAGAGAGAGAGATAGGTGCAAGAGAGGAAAAGCAGCATAAAAAATAAAAGCTTTATTTTTATTTGATTTATTTACAGGTTTTCTCTTGGTTTTGCGTTCAGCTCTGTATCCAAAAAAGGAAAAACTGTCATTACCATCATTGCAGAGACTGCTTGAAGAATTTCCTTTGTCTTGATCATTCAATTGTTGTTTGACTTTGCCTGTTTACTCATTTCCTGTTTTATTTTGTAGTCATTTGTCGCCTATGTTTTGCATGTAGCTTTATTTCCCTTGTGTCGTTATCCTAATTAGTTTCACCTGGGCCTTGTTCCACAGCTGTGTCTAATTCCCTGATTAGCCCTCAGTGCATTTGTGTATGTATATATAGCCCCATTTTCCGTTTGTTTGAGTGTGTGTTAATCTACAGTTCTGCGTTCCTGTCAGTGAGTGTGAAGTGTGGCTATTTTCTTTCTTTGTTTATGGACTTTGGTGTTCCACCAAAGAAAAGGTTGTTTTTTAGTTTATTTTTGTGTCCGTGAGTCCTTTGTTTGCATCATTCCTGCCAAACCTCTTGCCAAACCAAGTGCTGTGCTTGTTATAAAGAATCACACAACATGTTTGAAAAGACAAGATGAGGTAAGAAATCCAGCCATAAACATCTTGTAGCTGATGACTTTCAGCTTAGAGACTCCAATGACTGATTTTCAATAACAGACAGGTCTGCAACACTGTTGACTGGCTACTTTAAAGATGAACATATATTTTAAACACTTAGAGTGTTGAAGGGTAATTTTCAGGTAATTTTCATCACTTTTTCTTGAGTATTAACTTTACAGCTACTTGATCCAGATAGACTATTATGTGCTCAAACTTACATAGAATTTAGTGTGTCCCTTAGAGGGTTCTTTTTATAGGTTTTCAGAGTCAATAACCACAGTAAGGGTGGCCAGATTTCTACTATATTTGTGGTTTTCTCCTTTCTTGTTTCCTGGAATTTTAGTCAAAATTTTTGAATATGATTCCTTGAACATAGCACTGATGCCATAAAACATATTTCCAATTTTATATGGCAAAGAGGGTAACAGTCACTAATGACGTGCTTTTAAAAAGTATACAAATGTATCCAGTTGTTTGGAGCCAACAAATAACCTGGCTAGGCAGAGGCAGGACACTACAAGCATAACCACAAATTACTGCAAGCTTTCAACGTGTACATGACATCAAAACCTTTGTAAGGTTAGGATGGGTGTCACTAGTTAGAACAACAATGAATGTAGGCATTTATCTTGGTGGCAGATCAGCTACTACTTACAGTAGTGATTCAGCAAAAGCAGAATTGTTTTGAACTGCCAGTTCAGGTGGCTGGTACTGAATGGCAAACATGTTTAGCATGCCTGACTAGGTTCAGATGCTCTGTAAACTCGTCCTTATCATACTAGCACCTGTGTGAGAATCAATTTTATTTTCATTTGTTGGAAACACTCCTTGTTAGTTTTGGTGAAATTGTTTATTAATTGAGAGATAAGCCATCTTTTCAGCCAGTTAAGTCTACAACTCAGTCTTTGGTAAAGGGGTAGATTAGCTAGAGGGAACACAACGTCGTAAAATGCTAAAGACGGTAGAAGAGAGTGGTGTTAAGCAGTATGGAAAACAGGAGAAGATGGTGGCGAAAGACAAATGAGAGGGTAACAGAAGGACAGAGGACTACATGGGAGCACTAAAGCGTGTAAAGCATACCATCACTCACAGTTAAGCCAATGCCTTATAGCACATGTGTCAAACTCAAGGCCTGCGGGCCACATCTGGCACGGCGGACATTTATATCCGGCCCGTGAGATCATTTTATATAGATTTATTATTATTGTTATGCATGGCCCGGCGATATGAGGCGCTAATAACACACAAACTACAGATCCCAAAATGCAGCGCTGCAGCCTTCTTGACGAACGCTAGGCTAGCTGGGAACATCCCCACGTCAATCAAGTCAAACTTCTGTTATTGCGAAGCTAGCCCCTCACAATGGCGAAGAGAAAAGTTGATTCTGAAAAAAGAGCCTTTCAGCACCAGTGGGAGACTGAATATATGTTTACAAACATTGCCGGTAAACCCGTGTGTCTTATTAGTGGAGCTAATGTGGCTGTAATTAAGGAATTTAATTTAAGGCGAGAAATAGGCTGAAAAACCTAAATGCCGAGCAGAAATTACAGAAAGTAGAAGAGCAAAAGAAGAATCTAACATTTCAGCAGACTTTTTTCTCCAGAGCAAAATCACAAAGTGAAGCTGTTGTGAAAGCAAGTTTTATTGTAGCAGAGGAGACAGCCAAATCAGCCCGGCCATTTACCGAGGGAGAGTTTCTGAAGAACTGCATGATGAAGGTGTGCAATGTCTTGTGTCCAGACAAAACGCAGATTTTGGCAAATGAGAGCCTGAGCAGAAACGTATGTCAAAGTGTAACCGACATGAAACTGCCCTGGGACAAACTTGTTGGACTTACAACAGATGGAGCGCTGGTGTTGTGTGGTGAAAAAAGTGGACTAGTCGGCAGGATGTGAGTAAAGATGCAGGAGAACTGTACCAGTGAGTCAACAGCATGCTGCATCATACACCAGGAAACGCCGTGTGGTAAAGTCCTAAAAATGGAGCATGTAATGTGACGCAAACCGTAAATTTTATCCGAACTAAAGGTTTAAATCACCGTCAATTTCAGTCTTTTATGTGGGAAATAGATTCAGAGTTTGCCGACATGCCATCACTCAGAGGTCCGTTGGCTGAGTTGGGGAAAAATTCTCAATAGGGTTTTTGAGCTCAGCAAGGAAATCTGTCAGTTCATGGACATGGCATGTATGATGCGGTGAAGGCATTTCAAGTTAAGCTGTCACAAATGTTCAGTGCAACTTGCCTCACTTTCCCTGTTGCCAAGTAATGTTGAACCAAGTCAGCGCAACAGTGTTCCCAAATGCGCACTTTGCTGATAAACTGAGCGCACTGAGTTCGCACGGCGCTTTGGTGACTTTGAGCCACAAAATGAGAATTTTGAGCTGCTTCACAACCCATTTACAGTTGACGTGGAAACTGCACCTGTGCAGATTCAGATGGAGCTGCATTCTAATGGGACACTCAAGGGAAAGTACGACACTGAATGGCCTGCACAGTTTATTAGTTCCATTCCTGAAGCAATGCCCCAGCTCCAGATCGAACCTTGTGTATGTTTTATTTTATTTTTTCTGGGGTATTTGACAGCATGTTCATATTTCTGACTTGCAAAATTTTGACAGGATATATTTTTATGGAGAGAAAAATATTTAAAGTTTATTTTTTTAAGTTTATTTATTCTGGAATTATATTCCTGTCCGTATTCACATTTATGTTTAAAAAACATTGTTTTAGTGTGTTCAATAAATGTTTATCTTGTGTGGCCCGTGACCTAAAGTGTGCTTTGAGGTTTGGCCCCCTGTGCAATTGAGTTTGACACCCCTGCCTTATAGAGTCTGCAGTCAGACAGGGTCAGGTGTCTTTACAACTGCTTGTGCTCACGTTGCATCCTTATTCCTACCATCTGTCTTTCGCTCACTACTTACTGAAAACTCACTGCTATCAAAAGTTTAAAAAAAATGCATTGTTCTTACACAAATTAAAACTGTTCCCCTTTATTTTTGATCATCACGTCAGACTTTAAAATTCACTGATTTGTGTGGCAGTGATTTGTTCTTTCCTATTTTAGCAGTGCAGCTAATGCAGGGCCAAAGCCTCCCACAGGGGTCCCTCCATTGATTTGTTTTGTTATTGAGAAACTCTTCAAATTCAAAACCCTGCAGGTCTGGAGAACAAATATTTGTTACTTTCTTCAGATACTTGGTGTTGTGGATATTTGATGAAACTATACACCGCACGGTTTGAATATGTTGGTTGATACACCATCCACTAATCACTTCTGTACCGATATCAATTAAATGGTACCTTAAAGACTTTATGTATTTATAAACTTTCGTCTCTTTCACTGTTTATTAGTTTATGAAGCATTCTGAAGTACCAGACGTTACACTAATGGCTTCTGCCTAAATAAAGAAACAAAAAAAAAGGCAGCAGTACTCTATCAACTGAAAAGTGCCAGTGAATATTGACTTGTGGCAGGCAGGACATGAGTTAGGGTGATGGGTGACTTTAAAAGATTCTTTTGTGGAACAAAGGTGAAGCTAAGAGGAAGCTACAGGTGAAGACATGAAGCATCAATATGAAGTTGGGAGGACAGGAAGAGAGAGCGTAAAAGAAAGTGAGGGCAAGGAGGAGAGCAAGCGCATTCATCCAGCACATGGAATCAGTCGAAGAAATAAATTTTTAATTTGGCCATCAGGATGGCAAAGCCATTGGTGTACCAACGGAGCTACCGTGCTACACTTAATTACACAAAGCTGCCCCTGAGAAAGGGAAGATGGGAGGCAGAAAGAAAGAGATGGAGAGAAACTATGAGAGAGGCAGGAAGAGTGACAAAGATGAGCACATGAGGAGAGGGTGGTGTGAAACGAGCAATAGCAAGGTCACTGTCTGCGAGAGACACAGGGTGGTGGAGGTTGCAGTGGGGAGACAGATGGTGACATATACAGAAGAGAAGAGAGGAATCTGTGGAAACAAGACTTGGGGGCTGAGGAGCAGAGAGACCTGATTTCACACCCCACCTCTCTGATTAGGAGCCTAAGGAAACACACATCACCCTGTGTATGATCATAGCATGTGGGTGACTTTGAACACATGGAGGCGCACATACACAGAGAGCAAATAAAAACTTCACAGGCCTTCAGTGTCTCTTTTGATGCCTTTTTACTCTTCTTCTGCTGCGCTGTTCCTTTGGATTTCTACTGCCTGGAGGGTGCTGGCCGAGCGTATCAAAGGCATTTGACCACGGTGGCAGCATGAAAGCCTTGCCCTGGACCATAACACGACTGATAATCCGAGATGTGCCACAGAACAAGCACTGCCTAACCCCCAACCACTCACTTTCTTTTTCTTTAGCTGCTACAGCTTTACCTGGTGCTCTCAGCTGCTCTTATTGCAGCTTTTCTCAATAGCTTTCTAGGTGTGGTTACTTTTCTGGCTCAGTTTAGTCTTGAAAGCTTGACCTCAGCTGGAAATTACAAACCGTAAGGCTGCTAGAAAAACAACCTAAGGTTACGTCCACACGTACCCGGGTATTTTTGAAAATGCAGATTTTTCTATGCGTTTGCACCTTTCGTCCACACGTAAACGTCGTTTTCGGTCGCTGAAAACGGAGATTTCTAAAAACGCCTGCCACGGTGGATAATTTCGAAAACTCTGTTTTTGCATTTACGTGTGGACAAGAAAAACAGAGAAAACGCAGAAAACGCAGCATCAAAGGTGTGCGCCTTTTTTGAAGTCACACTGTGCGCCACGTTATTGTTTCGGTGAAATGAATTTCTACAATACTGTTACTGTTAATTGTACTCTCTGCAGTATTTAAATGCTCACACACACACACACACACACACACACACACACACTCATTTTCATATCTTAGTGAGGACATCTCATTGACTTAATGCTTCCCCTAGCTGCTTACCCTAACCCTTACCCAACCATAACTAAATATTAACCCTGACACTAAAACCAAATTTTAAGCGTCAAAAATGCCTTCAAACTCATGGGGACGCACATTTTGTCCCTATAGTATAGTAGCATGACAATGCTCTGTCCTCTCAAAGATGTCTAGACATGTACACACACACACACACACACACACACACACACACACACACACACACACACACA